>NC_137119.1:5535394-6136621 GCF_949357685.1 Gobio gobio
TGGTAGTGAGTGATTGAATGAGTACTAGTGAGTGTGTGTGAGAGTGAGAGGGAGTGAGTGTGTGTGGTAGTGAGTGATTGAATGAGTACTAGTGAGTGTGTGGACTGGTAATCCCTACGTTATGGGGACAAAATGTCCCCACAAAGATGGCAATATCTGAAATCCTCATCCTTGTGGGGACATTTTTTGGTCCCCATGAGGAAAACATCTTATAAATCAGACTAAATTATGTTTTTTGAAAATGTAAAAATGCAGAATGTCTGTGATGGGTAAGTTTAGGGGCAGGGGCAGTGTAGGGGGATAGAATATACGGTGTGTACGGTATAAAAACCATTACGCCTATGGAAAGTCCCCATAAAACATGAAAACCCAACGTGTGTGTGTGTGTGTGTGTGTGTGTGTGTGTGTGTGTGTGTGTGTGTGTGTGTGTGTACTTGTCTACCTATCTAACAGGGGACCTTGGTGTCGTAACACACTCACTAACAGGGGACCTCTGAGCCAAGAGGGGACATTTTTCAGGTCCCCTGTTGGTCATGCTTTAAATCATGTTAAAATCAAGTAAAAACACTAAAAAAACACTCTGGTGATTTTTTTTACTTTTGACCAAGTGGGGACCTACAAGTGTGTGTGTTTAAATCATGTGAAAATTAAGTAAAAACACTCTGGTAATTTTTTTAAAACTTATGACCAAGTGGGGACCTAAGTGTGTGTGTGTGTTTAAGGTCATACTCAGCAGCTCCCCTGTAGGCTGGAGCAGGAACTGTAAGGGCTCTTAAACACACGTCGTTCACACACACTCCTCTATTGTTTGAATGGCCTGCTGTCCCAGAGAGACTCTGCTGTTTAACAGGCTGCTTACTAAAGGAACAAGCATTACATCTCTTTACTAGATACCCTGACTAGTTTCAAACTTTGCATTACATTACAATTAAATTCTACACAGAATCCAAGAAAAAAGGATTTAAAAATCTAAACAACCAGAATGTAATTAGAAGTTTTGTATTTTTTATTTTAACATATTTTAATGACAGTAGCCTATATTCATTGAATATTATTGTATTTATCAAAATAAACAGAAAATAGTACAAACTTTACTATTCTTTTAAACAAGTGTTAAGACATTATTAAAAAAAAAACATTTTAGCTCAAGAATTTGTATAAATAATGTGTGACTTTTGCCCCATGTAAAATGGGGTGTAAAAGGCCCACCTTACCACCTTATACATTTATGAGTTTTTTTAAACAAACCACTTTTGATTTATTTATGATTTACACAATGACTCGGTCCCCTGTTAGATAGTAAATCACGACACCAGTGTGTTTGCGTTGTCATTTCTTGCCATAAACACACGGTGGAGATTTAGAGTTTTTATAGCAATAACTGAGTTTTAAGAGTTAAATCAAGCAGAAATAGTTCTCTAATGTATAAATTTCAGATCCTCTTTGAATAATGATTATGTTAAACACAATGACTCGGTCCCCTGTTAGATAGTAAATCACGACACCAGTGTGTTTGCGTTGTCATTTCTTGCCATAAACACACTGTAGAGATTTAGAGTTTTTATAGCAATAACTGAGTTTTAAGAGTTAAATCAAGCAGAAATATTTCTCTAATGTATTAATTGCAGATCATCTTTGAATAATGATTATGTTAAACACAATGACTCGGTCCCCTGTTAGATAGTAAATCACGACACCAGTGTGTTTGCGTTGTCATTTCTTCATCTCAAACACACTGTGGAGATTTAGAGTTTTTATAGCAATAACTGAGTTTTAAGAGTTAAATCAAGCTGAAATAGTTCTCTAATGTATTAATTGCAGATCATCTTTGAATAATGATTATGTTAAACACAATGACTCTGTCCCCTGTTAGATAGTAAATCACGACACCAGTGTGTTTGCTTTGTCATTTCTTGCCATCATAAACACACTGTAGAGATTTAGAGTTTTTATAGCAATAACTGAGTTTTAAGAGTTAAATCAAGCAGAAATATTTCTCTAATGTATTAATTGCAGATCCTCTTTGAATAATGATTATGTTAAACACAATGACTCGGTCCCCTGTTAGATAGTAAATCACGACACCAGTGTGTTTAATTTGTCATTTCTTCATCTCAAACACACTGTAGAGATTTAGAGTTTTTATAGCAATAACTGAGTTTTAAGAGTTAAATCAAGCAGAAATATTTCTCTAATGTATTAATTGCAGATCCTCTTTGAATAATGATTATGTTAAACACAATGACTCGGTCCCCTGTTAGATAGTAAATCACGACACCAGTGTGTTTAATTTGTCATTTCTTCATCTCAAACACACTGTGGAGATTTAGAGTTTTTATAGCAATAACTGAGTTTTAAGAGTTAAATCAAGCAGAAATAGTTCTCTAATGTATTAATTGCAGATCATCTTTGAATAATGATTATGTTAAACACAATGACTCTGTCCCCTGTTAGATAGTAAATCACGACACCAGTGTGTTTGCTTTGTCATTTCTTGCCATCATAAACACACTGTAGAGATTTAGAGTTTTTATAGCAATAACTGAGTTTTAAGAGTTAAATCAAGCAGAAATATTTCTCTAATGTATTAATTGCAGATCCTCTTTGAATAATGATTATGTTAAACACAATGACTCGGTCCCCTGTTAGATAGTAAATCACGACACCAGTGTGTTTAATTTGTCATTTCTTCATCTCAAACACACTGTAGATATTCACTGTATATATTGAGATAACTCAATTTTATGGTGACTTGCATTAAAATGTTTATCCGTCTCAATTAAATTATGTGAACTGAATGACTTTTAACATTGACACTTTAGTTATTTAACCAACTGATGATTTTCAAGTCAGCAATCAACACACAACTGAGTTTTGACCTCCAAAATCTTATTATAGTGTATTTTTATGGTAAGTATTGGTGTTTTATGTTTTAAATCAAGCAGAAATCACTCTTTAAGGAAACAATTGCAGGTCACACTTTATACAGTGAACATGATTTCCTTAAATTGACTTAAGTCCCCTGTTGGATGGTAAAACACGACACCTGTTTGATTGCTTTGCCATTTCTTGCCATCACAAACACACTGTAGAGATTTTGAAGGTCAGAACTAAATTTTTTGGTGACTTGCATGAAAATCTTCATCCGTCTCAATTAAATTATGTGAACTGAATGTCTTTTAACATTGACACTTTAGTCGAAGATTTTCAACTCAACAATCAACACACAACTGAGTTTTGACCTCCAAAATCATTATACAGTGTATATTAAATTTAAATAAAAAATTAAAATTTCCTTACAAAACAGTTTGACTCAAGTTTGACTCTCTACTGCTTATTCATTATTGTTTATGTTACATGGTCCATGTTTACATTACAGTATAAAATTGTTCCTAAGTTTTCCCCTTTTATATAGATGGTAATGACTAAATATCCTCGCACACCGAAATTTTCACACGTTAAAAAAAAGATCAAGCACGTTTACACACAGCCTCTGAAACTTTCCTTCCTTCATCATAAAAAAAAATCTGATCAGGTTCAGTTTTCTGCATTCTTCGCATCCATAGCAAGCATTTAAAGAGGGGTTTCAAATTTCTGTGTTATTCATTTTTGTGTTAAAATTTTGAACATAAGTTGAACAGTTTAAAAAAGAAAGTGTGAACCTTCAAATTAGCCATTATAGTTCATAAAGTTTTGCTGGCGTTTGTATCTAATTGAGAAAAGAATGAATGTAAATTGAAAGATGTCGTCATTGAACGCATTTTGTGCCAAAGCAAATAAATGATCCACAGTTTAGCCACATAGGCTGATGTGATCCCTGAGTGAAGAGTTTTGAAAAAGTGATGAGTATTCAGAAATGTGTCCTAGCAGATGTTTAAAAAACCCTGTAATATCACTATTAGTAAGGGATCACTGTATAATATCAGTCTTTAAATGTGAGATATTTAAAGTGAACCTAAAGTATACTTGCAATAGTGTGATTTTAGCACAATTAAATATACTTAATGGATGTTTCGCAAAAGCGTTGTTTAGTGATATTGCGTCCTTGTGTTTCTGCTGTACGTCATCAGCAACTGTCTAAGTTCAATTACAATACTCAAGAACACATGTACAGAGGATGCACAAAAGTACCCGGATGTTATAAGATATATGAGTATAAATAACTCCATACAGATCTATTGTTTTACAAAAATAATCTATTGTTTACAAAAGGAGAAAACGTGTGTACTTTAATGAAAACTTGGACCATGTGACATAAACTGAAGTTAACAGCAAAAAAGAATACTATAATGCTGACTGTTGTTAGTGTTTTTTGTTGTATGAGTTAAAAGTGTATATGTTGGGTGAATCCTCATTGTGTTCTGGAAGAATGAGTTGATTTAAGACATCAATGAAGTGTTTTGGTAGTTTTAGCACATTTTGAACGTGAAATTAACTGCTTTGCTTTGAAAGGTGTCCTAGCGATTGTAGCTGAGAGATAGACGTCAAACAGACTCAAACAAAGACCCAGAATTCTGTGGTGTTACAGCACTGTGGCTGCTGTAAATGGCTGCTGTACGGTTTCTTTATGAAATAACAGGCACAATGGCAAAGATATTTCTGCAAAAACTCCAAAGTAATGTTCGGTTGCAGTGAGAAAGTCACAAGAGACAACTAAAAAAACTCATGCGTGTATTTAGCCTAGTGTAGATCTGTTTGCTTACACATCCCCCAAACTCCATTTACATATGAATACAGGAAAGGCCAAAGCCATTGTCTCACAGGTGAGGAACAGGCCTAACAGAGCTGTTACACCCATGTCACAGACACAAACTTCTCATCCAAACTAGAGAAAACGCTGGGATTTACCTGGGAAAATTAAATCAATGTACACTTTTTCCAATCCCTACGACACATTTTTCAATACTTGGGTCACTTTTTTAAAACTCTTCACACACTTTTTCACACAAATTCACACAACTGAATTTCAGCTTGGCACAGCAGTTATTTTAGTGTTCAAAATGCACTAAAACTACCAAAAAGGACCCAACAAACACACTTTTTCAATCATAAAACACAGACCTAAAACACATGATCATTACACAATGTTTTCTTCTGTAAAATTTTCTTTTCAAAAAAAGACTTACACTATAATTCACTGCAGTTTATGTTACATGGTCCTTGGTCCAGTACAGTATAACATTATTCCTAAATTTTTCCCTTTTGAATGGATGGCAATGCAATTTAAAAACTAACACCAGCTAAATCTATTTGTTTTGATAGTGTTTTAGATTCAAAATATATTTCAATATGGTATTACTGTCGAAATGTAGCAAATGTCTATTTTTTTTAAACATAAGTTTAACAGTTTTGAAAAGAGAATGTAAAAATGTTCAAATTGGCCTGTATAGTACATAATGTTTTGGTGGTGTTTGTGTCAAAGTCAGAAAAGAATGAATGTAAATTGAAAGATGTCGTCATTGAACACATTTTGTGCCCAAAGCAATGAAAAATGATCCAGAGTTTAGCCACATAGACTGATGTGATCACTGAGTGAAGACAAAAAGTGAACAGTGAAAAAGTGATGAGGATTGAGAAATGTGTCCCAGCAAATGTAAAAAAAATAAATAAAAATAAAACTGTTGACATGTTTTAAATTGTTTTAAAAATTAAATTAAATATATTTTCATCTTATTAGAAGTGATATTTTCTTGGTGTTTAGCCCCACAGCTTTCTGCATATCGCTTTACGTTTTTTTTTTTTTATTGCATTGGCCAATACTAAATTGATATGTTAAAAACTGTGAATAATTTTTCATTGCTTTCACACAAAATGCATTCAATGACCACATTTTCCAAAATCCACGAACACTTTTGTTATTCGTACCTAACTATCTGCAAAACTATATATTTTTAGCACATTCTTTGAATGCTAACACACTGCTTTCAGAACTGATCAAACACATTCAAGTCAGAACGATGATCAACTCATTTCTGCAGGAATTATACTGAAATATAAAATCTTAAAATCCAAAGGGACCCACTTTATATTAGGTGGCCTTAACTACTATGTACTAACATTTTAATTATCCATTTGATACAATGCACTTATTGTGTACATACATGTCTTTACATTGTACTTACATTTTTAAATATACCTGCATGTAATTACATCTGTAATTAATTTCTGTAGTTACATTTGTAATTACACTGTTGACACTTCCCTTACATCTAACCCTACCTTTAAACTTACCAATACAACCACACCTGACCCTACCCGTATCCCACCTCAATATCAGCAAAAGTGTTTTGCAATACAATATGAACACAATAAGTACATTGTACCTATTTAAGTACATAGTAGTTAAGGCCCCCTAATATAAAGTGGGGCCATCTAAAGTCATAATTTATCATTGATTTGGCATAAAATACATTCAATGGCGACATCTTTCGATTTATAAGAATTATTTTCTTACTTCAACACAAACACCACCAAAACATTATGAACTGTATAGGCCAATTTGAAAAATTTCTGATTCTCTTTTCAAAACTCCCCAACTTATGTTCAAAACTTAACTAAAATTAATTAAAAAAAACAAAACAATTTGCTACATTTCGGCAGTATTACCATATTGAAATATTGGGTGATTCTTTTGAATCCTCAGAATCCTTTTTGGTAGTTTTAGTGCATTTTGAACACTAAAATAACTGCTGTGCCAAGCTGAAATTCAGTTGTGTGAATTTGTGTGAAAAAGTGTGTGAAGAGTTTTAAAAAAGTGACCCAAGTATTGAAAAATGTGTCGTAGGGATTGGAAAAAGTGTACATTGATTTAATTTTCCCAGGTAAATCCCAGCGTTTTCTCTAGTTTGGATGAGAAGTTTGTGTCTGTGACATGGGTGTAACAGCTCTGTTAGGCCTGTTCCTCACCTGTGAGACAATGGCTTTGGCCTTTCCTGTATTCATATGTAAATGGAGTTTGGGGGATGTGTAAGCAAACAGATCTACACTAGGCTAAATACACGCATGAGTTTTTTTAGTTGTCTCTTGTGACTTTCTCACTGCAACCGAACATTACTTTGGAGTTTTTGCAGAAATATCTTTGCCATTGTGCCTGTTATTTCATAAAGAAACCGTACAGCAGCCATTTACAGCAGCCACAGTGCTGTAACACCACAGAATTCTGGGTCTTTGTTTGAGTCTGTTTGACGTCTATCTCTCAGCTACAATCGCTAGGACACCTTTCAAAGCAAAGCAGTTAATTTCACGTTCAAAATGTGCTAAAACTACCAAAACACTTCATTGATGTCTTAAATCAACTCATTCTTCCAGAACACAATGAGGATTCACCCAACATATACACTTTTAACTCATACAACAAAAAACACTAACAACAGTCAGCATTATAGTATATTTTTTTGCTGTTAACTTCAGTTTATGTCACATGGTCCAAGTTTTCATTAAAGTACACACGTTTTCTCCTTTTGTAAACAATAGATTATTTTTGTAAAACAATAGATCTGTATGGAGTTATTTATACTCATATATCTTATAACATCCGGGTACTTTTGTGCATCCTCTGTACATGTGTTCTTGAGTATTGTAATTGAACTTAGACAGTTGCTGATGACGTACAGCAGAAACACAAGGACGCAATATCACTAAACAACGCTTTTGCGAAACATCCATTAAGTATATTTAATTGTGCTAAAATCACACTATTGCAAGTATACTTTAGGTTCACTTTAAATATCTCACATTTAAAGACTGATATTATACAGTGATCCCTTACTAATAGTGATATTACAGGGTTTTTTAAACATCTGCTAGGACACATTTCTGAATACTCATCACTTTTTCAAAACTCTTCACTCAGGGATCACATCAGCCTATGTGGCTAAACTGTGGATCATTTATTTGCTTTGGCACAAAATGCGTTCAATGACGACATCTTTCAATTTACATTCATTCTTTTCTCAATTAGATACAAACGCCAGCAAAACTTTATGAACTATAATGGCTAATTTGAAGGTTCACACTTTCTTTTTTAAACTGTTCAACTTATGTTCAAAATTTTAACACAAAAATGAATAACACAGAAATTTGAAACCCCTCTTTAAATGCTTGCTATGGATGCGAAAAATGCAGAAAACTGAACCTGATCAGATTTTTTTTATGATGAAGGAAGGAAAGTTTCAGAGGCTGTGTGTAAACGTGCTTGATCTTTTTTTTAACGTGTGAAAATTTCGGTGTGCGAGGATATTTAGTCATTACCATCTATATAAAAGGGGAAAACTTAGCAACAATTTTATACTGTAATGTAAACATGGACCATGTAACATAAACAATAATGAATAAGCAGTAGAGAGTCAAACTTGAGTCAAACTGTTTTGTAAGGAAATTTTTATTTTTTATTTAAATTTAATATACACTGTATAATGATTTTGGAGGTCAAAACTCAGTTGTGTGTTGATTGTTGAGTTGAAAATCTTCGACTAAAGTGTCAATGTTAAAAGACATTCAGTTCACATAATTTAATTGAGACGGATGAAGATTTTCATGCAAGTCACCAAAAAATTTAGTTCTGACCTTCAAAATCTCTACAGTGTGTTTGTGATGGCAAGAAATGGCAAAGCAATCAAACAGGTGTCGTGTTTTACCATCCAACAGGGGACTTAAGTCAATTTAAGGAAATCATGTTCACTGTATAAAGTGTGACCTGCAATTGTTTCCTTAAAGAGTGATTTCTGCTTGATTTAAAACATAAAACACCAATACTTACCATAAAAATACACTATAATAAGATTTTGGAGGTCAAAACTCAGTTGTGTGTTGATTGCTGACTTGAAAATCATCAGTTGGTTAAATAACTAAAGTGTCAATGTTAAAAGTCATTCAGTTCACATAATTTAATTGACACGGATAAACATTTTAATGCAAGTCACCATAAAATTGAGTTATCTCAATATATACAGTGAATATCTACAGTGTGTTTGAGATGAAGAAATGACAAATTAAACACACTGGTGTCGTGATTTACTATCTAACAGGGGACCGAGTCATTGTGTTTAACATAATCATTATTCAAAGAGGATCTGCAATTAATACATTAGAGAAATATTTCTGCTTGATTTAACTCTTAAAACTCAGTTATTGCTATAAAAACTCTAAATCTCTACAGTGTGTTTATGATGGCAAGAAATGACAAATTAAACACACTGGTGTCGTGATTTACTATCTAACAGGGGACCGAGTCATTGTGTTTAACATAATCATTATTCAAAGAGGATCTGCAATTAATACATTAGAGAAATATTTCTGCTTGATTTAACTCTTAAAACTCAGTTATTGCTATAAAAACTCTAAATCTCTACAGTGTGTTTGAGATGAAGAAATGACAACGCAAACACACTGGTGTCGTGATTTACTATCTAACAGTGGACCGAGTCATTGTGTTTAACATAATCATTATTCAAAGAGGATCTGCAATTAATACATTAGAGAAATATTTCTGCTTGATTTAACTCTTAAAACTCAGTTATTGCTATAAAAACTCTAAATCTCCACAGTGTGTTTATGATGGCAAGAAATGACAAAGCAAACACACTGGTGTCGTGATTTACTATCTAACAGGGGACAGAGTCATTGAGTTTAACATAATCATTATTCAAAGATGATCTGCAATTAATACATTAGAGAAATATTTCTGCTTGATTTAACTCTTAAAACTCAGTTATTGCTATAAAAACTCTAAATCTCTACAGTGTGTTTGAGATGAAGAAATGACAACGCAAGCACACTGGTGTCGTGATTTACTATCTAACAGGGGACCGAGTCATTGTGTTTAACATAATCATTATTCAAAGAGGATCTGCAATTAATACATTATAGAAATATTTCTGCTTGATTTAACTCTTAAAACTCAGTTATTGCTATAAAAACTCTAAATCTACACAGTGTGTTTATGGCAAGAAATGACAACGCAAACACACTGGTGTCGTGATTTACTATCTAACAGGGGACCGAGTCATTGTGTTTAACATAATCATTATTCAAAGAGGATCGGCAATTAATACATTAGAGAAATATTTCTGCTTGATTTAACTCTTAAAACTCAGTTATTGCTATAAAAACTCTAAATCTCCACAGTGTGTTTATGGCAAGAAATGACAACGCAAACACACTGGTGTCATGATTTACTATCTAACAGGGGACAGAGTCATTGTGTTTAACATAATCATTATTCAAAGATGATCTGCAATTTATACATTATAGAAATATTTCTGCTTGATTTAACTCTTAAAACTCAGTTATTGCTATAAAAACTCTAAATCTCCACAGTGTGTTTATGGCAAGAAATGACAACGCAAACACACTGGTGTCGTGATTTACTATCTAACAGGGGACCGAGTCATTGTGTTTAACATAATCATTATTCAAAGATGATCTGCAATTAATACATTAGAGAACTATTTCTGCTTGATTTAACTCTTAAAACTCAGTTATTGCTATAAAAACTCTAAATCTCCACAGTGTGTTTATGGCAAGAAATGACAACGCAAACACACTGGTGTCGTGATTTACTATCTAACAGGGGACCGAGTCATTGTGTTTAACATAATCATTATTTACTATATAAAGTGATGACCTGTGATTATTACCTTAAAGAACAATTTCTGCTTGTCCAGTCCTATATATATATATTTTTTTTTATTGGTGCAAGAAATCAAATCTCACTCTAAAAATCTCAAAAACAAAGGACATTATTTGGGATTTTAGAGAGCAGAAACTATGTTTTATTCAAAAATAAGTCACACATTGAAATACCTTTACTGTAAAAAAAATGTGGGTCTCCAATTGAAAATTTTCTGTAAATTGATGCACTTTAATTCAATTAAAATTCAAGAAATTCAATTTGGCCAACTAAAAAATTTAGATGTGATCGGTCACTAGAAAATTTTCAATTGGAGACCTGATTTTTTTTTTACAGTGTTGGTGTTCTTGAAAATAAGCTTAAATGAGAGATGTGGACGGATCATATACTGTAAGTATGAAGACACGACAGAGAATGAATTTCTTAAAGATAACTCTTAATTTTAAGAATATTTTTATTTCTTAAATTCTTTTCTGTAATGTCCACAACATGGCTTTTTCTCCGTTGTGTGCCATTGTGTTCCCTGATGCCTGTGTGAACATTATATAATTATAATTATATATATATATTAAATAATGAAGACAGACTTGACTGCCAGCTCTCTTCCCTTTCACACACACAGCTCCATTGCAGGCTATGGAGGTCCCCTGTTGGATAGGTAGACATCGGTCAGGTCCCCTCTTGGCATGTTTAAAAAAAAAAAAAAAAAATGCTTATTTGAAGTTATATTATGAAAAAAGACCTTAAAACAAAATTTTGTATCTAAGTTTTGTTTCTTCAAAATGACTAGAAACACAGGTCCCCTCTTGGTCAGTGTGGAGTGATGGTCCCCTGTTGGTAATATAGACGTGTGTGTGTGTGTGTGTGTGTGTGTGTGTGTGTGTGTGTGTGTGTGTGTGTGTGTGTGTGTGTGTGTGTGTGTGTGTGTGTGTGTGTGTGTGTGTGTGTGTGTGTGTGTGTGTGTGTGTGTGTGTGTGTGTGTGTGTGTGTGTGTGTGTGTGTGTGTGTGTGTGTGTGTGTGTGTGTGAGTGAGTGTGTGTGAGTGTGTGTGTGTGTGGTAGTTTGTGTTGTGTGTGTGTGTGTGTGTGTGTGTGTGTGTGTGTGTGTGTGTGTGTGTGTGTGTGTGTGTGTGTGTGTGTGTGTGTGTGTGTGTGTGTGTGTGTGTGTGTGTGTGTGTGTGTGTGTGTGTGTGTGTGTGTGTGTGTGTGTGTGTGTGAGTGAGTGTGTGTGAGTGTGTGTGTGTGTGGTAGTGAGTGTTTGAGTGAGTACTAGTTGTGTGTGTGTGTGTGTGTGTGTGTGTGTGTGTGTGTGTGTGTGTGTGTGTGTGTGTGTGTGTGTGTGTGTGTGTGTGTGTGTGTGTGTGTGTGTGTGTGTGTGTGTGTGTGTGGGCATGTTTTCGTGAAATATCAGGACACAAATGTGTATAATGACATGGGTATGACACAGGTATTACAAAAAGAGGGTGAAATATGAGGACGTTCCCCATGTCCTCACTTTTCAAAATGCTTATAAATCACACAGAACAGGTTTTTTTTCACAGAAAGTGAACTGCACAGTCTCCTGTGAGGGCTAGGTTTAGGTTTAGGGTGTGTGTGTGTGTGTGTGTGTGTGTGTGTGTGTGTGTGTGTGTGTGTGTGTGTGTGTGTGTGTGTGTGTGTGTGTGTGTGTGTGTGTGTGTGTGTGTGTGTGTGTGTGTGTGTGTGTGTGTGTGTGTGTGTGTGTGTGTGTGTGTGTGTGTGTGTGTGTGTGTGTGTGAGGGGTAGGTTTAGGGGCAGGGTCAGTGTAAGGGGATAGAAAATACGGTTTGTACGGTATAAAAACCATTACGCCTATGGAATGTCCTCACATTTCACAAAAACAAACATGTGTGTGTGTGTGTGTGTGTGTGTGTGTGTGTGTGTGTGTGTGTGTGTGTGTGTGTGTGTGTGTGTGTGTGTGTGTGTGTGTCAAAATAATATTTCATCCAATCAGAATCAAGGATGCTTTAATTACACTCTTGAATCTCTGTACTCTTAACTCCAGTAATCTGCCATGATCTCTGTCGTTGTCCTCAGGTGTCTGTAGGGAAGATGTATGAGATCCAGAAGACGGTCATCGAACCGGAGGAAAAGAAGAGCGATTGATGTGCTGTGTGACGATAGAGAACTGCGGTCTTCAAACGTCAGAGACCTTCATCAGAAGGGTCCACTCTTCCTGCTTACACACACATTTAACATGTGCCATGAACACTGTAGTGTCTATATATCGTATATCAGATGCCATAGAAACTGTACATAATATATTGTTCATGCGTTGTTTGTTAGTGTTACAATAAATCCATGCCTTACATTTCTTTGAGTGGGTTTTCTGAAAAAAAATGACAGTTTTCATTGATCTTTTCACAAAGGGTAAAGGTGTGTGAGTGCCATGCGGTTAAAAATAGCATCTTCTGTTAGTTTTCAGTCAGCGATGGCCCAGTGAAACATGGGGACGGGTGTAAAGATCACATTACTCAATGCCTTTACAGATTGTGGATAGCAAAAGCAAACAGTTTTGTTAAAACTCAAAGCCTAAACATGTGGCCCTGTATGAAGTGCTTCATGCAAACAGAGATGTAGAGATCTAAATGAAATTATGCATGCGCAATTACATTTATTCATGAGGCAGATACTGTTGACTTGCATTAATCATTACAGTGTTAATGAGAATTAAAACAAGGCTTGAATATTTGATTTGGAGCTGTTTTATTGTATTGTGACATTAAAGCAAAATATCAACAGATGAAATATTTGCATTCACAGAAGACGTAATGCATTGAATATTATACCCTCTCGTTTTCTAAATAGCCATTATTCCTACATATTATCTAAGCGACCGGACACTGTTTTAATACTGAGTTTTGTTTTGGGTTATATTATATTGACTGTGCAAATTTGTGCTTTTCTTATAAACAAAGAAAAATGGAAATAAAATTCACTATGTTCCACAGGGTTGCCATTTCATCCAGGTAATGATCACAAACATAATCGGGCAAAAAGGACATGGTTACATAACAGAAGTCCATTGTGCTGCACTTTATCAAGCATAATTTTAATGAGTATAATCCCAGCTGGCAAATTAAATCTCTTGTGCATACATAAAGAATATTGGCATATGTTCAAACAAACATTTGCATATCGCAAAACAGAATGCCACCCGAAGTCAAACACATGCATAGACCAAACAAGCTTTGTGGCAAAGCTGGACTTTAGTTACAGTGATAGCATATCTCATATGCATACACATGCTGAGAGAGGTGTAAACATTCAGCTCTGATGTCTTCAAACTCTGTGTAATGTCATTCAATCAACTCCACATGAATGATTAATATGCAGCTCCGCTTTGTGTTATTAGCCCTTTATTTAGTTGTCTCTTAAATGTGCTTTTGTTCTTATTAAAATGAATACATTCTGACAAGTGAAAGCGTAAAGTCCAATAAAGCATCAAGAGTTTGTTCATTAAATTGAGAAGCAAATTTCAGCAAATGTAACTGCTGATATCCCATAATACATTGCTGTGTTGTTTCCTCTTAAGTCTCTGCATTGCAAAAAAAGTACAAATAAAAAACCTTCACTGTGTGTGTGTGTGTGTGTGTGTGTGTGTGTGTGTGTGTGTGTGTGTGTGTGTGTGTGTGTGTGTGTGTGTGTGTGTGTGTGTGTGTGTGTGTGTGTGTGTGTGTGTGTGTGTGTGTGTGTGTGTAAGTCTGTGTGAGGAAGTGTGTGTGGTAGTGAGTGTTTGAGTGAGTACTAGTGAGTGTGTGTGTGTCTGTGTGAGTGAGTAAGTGTGTGTGGTAGTGAGTACTAGTGAGTGAGTCTGTGAGTGAGTAATTGTGTGTGTGTGAGTGTGTGTGTGTGTGTGTGTGTGTGTGTGTGTGTGTGTGTGTGTGAGTGAGTAATTGTGAGTGTGACTGCGTGTGTGTGAGTCTGAGTGAGTAATTGTGTGAGTGAGAGTGAGTGAGTGTGGTAGTGAGTGTAAGTCTGTGTGTGTGAGTGAGTGAGTAATTGTGTGAGTGAGTGCGTGTGGGTGAGTGTGAGTCTGTGAGTGATTAATTGTGTGTGTGGTAGTGAGTACTAGTGACTGAGTGTGAGTCTGTGTGTATGTGAGTGAGTGTGAGTCTGTGCATGTGAGTGTGTGTGGTAGTGAGTATTTGAGTGAGTACTAGTGAATGTGTGAGTCTGTGTGTGTGAGTGACTGACTGAGTCAGTGAGTGAGTGTGTGTGGTAGTGAGTGTAAGTCTGTCTGTCTGTGTGTGTGTGCGTGAGTGAGTAATTGTGTGTGAGTGAGTGTGCGTGTGGGTGAGTGTGGTAGTGAGTACTAGTGACTGAGTGTGAGTCTGTGTGTATGTGAGTCTGTGCATGTGTGTGTGAGTGTGAGTGAGTGTTTTAGTGAGTACTAGTGTGTGTGTGTGTGTGTGTGTGTGTGTGTGTGTGTGTGTGTGTGTGTGTGTGTGTGTGTGTGTGTGTGTGTGTGTGTGTGTGTGTGTGTGTGTGTGTGTGTGTGTGTGTGTGTGTGTGTGTGTGTGTGTGTGTGTGTGTGTGTGTGTGAGTGAGTGAGTGAGTGAGTGAGTGAGTGAGTGAGTGTGAGTCTTTGAGTGAGTGTGTGTGGTAGTGAGTGTTTGAGTGTGTGTGTGTGTGTGTGTCCCTGTGCAGCACATCTGTAGTGTAAATTGTGTCATCATTTACTCATCCTGATGTAATTCCAGACCTTATATGACTTTCTTTCTTCTCTGAAACACAGAAGGAGAAGTTGTGGAGGATGTCCAAACTGCTCTTTTCCATTCAACAATAGTCTCCCATATAAACATGGCCTGTCAAGCTTTCAAAAAAAAAAAAGCAGTCCATATAACGTTGCACAACAGGTCTGGTTTCACAGACAGGGTTTAGATTAAGGCATCTTGAGACAAAACAATGGCACTGACATATTTTAAGATTGGTCAGTGCAAGTTGTTTTCAGTTAAAGCAGCTCAAACATGCATTTAGTCTGGGATTAGATTTAAGCCTCATCTGTGAAATTGAGGGATAATCTGGAGTCATACAATAGCTTTATGTGACTGAGAAACTACACAATTGAAGTCATTTTCTTCTCACTAAAAATATATGATTTGCATATTCATTGTTCCCGTTTCAGACAGATCACATTGTGTTTGTGCTCTGGCGGGTAAAACATCTAGAGAACGCCCTCAAGTTAGGCCAAGAAGATTTGTCTGTAAGGGTACTGTCTAAACACACAGTTACCTGACAAATATTTTTAAAGTAAACCTGACTCCCCATTTTCTTCCACCCCAGATAGGGGATTTCATCTTTATTTTTATTTCCTTTTAATTCCTATTATAACAGTTATACTATATATATTTTTTATTTTTTTCACTTATGACTATTTTAACTTCATTTCTGTGTAAAGCCCTTTGAATTGCCACTGTGTATGAAATGTGCTATACAAATAAACTTGCCTTGCCTTGCCTTGTTTAAACAGAATTTAAATGATGCAAATGCAGAAGACAAGATTATTTTTTTTTTTATCAGAAAATGACTTAAATTTCAGTCTGTTCCTCACACAAAAGTGACATGAGAATAGTTGAATACAGCACTGGAGACGTACGGGCCACCTTTATGCTGATGTTTGGAGCTGGACAGCCCTCGCCCGTATGGATCAGAGCCGCTTGGAGATTCTGCTAAATATATTCTTTCACTTTCCAAGGAAAAGAGAAAGTTAAAATGTCATTCATTTTGAAATGGATTTTAATACTAGGACATTATTGAACTTAATATTCAGTAATGTCATCAAATTGTTTTCACACTATTGGGTGGACAAAACTGAACTGAATTGAGCTGGATGAATAATTGACCAGTTTTGCAACATCAACACTGTTATTGAACTGAGCTCGAGCTCAATAACCGTAGAGCTGCTTCTAGCTGAACTCATTGAACTGAACTGAATCGAGCTGAATAATGACACGACCGTCTCTGTAGAGCTTCTGCCTCATATTTGATTGTTGATCATTGATCGTTATGTTCCTGTGAAGCTGCTTTTCAAATATTGTATAAAGCGCTCCAGAAATAAATGTGACTTGACTTGAAATGTCAGTCCACTCTATACATACAGTATAACCTTGAGCGTTTGCATCCCCTTGAAAGCACATTCATGTATATTTTCGTTTTAGTCATTTGTGAGGTCAAAACGCAGCGGTTTGGCGCAGCGTGCCGTGCGTAAAAGCGCATCATATCGCGTGGAAAGCCGCGGTCTCCGTGGACGACGAGCTGTGGTACTTCAGGGAATAGTTCAGCCCATCGTTGTTGTCCCAGAACTCAGAGTTATCCTCCCTCATGTACACGGCGAAGTGCACGGACGCGCTCGGACCCAAGAAAGGAGGCATGTACATGGTGAAGGAGAAGCGCTCTCCGCGCGTCTTGTCCTCGGTGGGCACGGGGATGGCTTGCGTGTCCACGAACGACAGCCAGTCGTTGAAAGTATACCTGACTCCCACCTCTCTCCTCCCCATCGCTCGTATGATCCCACGGACGTCAAACTGCATGACCGTGACGCTTTCCAGCGCGACGCGACAGCGCGCGAGCCGCGTCTCCAAGTCGCCGGAGTCCACGGGCATCTTGAACGTCGGGACCAGATAGTCCAGCGCCAGAGAGGATTTGATGTTCACGCACAAGTCATCCATGAACTCCCGGTCCTTGTGTAGGGGGAAACTCTTCAGCCGGTTGAACACTTTGGCTGGAATCTGAGGATCCTCGCTGATGTTGAAGTGCTTGATGCTCTCCAGATTCAACCCGAGCGCGTCCGCGAACTTCACGCGTTTCCTGCAGCTGTGGGAGATCTGGTGGAACAGACTCGCCTGCTCTGGATACGCGGGTAGGGACTTGGCTCTTCTTCTGTCTTTCAGGTACTCGGGGATCTCCTCGGGTTGAAGATCGTCATCCGAGTCCACCCCGTTCTCCATCTGCTCCTCGTTCATTATGTTCATCATGCCAGGTTTGTAATGTCCAGTGACAGAATGTGGAATCACTCCATGCGCAGACTTGGGGACAAACAACAGCTCCACATGAGCATATATGTGCAGTCCTATAGTAGTGGTTTGTCTAGTAATCAGTTACGCGCTGGTCACGTGGCTCTAGAGTCAGTGGGTCAAACAGACGCATGTCAACATGCACTTTCACACTCTCTTTAGAAACAGAACAACTCCATGAAGTTCCAATAAAGAGACTTTTTTTTAGGTCAGAAGTTTTCTTTTTCTTTTTTTTACAGATGCAGGGACCTAGACTGCCTGCCAGCCCACAAGATAAAAAAGTATACTACTGTAACTGATTGTAATGTAATACAACATCATGCAGTTTTTATAAATACAATGTATAATGTGTTATATATCTAATTGACAGTCATTCTATCGAGTCAATTTAATGCCGCATAGATTTGCAAAAGAATAAAGTATTGCAAAAGAAAATAAAGTTTTGCAAACAAAAATAAAGAATTGCAAAAGAAAAGTAAAGGAAAAAAAAGTGGTTCATTTGCAACGCAACTTTTATTCTGCGTTTCAGTCAAGTGTGAGTTTGCGATACTGTTTCCCCTTTGCGCTTCACTTTTCTGTGCGTTTCACTCATAGACAGTAAAGGAAATGGAGACAGCGAACCCAGAGGCTTCCACTGTGAAAAGTGAAGTTAGTTAGAAGCACTTCCTGATGGCTGAGCGCACTGCGCAGTTGTACTGACAGTTGTAAGTCTTCTAGTAGTTGTGCAAAGTGAAATCTGAATCACAGAATCTTGCAGAAACGGAGAGCGTGAGCAGGAGTGACTTTGAGAGTAAGTATTCTGATTAAGTAGTTTGTCATTTTGCATAGTATTTATTTATTTGAATAAATTGCCTCATAGACAGTAAAAGATTACCTGTGAGCTTCTCCTCCAGTATATACCTGGTTGTCGCATGGTTATGACGCAATCGTTAGCCTATTTTTACAAAAACGGCTTCTACTGGGCGATAGTGTAAGATACAAGGTAACGGAGCCTTTTATACATTGTCGTGTTTCTTTAGAAATAAACAATGGACAAATGGAGTCTTTAAACGCCTCAGATGTAAAGTTATTCGCTGTCAAAGTGACGCCAAAATGAATGGGAGTCAATGGGATGCTAACAGCAGGTGATGGCTTGGATAGCAATGGCTGCCCCTATGGAAGGTACGCATTCCGGGTGCTGGATCACCCCCTTGACATGGGGGGTGGAGTCAAGAAACTGGGGCGTGTTCAGCTGACATGGTCACGCCTCCCTCCGTGTGACATCATCTCCTCAAGATGCAGATCAGCACAGATGAAGGCACCATGGCTGAGAGGCACGCGGGTGGGTCGTTTCCTTGTACTCACACTTTTACTAGCATTAAAACGGGCATGGTTTAGTTTTGTTACGACTAAATGTGTGTTAAAAGCGTTTGCTTAAGTTACAGAATATGTTAAAAGTGGTGTTTATTATCAGCTGTGGACTACTGGCTAACACGAACTGTCTGAAAATAGCCAGCATCTGCTACCTTGTTTGGTCCGGATTTTCGGACTTTTCAGTTTGGTCCGAATCCATAGCCTGGATGCCAGCCGAATTTAGCCCCGCCCACAAAATGTTTTGCTCGGGCAATTCGGTCTGGACTCGCTCCATAGAGGAGGAATTATGCCCGAACAGAAACTGTTCGGACCAATGAAATTGTCAGGGTGGGCTTTAGACGATGATGGACAGATGATCAACAGTAACGTAATCATCCACGTCATCGAAGGCTCTTGGGTTGAATTTGCTCTTATCCTAAACGGAGAACTTGTTCGTATATGCATTCACCTTCACTATTTCTCTCAGAAACGATGATCGTGTTGGTAAGTACTCTGTGTATCCTTAAATTATTTTATTACTGCCAAAGATCGTTTACACTCATGTTTTTCTTGTAACGTTACTTAATCCAGCGTGCGTGCAGACAGGGTTTCCAAGTGTTTTTGCAATGTCGCGCACAATTGCTACTCAAAACGTTTGGTTGGCAAAATATGTTATTTTGGCAAGGTTGCCTGCTAAAATTCGCATTCCTGGGTTTATATAATCACATAATTGGGGTCACTTCAACCCGCGGACATGGAGAAAAACACGGACTTGGCAACACAGTGCAGTTGAGTTCTGTTGACATTTGACAACTAACGTTACGCGTCGCTCCGTTGCTCTGATTGGTTGTGGGTCTATCCAATTGAGGTCTTTCCTGGCTCGGTTGTAACACGCCCCATAATCAAAGCTCAATGGAGCGGTACCAGACTCAAATTCTGACTAGAATTGAGTATGGCCACGCCAGGCTACCGAATCCAAATTACAGGTGTGAAACCTCTCCCAGATCACGGTCCGGACCAAACAGACGACATTTGGTCCGACAAAAAGAGGTCGTCTCGGTCCGGATCAAACTGAACAAAGGTTCGGTTGGTTTCTAGTGTGAAAGCATTTTCTGTATGGTTCGGACTTTCAGACCATTTACAGGAAGTTCCTGTTTATGTTTAAATATTATAATGTTATTTTTAAATTTCATCTAGGCCACGTTGATTATGAAAAGTGAAAAGATGCGCAATCTGTCAGAAGACAGAAGGTCAGAAATGATTTTGAAAGAAATGTTGTATGATTTTGCTTAGAAAGCCTTTCTTTAATGTGAATTTCGTTTTGTATAAATTGTATCTTAATTTTGATCAATGTTTCATCAGATAATTGCCTGGATTTAATAAATAAGAAGCAAATAGTCTATAGCAGACAATAATCTCAGGAGCGATCACATGCTTTACACATGAACAGGAGGGCGTCTCAAATAAACCGAAACTCAGCAGCTACTCGTCTCACAGACATGAGAAAGATGTGTATATAAAGCTTGAAATGTCCACTTTTAAACGTAACGAAAAGAAAATAGTCAAGCAATGTGCACTGTTCAATAGTGGCAACGATATGCGTCTGTTCATTCACTCTTGTCAAAGACGCTGACGTCAGACGCACGTCTGTTTACAAACCAATCAATGTCCAGATGCAGCTCACATAGATGATGACGAGTGGACGCAAGTGCGTCATGTAAAGTTCTTTAGTGCGCTCGCATGATTGCAATGTGAAACCAAACCAAAACTAACCGAATGTATAAAATGTATCAAAACATGAACTTCGGTTCGGACCTTGGTGCGGACTTTCAGGTGTGAAAACTTTTAGTGTGCACTTTTATAGCATTTGAATGTTTGGTTTTGTTAATTAAATGTGTATTGGCAGTGTTTGCTTAAGTTAAAGAAGTTAGTTTATAGGCTACTCGCTAACGTGAACTGTTTGAATTAATGTGAACTAATGCGTGCACACTTTTATAGCTGCTGTTGATGTTTGTTTGATCACTACACAACACCCTTAGCAATGTAAACATGTTTGTTCTCATTGATATTGTTAATTGAAGCTTACTGTATTATGTATTTAGGTCAGTACTATGTTCATAATAAAACATCTATTTGAATGTCCGCTGCCAGATCTTGTCATTTAAAGTGTTATGGGGTTTTCCCGTGCCTGACAAGCTTTTGTCAGTTGCGTCTTGCGCCATTTTGATGCCATATGTCACAGTCACATGACGTCGGCGCTGCCTCAAGTCAGACAAAATTTCTAACCGGCATGCACTGCTTCAAGTCAGCCGCCGATCGGTCTGCGCATCGCTGTATGACGTCGAACAAGCCTTTCATCTGTGCTGATCTGCGTCTCGAGGAGATGATGTCACACGGAGGGAGGCGCGACCATGTCAGCTGAACACGCCCCAGTTTGTGTTGTAAATGAAACGACTTTATTTTTGTTCGTTAAACGTATTTTTTTCTCTCTCAATACTTTATTTTTCTTTTGCAATTCTTTATTTTTCTTTGCAAAACTTTATTTTCTTTTGCAATACTTTATTATTTTGCAAATCTATGCGGCATTAAATTGACTCCATAGTCATCTGCCTAATTTTAGTCCATGGCTCCTGACCATCTCAGAAATAACCTAAACCAGTACATTTGATATACCATAAATATACAATAAATATAGGCCTACCTTTAGGGGAGCCTAATGTAAGCTGTCAAAAGGAAAAATGAAGCCTATTTTTGGAACCATTGGGTCATTAAGATTGTTTGCATTGAGACATTATTTCAATGATTGAGCTCATATTTCCTTCAGAATGTAAAATATATACACTATTGGTCAAAAGATTGAAATAGTTTATACTATATTAGTATATAAAGAAGTGTCTTACTCACCAAAGCTGCATTTATTTGATCAAAAATACAGTAAAAACAGTAATGTTGTGAAATATTATTACAATTTAAAATAACTTTTCTTTGTGAATATATAGTAAAATGTAATTTATTCCTGTGATCAAACCTGGATTTATATGCATATATATTAACATGCGTATAATTATTTGATACATTTAAATAATAAAAATATTTTAAAATGTTCCACATTACAACATTACTTTTGTTAATCAACCAGACAGTCAGTCAGTATAAATGCTGTATTGTGATTTAAAAAAAAAAAGCTTTGTAAAACAGTTCTGATGTTCAGATTTCCAAGAGTTTTGATATTTATAACATCACTGGGTTTTCTAACTTTTATCATACCGTCTGTTTACACTTGCTGTTCCAGACACATCCTGATTTTGCAGAGTTAGACGCATTCCTGGGTTGATTTTGTTGATCCTGGAACAACATCCCAAAAAGATGTTGATTCCAGGAACATGTTGCACTTCTGTTCTGCCTGTTCCGGACAGTAGTTGTATCCCACACTATTTGCACTACACATACACAAATTGGGATGTACATAATGTGTGTAGATGGAGTGAATTTGTCTGTTTTCTTCCACTCCATGATCACTCAAATCATGTTTTTCTGCTTGGTGATATACACTATATTGCCAAATGTTTTGGGACGCCTGCCTATACATGCACATGAACTTTAATGACATCCCAATCTTAATCCGTAGGGTTTAATATGGACCCTTTTCATCTATAACAGCTTCAAATCTTCAGGGAAGGCTTTCCACAAGGTTTAGGAGTTTATGGGAATTTCTGACCGTTCTTCTAGAAGCGCATTTGTGAGGTCAGGCAGTGATGTTGGATGAGAAGGCCTGGCTCTCAGTCTCCGCTCTAATTCATCCCAAAGCTGTTGTATCGGGTTGAGGTCAGGACTCTGTGCAGGCCAGTCAAGTTCCTCCACACCAAACTCGCTCATCATGTCTTTATGGACCGACGCTTTGTGCACTGGTCATGTTGGGACAGGGACAATCCCCAAACTGTTCCCACAAAGTTGGGAGCATGAAATTGTCCAAAATGTCTTGGTATGCTGAAGTATTAAGAGTTCCTTTAACTGGAACTAAGGGGCCAAACCCAACCCCTGAAAAACAACCCCACACCATAATCCCCCCTCCATCAAACTTTACACTAGGCACAATGCAGTCAGGCGAGTCCCGTTCACCTGGCAACCGCCAAAACCAGACAGAGAAGCGTGATTGGTCACTCCAGAGAGCACGTCTCAACTGTTCTAGAGTCCAGTGGTGGCGCACTTTACCCCACTGCATCCCACGCTTTGCATTGCACTTGGTGATGTAAGGCTTTGATGAGCTGCTCGGCCATGGAAACCCATTCCATGAAGCTCTACACACTGTTCTTGAGCTCATCTGAAGGCCTCATGAAGTTTGGAGGTCTGTAGCGTTGTCTCTGCAGAAAGTTGGTGACTTCTGTGAACTGTGACCCTCAGCATGTGCTGACCCCGCTCTGTGATTTTACATGACCTATCACTTCGTGGCTGAGTTGCTGTTGTTCGCAATTGCTTCCACTTTGTTATAACACCACTAACAGTTGAGCGTGGAATATTTAGTAGTGAGGAAATGTCCCGAATGGACTTAATGCACAGGTGGAAACCTATCACAGTACCACACTTGAGTTCTCTGAGCTCCTGAGAGCGACCCATTCTCTCACTAATGTGTGTAGAAGCGTCTGCAGGCCTAGTGCTTGATTTATACACCTGTGGCCATGAAGTGATTGAAACACCTGAATTCAATGATTTGGAGGGGCGTCCTAATACTTTTGGCAATATAGTGTATGTAAAGCTTGATGCTTTGACGTCTTGTGGAAATTTTTTATAACTGACCATTGTTTATTGAACAACATCACAGTCTCAATCAAGCTGTTGGTCTAAATATCAGCACGTCTGTGATTACCTGCAGTACTAGACACCTATACATACAGTAGATGGCAACATTTATAGCGCATTTGCTGGAACTGGGCAACAGGCGTCAGATGTAACCAGCAGAGGCGTAAAAACACCACAAAGCGTCCACAAGCGTCCTTCTGGCTGCTCTCCCAACTAATGACCAAAACATGCTGTTATCACGGACTAAACAAACACACTGCAATGTTACAACACCATTAATGTCCAGCTACAACATGAGTGGACTGATACACTTGACCTAATATGTTTTTCTTTTTTACATATTTGCATGGTGTAATATGGTGTAAAGTACATAGTCCAAAGCAGATTAGATGCGATTACAAGCTGAAAGTACATTACATTAAGGCAACAAGCTGCCTTTTTGGACCTCACACCGCCCCTTTAACTTTTTTAAATAATTTTTTTAAATATATAATATCACCTGACATGTCTGTGCAATGAAACGAGGGCCTGAAGTGGGTGTGACTTTTTGTTTGGGGGTGGAGCAGTCCTTTCATGAAGCAAAGCCACATGGGACACAGTGTCATCAATTGGTTAGATAAATATCACTGTTTAACATGTTTAAATTGAAATACCTTTATATAAAAAAATGTATGCATGTGCATCAGTATGTAAAAAAGTATGTTTGATTGTGTAAAGATTTATTTTGTTTTTATTTATATACTAAAACTGTCATTTTTGTTTTTTGTTTCTAACACTGCAGTTTGACCACTTTTGTTCAGGTGGTCTCATAGTGTTATAACCATATGGTGCATCAAGTCCTCCTGGGAAGTTTGTTTTTACAAGTTCAGAAAACTCAAAGAATGTGCATTATGTGTGTCATTTATGTTTTGATTATTAGTATTAACAACGATCAGGCATAACATTATGACCCTAATATTGTGTTGGTCCCCCTTTTGCTGCCAAACCAGCCCTGACCCGTTGAGGCATGGACTCCACTGGACCCCTGAAGGTGTGCTGTGGTATTTGGCACCAAGATGTTAGCAGCAGATCCTTTAAGTCCTGTAAGTTGTGAGGTGTGGCCTCCATGGATCGGACTTGTTTGTTCAGCACATCCCACAGATGCTCGATTGGATTGAGATCTGGGGAATTTGGAGGCCAAGTCAACACCTCAAACTCTTTCTCCTCAAACCATTCCTGAAGCATTTGTGCTTTGTGGCGGCGCATTATCTGCTGAAAGAGCCACAGCCACCAGGGAATACCGCTTCCATGAAAGGCTGTACATGGTCTGCAGCAATGCTTAGGTAGGTGGGACGTGTCAAAGTAACATCCACATGATGGAGGACCCAAGGTTTCCCAGCAGATCATTGCCCAAAGCATCACTGCCTCCGCCGGCTTGCCTTCTTCCCATAGTGCACCTGGTGCCATGTGTTCCCCAAGTAAGCCACACACACACACACACACCCCGCCATCCACGTGATGTAAGAGAAAACCTGATTCCTTAGACCAGGCCGCCTTCTTCCATTGCTCCGTGGTCCAGTTCTGATGCTCACGTGCCCCTGTTGGTGCTTTCAGCGGTGGACAGGGGTCAGCATGAGACTGGTCTCAATGAGCCTCGGCCGCCCATGACCCTGTGGCCGGTTCTCCACTGTTCCTTCCTTAGAGCACTTTTGATAGACACTGAGCACTGCAGACCGGGAACAGCCCACAAGAGCTGCAGTTTTGGAGATGCTCTGACCCAGTCGTCTAGCCATCACAATTTGGCCCTTGTCAAACTCGCTCAAATCCTTACACTTGCCCATTTTTCCTGCTTCTAACACATCAACTCTGAGGACAAAACGTTCATGATGTACATATGATCACCCCCCCCCCACCCCATGCCATAGAGGGTTAAAGTAAAAACATAAGACTTTACACTTTTAATTTACATGCATGTCACAATGATGTGACGAATGACAGACACGCTAAATTGACATTTTAAACCAATGAATTCTGATGATAAAGAGCTAAACCCTAATCCACAGCTATTCCTCATATTAGCCTAGCATATTATTGTATACCTCTATCTGTAAAATTCTGTTTATAGTAATAGCCATCTGTATATTGTATTCATAGTACATATTCACCTGTAAATTCTGTTTATAGTAATAGCCATCTCTATATTTATTCACTGTACATATTCACCTGTAAATTCAGTTCTGTTTATAGTAATAACGTCTCTCTATTTATACATATTTATACATATTCAGTACATATCCATGTCCTGCACTTACGCATCCATTGTATATCCTGCACTTGCTGCTATTGCACTTCTGGTTAGACCTAAACTGCATTTCGTTGCCTTGTACTTGTGTAATGACAATAAAGTTGAATCTAATCTAATCTAATCTAAATGAGATGGCGGCTGATGATTATGGGGAGGACTTACATTAACAATAATTTATATTGAACTGTTAGTTAACTGTGAGACTATGAGAACTATTATGGCTCTACGTGTAAAGCTATTTTTCATGACTAAGACACTTACTCAATAGACTGCCTTTCCAGTGAGTTTGTAGCAGCTTTAATTCACCAGCAGAGGTCAGTGTTGTAACATTTCCTGATACTAAAGGTCTAATCATAAATGTGGTGGACTGAAAATTCACACTTCTGAAAGGCATTCCATTAGATATCTAAATATCAATCCAGATATCTAAGCTTAAATGCTTAAACACAGTCATTTTTTTGCATGACTTTGCACTAACAGGTCTAGAAAGAGTCAAAATATATTTCAAAACCCTCACTAATGTTTTTGCTTGGAAAGAGTATCTTAATCATACATGTTACTTGGTTTGATATGGTATCATACACCGATCAGGCAAAACATTATGACAGGTGAAGTGAATAACACTGATTATCTCTTCATCACGGCATGGAAAATTGGAAGCAGGAAAAATGGGCAAGCGTAAGGATTTGAGCGAGTTTGACAAGGGCCAAATTGTGATGGCAAGTCGACTGGGTCAGAGCATCTCCAAAACTGCAGCTCTTGTTGGGCTGTTCCCGGTCTGCAGTGGTCAGTCTCTATCAAAACTGCTCCAAGGAAGGAACAGTGGAGAACCGGCGACAGGGTCATGGCTCATTGATGCACGTGAGGAGCGAAGGCTGGCCCGCGTGGTCCGTGTGGCTATAGTGTGACTATATTGTACTGCAATAGAGGTAGCACATTAAAGTTAATACCAAATCAAAACTAGCTAGCATAGTATTTGTAATTTAAAGGATTTAATGACAATTTCTGGTTATGGTTACACTTAAAATAGTTACAAAATAGATTTATGCGAAAACTTATACCATTAATTGTACCCAGTATGTATAGAATATTACCTGAGGGCTAGAAAGAGAGGGAGAGAGGCTTTAGAAAAGAGAAGTCAGAAAGAGCCAGAGCAAAGAAGTCCCAGTGAAAGGGAAGAGCCAGAGAGCAGGCCCCAAGAAGAGAGAGAGCCAGAGCAACTGTTGCAATCTTCTTTTATCCTCTGACCATGTGACTGAAACCCTAATGTGAGACATTCAAACTGACCAATCATATAATTGCGTCTTCCCCCACTGTAAAGGTGTGACACATCTTGTCCTACAGGCCTTCAACATCTCTTTGTCTTTAAGAATTTCAAATGGCCCTTCTGGTAAGAAAGATGGGGGTTGAACAATAAAGCAAATGTCTTTGTTCAATTTCAAATATCTCTGATTATTTTCAGAATTACCATACACACGCTAAATAATGCGTAATAAAGGTTCTTTATTGACATCTTTCATGAAGAACCTTTAACATCCATGGAAGAATAAAAAGTTCTTTATAGTTTTAGATTATTCAAATGTTCTTCACTTACAGAAATGGTTCCCTTCTAGAGTCTTCAGGGTCTTTTCTGACCCCAAAGGACATTTGCTAAAAAAAATAAATAAATACAAAGTTCCCTTAGTCCAAATGGCATGAGACTTTGTAGGGTTGTCAACACTCTCTAGATCTGTTTGATATCTGTTTTTATGTTCGTGTGACAAAAAAAGTCACACTAAGGGTGGAAAATTCATCCTCAAAAACAGAAACAACACAGAAATGAAGTGGCACACTTCCAACAATGCATAAAACATCCACAATGCAAAATGATCATGCTCTCTCACACACACACACACACACGTTTGTTTTTGTGAAATGTGAGGACATTCCATAGGCGTAATGGTTTTTATACCGTACAAACCGTATTTTCTATCCACTGCCCCTACCCCTAAACCTACCCCTCACACTCACACTCACACTCACACACACACTCACACTCACACTCACACTCACACTCACACTCACACTCACACTCACACTCACACTCACACTCACACACACACACACACACACACACACACACACACACACACACACACACACACACACACACACACACACACACACCCCCTAAACCTAGCCCTCACAGGAGACTGTGCAGTTCACTTTCTGTGAAAAAAAAACTTGTTCTGTGTGATTTATAAGCATTTTGAAAAGTGAGGACATGGGGAACGTCCTCATATTTCACCCTCTTTTTGTAATACCTGTGTCATACCCATGTCATTATACATTTGTGTCCTGATATTTCACAAAAAATATCCCCCCCCCCCCCCCACACACACACACACACGTTATTGCTGTTCAGTTCATTGTATTTTGATGTTCATGTTGTTTATTTTTTTGTTCAATATGTAATATAACTGTTCATTTCTGTTAAGTGTAGATTAAATTTGTAGAATTATAAGAAAATCAGATTGAAATAAATGATCAACTCTAAAGACTCTAAAGACTTTTCTCTTGTTCAGGTTTGATTGTAATCATAATGTAACATCATTGAAAAAAATATTTTTTCAGTACAAGAAAATACTAAACTTTGACTAAATTAATTCATTTTAATTGTTATAATTGTGATTTCATAACATTTAGATATGAATCTGACTGAAAAATACTTGTGAAAGATGTCTTTCAGTCAGTCATTCAAATAGTGAAGCTCTGCAGCCATTTACTGGTAAAAGTCATTCATTTTAAAACTGTATTTTCCAAGATGGGCAAAAATCTTACACTAAACCATGTCAAATTATCCATGTTATCCCTACGAATGAAAGTTAGAAATTTGGATCGTTTATAAAGTGAATTTTACATTAAAAAAAACTGATTTTGTGTGAAAATCCATAAAAAATATTTTTAAATGTATTGATATAAATTTAAAAATGATTATAAATACTACAAAAACTGCACAGATGTTGCGTAAAAACATTA
Organism: Gobio gobio; assembly: GCF_949357685.1. Lineage (NCBI taxonomy): Eukaryota > Metazoa > Chordata > Actinopteri > Cypriniformes > Gobionidae > Gobio > Gobio gobio. The sequence goes on from NC_137119.1 coordinate 5,564,489, forward strand.
ATAAACAGAGTAAAATTACATTTGTAATTGTCCCTTCATAGACAGCTATTTAATTAACACTTTCAAGGCCCAGAAAGGTAGGAAAGAGAAGAGATAGCCCATGTGACCCCAGTGGTTTGGGTTTGACATGGGGGTGAGTAATTAATAACAGAATTTACATTTGTGGGTGAACTAATTGTTGACTGAGATGCTCTTTAGGGAACCAGAAATTGCTGTGAAAACCCCCTTTTGGAAAGTTTATAAAAACTGCATATGGATTTACTGAAATGAGTTTACAGCAAGTCACACAACCAGTTTCTTTGTTTATTGGGACACAATAAAGCTGAATGATTTGACTGATGCATTTGAGTCAATATGACATGAAAACACCGGCACGGTTTACAGTGTGCGATTCTCTCACATTAGTGTGGAATGATGACACTGCAAACATCTGGATGGACATTTCTATGGGAAAGTTGCTTGTATTTTATATCATATACAAATATATTACATTCAGTTAGTTGAAAAAAAAAAAAAGGGAATGTATAAGCATCGTTCATGGTGGTACACTGATATTTGTAGGCCTATTTAAACGGCACATTGTGTAACCGCCAAAAACATAATTATAACAGTGATACTCTTCACTAAAGATGTGGTGGCTTCTAGCTGATTGACTGTGGTTGTAAAAGAATTAAGCACATAATGATATCTTTTGGTTAGGTTGTGTACAATCACATTCTGAACATGTCCGCTTCATATTTCTCCCCAAAATCAAAATGTTTTGCATAAAACAAATGAAGATCGTTTTTGCATTGCAACATTATTCTCAAGGCAAATTTACATTATTATAATGCAAAATACGAATTGCCGATGAGAACTGGGCAAGACAATGTGCTTAATTGTCATAAAAATAATGTCACAATACAAAAAAAATCTTAAAGGGGACCTATTTTGCAAAATTCACTTTTATATTGTTTTGAACACATTTATGCGTCCACAGTGTGTCTAAAACCACCTTATTGTGGTTAAAATCCATCCACGATTGTTATTTTCCCCATAAATCTGAAAGTGTCTCAAAATGAGCTGTTCAGGAATGTATTCCAATGTTGTCACATTGCACAGGCCCCGCCCACATCATCTGTCCTATTAGCATAGCTCCGCCCCTCAGTGAGCTCTACACAGTCCGCCATGTTTATCTCCTCGCCAGAGCATTTAACAGCAGCATTCAAGCAAGAAATGTATTCTTATTAAAGCTACTAAAGTTATTCAGTCAAGAGCCGTGAGTGATTTTCTGCTTTTCTTTTGTTATTTGATTCATATTAACAGCAGATATAGCAGTTGGTACTGTATATTACACTGTATATTCACTTTATTACTCAGATCTAATAAACACATGGGATGTCTTTACTTACTATATACGCTGACAGACCTAACAGACTGTGTTAATGTGAACTTTGTGTGTTTTTGATTTAACCTTGTGTGTATTTGACATTTTAAGTGCAATAAGACTTGAAAGAGAAAATAAACTTTCATGATGATGAGGAACTGCAATGTGAGCATAACCGTGATAGAGATGATCCTCAAAAAGTTTTTTGGCAGAGTACCCGAGGCATGAGCTGTACAGGCTCCACCCTTTTCTGGAAAGGGGGCGGAGCAGTAGCTCATTTGCATTTAAAGATACATGCACAAAAACTGCATGTTTTTCCTTCCACTCAAAAATTGCCATTTACAACATGGTATAATGAATGATCTGTGGGGTATTTTGGCGGACACATTCTGGGGACACCCGAGACTTATTTTACATCTTGTGAAAAAGGGCATAATAGGTTCCCTTTAATGGTCCAAAAAAAATCGTCATCTTTTTTTGCAAAAATGTAATCTTTTTTCACTTTTGATTTTGGAGCTTAATATGACTAGAAGCTGCTAATATTAACGGATCTATGTCACATCTGACATATTAATGATTAAATAATTACCTGATTTTAATAAACAATATCATCCTGCATTTTATTCATTCATTTTTTTAAGATCTAAACAATTTGTAGCATTTCTCTCTGGTCCAAGTAGGATCAACTTGCATGTGAAAAATATGCATTTCAAGGGAAATTACATAATTTCTTTGAGGAACAAACTGTTTGTGTATACGATAATATTCTGTACGTTCCTCTTTTCAGCCTGGATATTTCAACTGAATCATGGTATACACGTAGTATTACACAACAGAAAGACAATCAAAACTTCATCTTTAGCTTACATATAATGCTCAAAGTAGATCTATAATATACTTTCATATATCATACAAACATCTGCATATCAGGAATTAAATCTCAATGGATATACTTGACAGCAAACATTGAAACTAACACAAAAGTAGCCTTCATTAGTAGAATCTTTATGGTAATGGGAAAACCTGAAATGGATTATGGGTACTGTAGTTTCAACTCAGCGTTCCTCTGAGAAAAGCATCCCATTATGCCTCCTCTGCGGTGTATACACGGTACATCATTGTGACAATAACCGCGGCGACAGCAGGTATCAACCAGTTTGACCACCAGCTGAAACAAGAGACGAAACAGAAGGTTTGGAACAAAGCACTTGGTAATCAGCTTGAATTATTAATCGGATACTTGCTGTTTCTGAACTACAATGGAAAGTGAAAATATAAGACAATGGACTCATTTGATGAGGCGAAAGTACACGATCCCTCAAACAGGAAAAAAAGATGTAGTGTGTAACAACATATCTGGATTTCCTAAAAATATCTCAGTTATTCTAAGGCATAATGTAAACGTACCTTGTTGTTTCTTGTACGGTTGTTACAAGGGATTCCTGTTCAACAGAAAACCAAATGCATGTTTAGGTGGTTCCACACAATGCGAGACAAAAACGTTGAAAGGCAGAGCAGTTTGTTAAAACAACATGGAAAAATGCTTTACGTACTGGTGGTTTGGCAAGCTTGTCCCTGTCATCCTGAGAGGAAGGCAGAGGAGGAGAGGCATGATTAAAAATAATCACAGGTCTTTCACACGTTCACATTTTATTAACAAAGCAAAATGAATTACCATGTCTTAGAGCATGCACTGACTAAAAGACATTAATCAACTATAATGGTTGTCAAATAACTGCTAATCAGTAGGGTTGGTATCGTTTGGGTTTTTTACGATACCGGTGCCAAACCGATGCATTTAAAACGGTACCGATACTTAAAAATAAATAAAAAAGAGCCACAAAACGACGGTGGATGACATTAAAGAATGGATTTTTATAGCATTTTGTTTTTTTTTTCTACTTTGAAATTGAACAATTTATTAAAAGTTTAAAGTATACTTAAATATATAAATAGATACAAAACACTTAACTTAACAAATTCCCAGTAAAACCTAAGCCACCTAACCCAACTACAATCAGCCTAATTTAACACTGAATAACAGTAATAACAGCAAAGTAATAATAATAATAATAAATTTTATTTGTAACGCACTTTACATTAAACAAAATCTCAAAGTGCTACAGACTTAAACAATAAAAAAATAGAATAAAATAAAAATAAATAAGAATAAATCTGAAAATTTAAAGTAACAAATTCATCAAAAGCTCTGCTAAAAAGGTGGGTTTTAAGACCAAGTTTAAAAGCATCTACAGTAGTAGATCCGTATTCTTGGTCCGCTACAAACCAGCTTCAAGGTTCAACATTATTTTAGAGAAATATGACCATATTCTCTGGCTAAATATTTTAGTATTTAGCCTGATTGTTTCCATAAACTCTAAAAAAAAAGGTTCCATATGGCACCAAAAATGGTTCTTGGCTCGTAATCATAGGGGAACCTTTTTTTTGTGCTATATAGCACCAATTTTGGTGCTTCAGTGGTTCTTCAGAGGTGCTATAGAGCACCTTAGTCAAATAACTGGTGAAGAACCTCTGAAGCTCCAAAATTGGTGCTATATATAGGGCCCTATGATTTCCGCGATCACCGAATCGCGGACGGAATCGCGGAATTGGCATATTAACGCGGAATCTATTGTTAACGCGGAATTTCCCGGAATTTGACATATTTGGAATGAAATGCGGTTTTGTGTGGGAGAAGAACGTATGTCTGGGGAAATGCAGACCGGGGGAAGCAAATTTGGGCAACACAACCCCTCCCGTCATTTCAGCTCCTCCTTCAAAACACTGAAAGTATGGCGAAGCGGCTCCACGGCTCTGCTTTCGTCGGCGAAAAAGTTAAGAAACTCAACGATAAGCCCTCAGTACCGAGCCGAGCAGTTCCCTCAGGGAGTGCTTGCTGTATTTTGCCTTGTTTTTAATGCACTTTAATGAACTGTATGGGAAATAATGCCTTAAATGAACTTGAGAGGAAATGAGATGCGCGGGTCAGCGCGTCTTATGTTGCCTTCACGTGCTCTCGGAATTATCGTAATATACAAGTTTCCTAGGTAAACATTGCACATGAACGCCCTCACATTTTGAAACTTGAATGCAATGCGCTCGTAATCACGACTTCAGAAGTCGGAATCATCAAATTTCCGATAGCACGTGAAGGCAGCATTATCCACATCATGTTTGGCTGAGGTAGCTCTTAAAGTGACAGTAGCACTGATAATGTCTGTCATTAATGTTCAAAGAACAACGGGAACAGAAGATTGTAGCTTTAATGATGATTAATCTATATTTCACTTATTATTTATACAGTTAAGAAAGGTGTTGATAACTTTATTCAATTTCTGTGTAGACTATGTCTGAGAGGGAAGGCCACAGGCAAATATAACATTTATTATAATAGATTTATGTAAAGATTGTTTTAAGTTCAATTAAATTAAAAGTTAAAAGTTTTTTTAAAGCCTAATAAATGTTGAAATTGGTAGCTTTCGGTTATACTGTAATGTAACGTCATCAATGTTTCATATAGACATTAATATCAGTGATACTGGCCTTCATTCATAAAAAGATGCCATTACAACACACATTTAAAATATACTGTCTTTAAATTGTTTCTAAATTAATTTGGAGAGTAACTGAAATGATTACAATATCAAAATATAAAAAACTCCAATGTTTTTAATTGCAATTAATCATGATTAATTACAGAAAAAAATGTGATTAATTCTTTTTTTTTATTATCAATTCACAGCACTAATATCTAGTTGTGACTTGAAGTGCTTAGAGTGCAGTATTATGTTGCAGTATTTGTCCTGAAAAGTAAATGTGATGTTTGTTACCTCAATAAATTTAAGGTCATTCCTATTTTATGTTTTATGTTCTATTATATTAACATTAAAAACACTCTTTTTACGACTAAAATAATAGTTAAGGGTAAAAAAAACTGAATTCCCAAAAATTAAAACGGAAAAAACGGAATTTGGGAAAAAATAAAATGGAATTTGGGAAAAATTAAAACGGATTTCATAGGGCCCTATATATAGCACAAAAAAAAGGTTCCCCTATGATTACAAGCCAAGAACCATGTAGCGACGTGTCGTGCTTCTCACATGACACACAGTAGCCGCAATAGTGCTGTATGACAGACGTATCGGCTTTATTAATTTTTTTATTCGAAATATTCACAAACTTGTTAACTATGTCATGAACTATCTGATTTTCTAATTTTCAAATATGTGTGAGTGAATGTGTTTGGTCATTTAAAACCCTTTATAATGATTATGTTAGTTGATCAATAATGTGTGATGGGCGCTGCCGTGTTTGTTTGTGCCTCAGAGAATCGGATCACATCACGTAAATTCATCCTAGTCTCACGAAATACATGAAAGTGAGTGACAAGTGAACCTAAAATAAACATTATGTGGTTGGAAACACTGAATAGTTGTGATATGTGACGAGCGCTGAGCATATCTGTCTCTGGCTCAGCGCCAGCCAAAGCACAAAAGCACGTTTGAATTTAAGTGGCACCGAAACGAGGCACTGAAATCTGCTTTCTGATTCGGTCCGGTTACATACCGGTTATATAGGTACTGGTGCCATATTGGCACCGGGTTTTGGTACCCAAACCTACAAATCAGATTTAGGAAAATATATCAAAACCCAGGCATTCGTACCCAGGCCAAATATTTAATTATGGTGAATTTTTATTTGACAAATAGGCATATTCTTGCTGTAAATGACACAAAAAGGAGATAAAAGAAAGTAAGACATTGTGTTAAAGGTGCCCTATGTAACTTTTCCATCCACTAGAGGTCGCGTGTTCAAAACAAAGGCGTAGTTTGATGACGGCAGAATCTTGGGACATGTGGTCTTCACCACACAGCCGGTGGGAAAGAATCGGGATAGGACTCGGGCAGAAATCATGTTGATGATGTGATTATTAACGTTACTGTAGTCTGAAGCAGAGCAGGACGAGTGTTGTGGAGCTGAGGAACCGCTGGAGCGATTGTTAATAAGATGAACACAACACACGCCTCGCGAGCAGCAGGACTTTTATTATGCCACAGTCGCCGGCGCCACTTCCGCTCCTCCGCTCATGAGTGTGAGGTAACGCAGCTCTGTTGATCATATTAGACACATCTGAGTGTGTTGATGATGTGATGATGTTACTCTGTGTGTTCTCTCAGCGGCTGCTATGACACTTGTTCACACTGCAGTGAGAGGAAAGCGTTTCTGCAAAATAAAACCGGAAACCGAGGCTAACGCAGATATGATGTCATCGACAGGCCACGCCCTCACACGTCCCGGTTCATCGGGTAAAATAGCAATTTCTCACGATTTACAAATAGTTGGAAACATTTGGGATACTGTAAGTACTCAACTGAACAAAATATATAACACTGGCCTAGTGGGTTTTGGATATTTTACTGACATTTTTTTACATAGTGCACCTTTAAGAGATATTAATGAAGAATATTAGCAATTATTTATTTTTTTATATTTTGGCAAAAAATTCCATGTCCACAATTATTCATACCCTCTCTCAACAATCAATGGCAAAGCCTTTATTTTTCATCACAGCTGTCAAAACTTTTTTTTCTTTTTTTTTTTTATATAGTGCACATTATTTTGGACCACTCCTCTACTGAGGTTGGAAGGCTTCCTTGCCATCACTCTGGTCTTTAGTTCTCTCCACAAATTCTCAACTGGATTCAGGTCTGGTCAGGTATCAAAATGTTGAGATTGTTCTCTGCCAACCATTTCTTGGCCACTTTTGCTGTGCGTTTTGGATTGCTATCTTGTTGGAAGGTCCACTGCGTCTCAGGCCAAGTTTTTCTGCAGAATGTCTGATGTTTTGCTCCAGAAGTCTTTTTTCATGATGCCATTTCCTTTTAAAAGGTTGCCTGAAAAACACCCACAAAGCATTATGTTCCCACCACCATGCTTGTCCGTGGGAATGGTGTTCTTGGGGTTAAATGCCTCTTTAATACTCCAAATAAAGCCACATCCCTATGTCCAAACAACTCCATTTTTGTCTCGTCAGACCACAAAATCGATGCCCAAAAGGCTTCTTCTTTGTCCAGGTGAGCTTTTGCAAAGGCTAGGCAGGCTTTTATGTGCTTGTCTTGAAGTGGAGTCCATCATGTCTGCCTTGAAATGTTGGTACCAGCATTGCTCAGATTTTTCAGGATGGCTTTGCTGGTGATCCTTGGATTCTTCTTAGCTTCCCTCACTACCAGCCTTGCCAGCACAGGGGTCACTTTTGGCTTCCTAACATGTCCTTTTAGATTTCTTACAGTGTGATTTTTTACAGCTCCTTGATCTTTCTAACAATGCTTTGAACAGTGGCCACTGGTACTTGAAACATTTGGAAATACCTTTGTAGCCTTTCCCTTTCTTGTGAGCATCCACAAGCTCCTTGGTTTTAACCATGACTTGCAATTGACCTGAAGCTGACTAGCAAACAGGTGTATCAGCTGTTCTGAATGTATAGTTTATAGACCAATTGAATGCTCTAGATAGAACATGCTAGACATGCCAAGAGCATTTAGAATGGTGCAGATTGCATTTCCTGTGAATTTTGCAATAAGAAATGGGATATGAACCGATAATTTTGGACATGGAACATTTTGTCAAAATGTAAAGAAAAAGATAAATATAAATATCTAAAGATAAATCTCTAAATATCTCTAACACAATGCGTCTCATTCACTAATAATTGCGTGGATTCTTTCATATTTGTACGTACAGGAGAACTTCTCACGAAAAATATCCACCTGATTCACAAAAGGTTTGTACGCACATGAATTTGTTCTTATCCTCGTTCTGATGTTAGTGAATGTGGAGTATTCTAAATGAGCGGCCGCGTGCACAAGGTTAGTCATTTGCATAAAACACACCCAAACATCTCCATATAAGGGCTTTCCGCACACGCTTTCCTTACAGCCTTTCCGTCACTCTCATCAAACTTGCCGCCCAGATCCTCGAGCAATGCCAAGTGTGCCATTCTCACCAGTTCTCACAATAAACACCTTTTATAAAAGACCCAGATTATTAGCAGCTGTACATACACGTATATCTGCGTTATTCAGAGAAACCTCACTGCTGAAGCTATAACGCATATCATTTTATATATTGATTGTATAATACAATTAAAGCAATATACTTTAATGTAATTATAGTCATGTTAGGATGAAATATAACTTCTTAACACAATTATAAAGCCCTACAGAGTAAGTCATTTTTGCGTATGTGTTGTTTCAGTTGCTCCAATATTTTTTTCGTAAATTTAGAAAAATAATTCTTGCGAAATCTTTGGTGAATTGTGATTTGTTCTTAAAAACGTTCGTAGCTTAGTGAATGAGACCCAATGTCTTAAAGCCTTTGCCCACATTTCCTGTCAGAAGATACCCATTCTCCAAATAAATATTCTCTTTACCTCAAAATTTGCCCTTGGTATGAATATTTGGGCACAACTATACACTGTGTGCAGAATTATTAGGCACGTTGATTTTCTGATCATTTTTTTTTTTCAGGCACATTTGACCAATTCCAAACCACAGTAATCCTAATAACTACTATTAATTTAGTATTTAATAATGTATAAGTGATATACAATTGTTCATGAAGGCTGGAAATGGAAAACATCTTATATCACGTGTGCAGAATTATTAGGCATGTTTTCTTTTACAGATAAATTGAGCCAAAAAAGAGATTTAACTCAGACTGAAAAGACAAAAAATATTAAATGCCCATGAGAAGGATGCAGTACTAGAGATAGCAGTTAAGGCTTGACCATGGTGCTGGTCCTTCAAGAGTCACTCTCAACCTATCTGTACATTAAGCCTATAAAAAAAACTTCTTCATGTATTTTACAACACTTCAGCTTGTGATTCTTATTTAGTGGGGGTCATTTTTTAGGATTCTTTACCTAATTTAAGTCTCTGAGATCCTGACACACTTAAGGTTGCAGTTCTGGAAAATGGTGGCGCTGGAGACTAAAGGGTTCCTGATGGTTTCACACTTAATTCTTAATTCTTTTGCAGTTAACAGGTGTCTTTTCTCTGCCACATGTTTTTGTCTGATCCTGCTGACCCAACGACCATTCTATTGTCCAATGGTCATGCCTTAACTGCAATGTCTAGTATTGCATCCTTCTCATGGGCATTTAATCATTTTTGACTTTTCAGTCTGAGTTAAATCTCTTTTTTGGCTCAATTTATCTGAAAAAGAAAACATGCCTAATAATTCTGCACACCTGAATATAAGGTGATTTTCATTTCCAGCCTTCATGAACAATTATATATCACTTATACATTATTAAATACTAAATTAATAGTAGTTATTAGGATTACTGTGGTTTGGAATTGGTCAAATGTGCCTGGAAAAAAATATGATCAGAAAATCAACGTGCCTAATAATTCTGCACACAGTGTATACTGTCATGTGAAAAAGAAAGTACACCCTTTTGAATTCTATGGTTATGTATCAGGAGGACATTATAAAAAAAAATCATTTGGTTTTTAGCAGGTCTTAAAATTATGCAAATACAAGCTCAGAGGAACAACACCACATGACATATTATACCGTGTAATTTTTTATTTAACATAGCCAAAATGGAGAGGCCATGTGTGACAAACTAAGTACACCCTATGATTCAATAGCTTGTAGTAAACATTATCTGTATGACTCTCACATTGTTCTGGAGGAATTTTGACCCACTTTTCTTTACAATGTAGCTTCAGTTCCTTGAGGTTTGTGGGCAGTTGTTTACGCACAGCTCTCTTAAGGTCCCGCCATAGAATTTCAGTTGGGTTGAGGTCTGGACTTTGACTGAGCCAGTGCAACACCTTGATTCTTTTATTTTTCAGCCGTTCTGTTGTAGATTTGCTGGTGTTCTTTGGATCATTGTCTTGTTGCATGGCCCAATATCGGCCAAGCTTTAGCTGTCGGACAGACGGCCTCACTCTTGAATACTTTGGTATACAGAGGAGTTCATGGTCGACTCAATGACTGCAAAGTGCCCAGGTCCCGTGGCTGCAAAACAAGCCCAAATCATCACCCCTCCACCAAAGTGCTAGACAGCTAGTATGAGGTGTTTGTGCTGACATGCTGTGTTTGTTTTTCACCAAACGTGGTGCTGTGCATTAGGGACAAACATCTCCACTTTGGGCTCGTCTGTCCAAACAAAGGACATTGTTTCAGGAGTCTTAAGGTTTGTTCAGAAGCAACTTTGCAAACCTAAGCCGTGCTGCCACATTCTTTTTATAGAGAAGTTTTCTCCTGGCAACCCTTCCAAACATGCCATACTTGTCACGTCTTTTTTCTAATTGTACTGCCATGAACTTTAACATTTACCATGCTAACTGAGGCCTGTAGAGTCTGAGGTGTAGCTCTTGGGTTTTTTGCGATTTCTCTGAGCTTTGAATGGTCTGACGCCCACTCTGGAAAAGATTGGCAACTGTCTTTGAATGTTTTCCACTTGTGAATAATCTTCCTCAATGTAGAATGATGGACTAGTTAGGACTGCTACTTACCCTGTTAATTCCTATGGAAGGAGTAAGGGTGTCCTAAGTTACACATTACTTTTCCATTTTGGCCTAGTTTTTGTTAAATAAACAATGGCATGGTGTAATATGTCATGTGTTGTTGTTCATCTGAGGTTGTACTCGCCTAATTTTAAGACCTGCCAAGGACCAAAATATATATTTTTTATTATGTCCTAATACTGAAAACCATAGAATTCAAAAGGGTGAACTTTCTTTTTCACATGATTGTACACTTTTAATGTTTTTTGAAGGATTTTTTTAATGTTTTGAAAGAAGTCTTTGATCAAAAATACAGTAAATATTGTGAAATATTATTACAATATTAAATAACTTTTCTATCTGAATATGTTTTAAATTTGTAATTTATCCCTTTGATCAAAGCTGAATTTTCACCATCATTACTCCAGTCTTCAGTGTCACATGATCCTTCAGAAATCATTCTAATATGATAAACATTTATGATTATTATCAATGCTGAAAACAGTTGTGCTTCATATTTCTGTGGAGACTGCAATACATTTCAGGATTCTTTGAGGAAGATGATGATAGGAAGTTTCCAAAGAACAGCATTAATTTGAAATTGAAATCTTTTGTAACATTATACATTTTTTTACTGTGATGTTTGATCAATTTGATGTGCCTTTGCTGAATTTAGAGTATTGATTTCTTTCAAAGGAAGAATAAGTGTGTTTTTAAAACTTTATTATTATTAAAGGGGTCATAGAATGACATTTTTGTACAAGTTAATATGATTCTTTAGTGTCTAAATGAAAAGTTTGTAATATACTTTAATTAAAAATTCTCATTAGTATTGTAAGAAAACACTCATTTTACCTGGTCAAAACCAGCTCATTATTACATTATTATTACTCATTATTACTCGTTATTACACCCAACAACACAACACCACAACCGCTTAGACGCCATTCTGCTCCAGAGTATCAACAATGGCGGACTGATGACCGCTCGCTCAGGGCGGGTCTGTGTTGAAACGCTGCTGTCAATCAACAATCTTAGGAGGGGCGTACACCGTGTAACGTCACACGATCAGACGGCTCGAATTGAGACAGGGGAAAATATATAAGGAGATTAAAAAAAAACACTGGATGTATTTTTATCATTATAGGATGGTTGTGTACAGGCACTGCCAACACACATTTCCGTATAATCAACTTGTAAAAGTGCATGTACCATTCTATGACCCCTTTAATATCATATGTATTTCATACTGAAAAACGATTTTTTTATTATGAAGCAAAATACCTTAGTTCTGTATATGTCTTTGAATTTCATTCTTTGTAATTCTACTTTAAAATTGAATTACTGTTATATTAAATCCTATTGAGGGATTTAACTAGAATTTAAAATGCATTCTAAATTCATTTCTGCAAGATGCACAACTCCATTCCTGACATAGAAACTGTCTGATAGTATCTGTGCTGAATCCAGCAGCGTTACTGGTCCTTCAAGAGGAATAAAAATGGGTTATTGATAGTATCTCAAGCCCCTGGAGGTCTACGAAAACATCTCGGATACTATAAATCAACAGACTTTTCATGGAACATTCCCAGATTCTCAGGGGGTTCTGGAAGTTTGTGATTTTAGTTGTATTTTTGTGTATATATATATATATATATATATATATATATATATATATATATATATATTTGTAAATCGCACTTTGGCATCCATTGGTGTGATGTCATCCCTTCACTGAAACTATAAATCATTAATGATTATCCATGTGTTTTTGTGTGCCAGTGCTGACTGATGGTTGCAAAGCATGCACTTTGAAAAACATGCAAGGTACAATTTTAAATTACAGCCACGGAGAGCTGTATGAAAGCTTGTTTTCACCACGGATAAAAAAAAAAAAATTGACTTTTTTCTAAAAATTGCGAGTTTGTTTCGCAATTCTGATATCTCATAACTGCAAAATATAACATCCAAAATGCAAGTCACAATTCTGAGAAGTCAGCTTATAATTGACTTATTTTCTCAGATTAGCGAGTTGATGTGTCAGTTTTCCATTTCAGAATTGCGAGTTTGTCTTGTAATCTTACTCTTTATCTCAGAATTGCAAATTCATGTCTCATAAGTCTGACTTTTTTTCTCAGAATTGCGAGTTTATGTCTTGTAAGACTTTCTTTTTATCTCAGAATTGCGAGTTGATGTCTTGTAAGTCTTTCTTTTTATCTCAGAATTGCAAGATATAAACTTCACAGACTTTTGATTTGGGAGAAAGAATTGGGAAATATCTTTTGTCTACTGAACATCTACCGTTTACTTTGTCTTCTTGGAAAGATACATTTGCAGTGTTTCGTCAACGGAACAATCCAACACATTTAATAACAGTTCAACCCACTGAGGAGGTGCATGTCTATCCCTTACAGCCCAGGGCCTGAATTTCATTTTGGAAAATGGGGGGGAATTTTTTGACAATTTTTTTAATTACATTTATCTCACCTAAATGTTTGCTCGCTCATTGTACTTTTTTGTTGCACAAAAGTTTACACAACACAAGGAAGCTTGATTTCAATCTTTGAATTAAATTGAAAAAAAAGTAGCACAAAAAAATACAATAGAATAAAGATACAAATGCAATAATAAAGAGAAAAGTTTTTCTAAATACTAAAAACTCTAGTATTCAGAAATACTACAAAACTGAATAAAGTATTCAAATGCAAGATAACACTGTTTAAGTCCTGTATAAATTAAATACATGGGCTATTAATCCTGATTCCTTACAATTAAAGCTATTTTTTTTTAATCGACATTAATGACACATATTAGGCTGCTGTCACTTTAAGAGCTAGTGCACATAAGACATAAGAATTTTTACATAATTTTGTGTTTTAATCTGCAAAAATAACTCAGTTTGATACTCGAGAGCTGTTTGTGATGTGGCTTTATGTATGTGCGCAAAGAAAACCATCTCTCAGAGAGCGCACGGATACTGAATAGTTTAACATTGCTTGAATGTTTAAATTGGTAAGACTTAAAAAGTTGTGCAAATGATAAACTTTAATGATGATGCAAAACTGTATTGGCGCCTGTAGTGAACACTTGACACGTGCAACCTATTTTGAGAGACAGAGAGAGAAGACACAGCAACGCTGATTTTTTTGTGAAATTGCGTCTCACAGAAAGTTTTAAAATGACTGATTTGATCTTATAATCTTATAAGATGTACTCATACAGCCGACATGTTAATCTGAATGAAAGTTTGCGCGGAATTTCCCGCATTATAAGCGCAAGACCTGCGGGAATTGATTCAAATTCTGTGCCTTACCCGTGTCGAAATTCGAGCCTGACAGCCTCGGTTACATTCCAGTTCAAAATTACAGATGGCGCTGCTGTGAATAAGGTCTATTATCTAGCCTTTTAGTTTTTGTTGTTTAACTCTCAATAAGAGCATTATTGTGTACATATGTTTTAATGCATTTTTCTGGAAATAGAGTATATTCACAAAAGCAGAAATGTCAGAAAGCACACTAGGTCTTCTTCACACTAATGCTCAACAATAACACTGATTTCTGGTGGACTTACGGGATGCAGTTCTCCTATGAGCATCAAACTGGCCATCTCGCGTGCATCTGTCGAGTGGCCCACATCTTCAAAACTCTCAGTGGCATCTCCACCGGCCTGCTCTCTCAGCACCTCCTCTCCTCCGGGGTGCTGTGGACATCAGCAAAAACATCAGATCCATCATACAAACTAAACACAAAAGCAAAGCCAGTGATGCTGACTTATAATTCCCTTTGACCTTGACTGGTCTTTGAAAACCGTTCTCAAGGAAATAAGTTGATTTAAGTGTCATCAGTGCACAACTAAGGGGTCACCCGATTTATCGGCTTTTCTGATTAATCGGCACTGATTATCGGCAAAAATCCACACCGATAGTTTTTCCGGGCTGCGTCCATTGCTAGATCAGCTGAGAAGGGTCCGCTGGCATTATACAGTACGAGAGTGCCCTCTAGAGGCCAAATAAAACTACCACTGACACCTCATGGAGTTTGTTTTGACACGTGAGGCTGTGCACTGAGCGAGGCACTTCAGATACGGATTTAAAACAGACAATGAAACGGTATGTATACAGTAGGGCTGTCAAATAAAAATTCTGATTTCGAATATTCGTCGAATTTACTCACAAAAAAAAAGCTGAATTTTTGGTAGCGGTGTGGCTGTGTTATTAATTTGAGAAAAAGGTGGATAAAAAGAGTGAGGACTCGGGAGTCAGAGAGAAAATGGGCAAGCTGTTCGACGGCGTCTACAGTCAGACACAGAGCAGAGCTGAAGAAAGCAATCAGGACTTTGGAGCATGAGATGGATATAAATGAAAGAGAAGATACGCTTCCTGCTGACGAAAATCTTCTCAGTTGGTGGCAAAATCATGCGGTATATCCACATATTGCGCAGCTGGCAAAGACATACTTGACCATACCTCAGCAAAAAACGCTCAGCACTCGCTGCAGGTCAAGTTGACCGTTTGGTGTTTTTGACAAACAATATGTAGATATTTAGATTGTTTCTGAATGTCCGTTTGCTATTTTGTGTTCACATTACGTGTTTTCTCAGGTTACTGATGCACTAGCAGTTTTATGCACTTTTATTGCCTAATTTCCTTACATGCTCATTAATTAAATTATATTTTATTTAATAACAATTGTTTTAAAGTTAATGCACTGTAAAAAGTGAAAGTCATTTCATTTCAATTAAAGACGTGATGCTTGATTTGGTTTACATTTGCTTGTTGCGCTCGCTTGCACCCTCGTGTGGGCATAGGAGACAATACAGCACTTTTTCCCTCTAACATTAAAGGTGCACTATGTAACTTTTCCGTCCACTAGAGGTCGCCTATTCAAAACAAAGGCGTAGTTTGATGATGAGGACTCGGGCAAAAATCATGTTCATGCATGTGATTATTAACGTTACTGTAATATGAAGCAGAAGCAGGAGCGATTGTTAATAAGAAGCGCGCAACACACGCCTCGTGAGCAGCGGGACTTTTATTATGCAATAGTCGCCGGCGCCATTTCCGCTTTTCAGGCCATGAGTATGACATAACGCAGCTCTGTTTATCATATTAGATAAATCTGTGCGTGTTGAAAATTATGTTATGACGTTACTGCGTTCGCTTGGCGGCAAAATAAAACGGAAACCGAGGGGAACGCGGATATGACACCATCGACAGGCCACGCCCTCACACGTCCCGGTTCCTTGGTTAAAATAGCAATTTTCTCACAGTTTACAAATAGTTGGAAACGTTTGGGATATTGTAAGTACTAGGGCTGTCAACGAATATTCTAAGTTCGAATATATATTCGAATAGTTTTTAAAAAACGAATTTCGAAGGTGAAAATTAATATTCGAATAAATAAAAAAATGTGGAAAAAAAAACGTGGCGTGGCTGTCTGCTTTGCGAGTGGGCGCGCTAGCGCGCCTGAAGCCTTGTGTACTTTGGCCTGTCTCCGCAGCGCGAGTCTCCGCTGACTGCGCGCGCTCCTCCCCGAACGGACGAGGTGTTTATACTTGACGCGCTCGCCGTTGTACTTTTCTTTGAAACGACAGATGGCGACTCGGAGTAATTGTTCTATAAACTATCAGGAAAAGCGTCGAGAAGAAGTGGGCTAATGTACACAGGTGACGATATTTATTTTAGTACACTTCACCGAAAACCACACTACAGAAGAATCATGTAAAACAGATCAAAATAAACCTTGATATTACTTGTGACATGAGAACAAAATGTATGTAGAAATGTAACGTAATACAACTCAATTTATGATATCTAAATGTTTCCTAATTTCACTAAACACTTTAGTGAGTTTTCACTTAGTTTCGTGAACTTTTCTTTATTAAACGGCCTTTTTTATGCTTTTGTAGGCTCGTTTTGAAAATATAAGCAACTAATTTGTATGTGCAAACTGGACCACCCTTACTTTGCATCGCCCGCCACAAGCTCTCTGTCTGCAACACGACAAGAGGCCATAACGGAGAAATTAATTTTGTTCATTTGTAAGGACGTGAGAACGATCAGTGTTGTGGATGGGGCTTCAGGGAGTTCTGTCAAGCAGTGGAACCGAGGTACTGACTGAAGAGATATTGCATGAATAAAGGATAAATGCACTGCTTCCACTGGTTTGATTATTTACTGTTTCATGTCAAGGAAAAGTTCCATGTTTACCACAGCACAGCTCGCTCAGAGCGTTCAATAATATGCTGTAAAACTTATATTAATATTTGTTTCAATCACTGAATGAAGCCTGCTATATTTGGGACAAGAGTCGCGACCTCAATTGCTTGCACAAAACTCTTGATCAGCCTCAAAATGTGTTTGTTCATTTAACCCGTTATGCGCAGAGAGCGTGAGGGCGAGAGAGAGAGAGGTCTGCCGCTGCGGTCTTTAGCCATTAGTTGATTTACTTGTTTTTGTGTAGGTAATACGTTGTCAAATATGTTTAAACTTAAATAGACTACCTATATAAGTAGTTATGTCTCTTTGTATTCATTTGTCCTGTTATTGACGTAATGCGCGTCATTGATAAAATGCGCAACCAGATGTTCGAATAGTTCGAATATTCGTGCTTTTTTAGAGGGAATATTCGAACGTCATTTTTGAGCAATTTTGACAGCCCTAGTAAGTACTCAACTGAACAAAATATATAACACTGGCCTTGTGGTTTTTGGATATTCTACTGACATTTTTTTTACATAGTGCACCTTCAAATTTAGCTTTTCAGCCATTTTGTCAGCCCTGTTTTCATATCATTATAAAATTATTTGTCGACTGGATCAGGAATTTTCAAACTTTATAATGCCAAGGACCCCCAAATATGATGAACCTTTATGAGGGACCCCCTTCCTAAAATTCATCTATTTTGTGTATGAAAAAAATATTTAAACTGTTAGATAAATAGTAAGTGTAAGACATTATAAATACAACAATAATTGTTTCCCAATGTAAATTTGCTATACTTAATGTTGGAGGTATAAACCTGAAGAAGAAAAGTATTTGTATAAGAAACTTTCACAATAAAGACTTCCACATATTACTGCCTGACAACCCCAGTGAGCAAGATAAAGATTTATTGTGAGAAAAACTCGCTAAAGAGAAACAAAGCAAACATATACAATTCTGGAAAGTAGCCTATGTATACGGCAAGAAAGGAGAGAAACATTTAGAAATGAACAGCTAGAATGTTCGGTAGACTTGATCCATTTTTGCTTTGTTTTTTAATTCTCTGAAATTTTCTAGGGACCCCTTAAAACCTTCTGGAGGGCCCCTGAAGGTCCCCGGACTCCAGTTTGAAAACCCCTGGACTAGATGCTGCAGTAGAAGAGCACAGCAGCATGTTTGCCGTTGAGGCTGAGAGGACGCTAACATTAGTAGCACGGGTAAAACAATGTGACAAAAATAAACACAATTGTTACCATCTATTTGCGTTTTTTTATATCCAGCTGGTCACTTTTATTCATGCCTTATGCAGCGAAGTGGCATATTTAAAGCTAGAGACTTGAGAAAGCAAACTGTATCGACAGAAACATAAATCAAAAATGCACTCGATTTCAGTTCTTTTTTTATTGTCACTGTAATTATTGCTGTCAAACGATTAATCGTGATTAATCGCATCCAAAAGAAAAGTTTGTGTTTAGATAAAATGTGTGTGTACGGTGTATAATTATTATATATACATAAATACACACACATGGATGTATATATTTAATATAAAAATTTATTTCTATATAAAATATTGATATTTATATATAAAATAAATGATATAAATATCTATACAGTATATACATGCAAATATTTCTATATATATATGTATTTGTGTTTATTCAAATATACATAATCATCATGCAGCACACACACATGCATTATGTAAACACAAACTTTTATTTTGGATGTGATTAATCGCAATTAATCATTTGACAGCCCTAACTGTAATGCATATTTTGATTAGATAATCATCAAATGTTCTAAAGAAGTAAATAAAGTGTGAGAGTATATAATACACGCACGCGTCTAATTTCAATGCTATGGCCTTTGTGTAGATATAAAAATGGCCATCTGTAAGCATGACTGCTCGGAATTATATGAAATGGTAAAACTTTACAATCCATCTGTAACATTAACTAAGATTAATAGAAGTATTGTTGATTGATAATTTCAACATTTACTAATACAGTTTAACTTTTTAAAGTAAAAGTTAATGCACTATGAACTAACATGAATGAACAATGTGTGTATATTTAAAAAGTTCAGTACATTTTAATGGTTCAGTAATGTTTTTCAATTTTTGTAATAAAGCTCAGCACTATTTTATGTTATGTTTGTTTTCATTCAGTATCTATTTTAAAAACTATCTGTTGATTAATCAGTTATCGGCCAACCTTTATTGGTAAAATCCACCAATCGGTTGACCTCTAATTACCTTATGTGCACTTTTAGACCTTGCATGAGTAAAATTACTAGAATAGGATGTTCTGTAGATCTAGATAATGTGGAAAGAGGTGAAATGTTAGAGTGGTTATCTGATCAATTACTGCAAGGTAGTGTGTGGTGCAACTAAAGCTTTACTAAATACAGATCTAACCATCAAAAATGTGCATCTGATTGTTTAACGAGATATATTAGTTTTTGCCAATTTCACAACAAACACATTAGTTGTCAAGTGTTGTAATTAAATCACCTGAGAACACTTGGCAAAGGTCACTCTCACTCCATTCACTTCTCGCTTTAAGCTGTGTAAACTTTAGTACTGGACGTTTTGAGTTGACTTTTTCAATGCATTCATTTATTAACTCTATGCATTATGATATTACATATAATTTATATTATGCATTACACAATTCCAACTCATCGATGCTTTGTTTACACAATGCATGCATTACAAAATTCCAAAACAATGCCCTAATGCGAATGTTAGCAATGTGTTTGGCACCAAACTGAACACTTAAGACTCTATTTTAAAAAACTCACCTCCTCGAGAAACTTTGTGACATCGTACACTTTATTATGAATGATAATCCATGTGCTTTTAAAAGAGTTCCGTTCCTCCACCTCTGACAAACGATAATATTTAACACCCTTTTCGTCAGTTCCGTTGTTTTCCATTGGTTTGTTTAAATATGTGTTATTTGTTCAGAAGGTTAGAGAAACTCTCATAAGTTTGCCTGCTAATCGTTCACTTCACCTACTTCAAAACTGAACCTACAAACAATTGTATTTCCCAACTCGCCGGGCTACGCCCATTCCGCTCAAGACGGAATCTGATTGGATCGTATCATGCCTGTGTTGCCCAGGGTGTCTGTTTTGATTGGACCAAGGGCCTGTCAATCAACTCATTGTGTCATAGGTTTCGGCGAAGCCCAAGAAGTGACTCCGCTGAAGTTCACGAAAGTTCACCGAGAGCGCCGTTCTCACGCAATACGGAAACGTTGCAGTTTATCTCCATCACGCTAATCTAGTGATGTCCGTTAGTCACGATAATTCAAGTGGGTTGCCCTTAGCGCTGTTTCAGCCTGTTTAGGTGTTTCTGTCAGATAAGAATATGTTCACTTGAAACTGGCACGCGAGCTCTCCTCTTTTCCTCGCGCTTGCCGCCAAAAGCTCGCGCCCCTAGTAACGTTACCTCAACAACATTTGTATAACCTCGAACTGAGGTAAACACTTTCTTTCTTTCTTTCTTTCTTTCTTTCTTTCTTTCTTTCTTTCTTTCTTTCTTTCTTTCTTTCTAATATGTCTAATCTTACAGTAAGTGTATTGAAGTTTTGTCTCTTCTGAGGTAACGTTAATTACAGAATCTGCGAGTAATTTCTCATTTTATCTTTGGACCAAAATAGTCTCTGATTAACCAGTAATAGCTCATTTTGTTCACAGGTCAGTGACTGCATTAGTTTGGCCAAGTTAACCCTCACGATTTCCCTTTCAGAATGAGTGGAAGTGGGACACAGTCTTTGTTTTTCCTCAGTCTTCCGGACCTGAGGAATTTATGTTATGTAAATCTGTTCTTCCCGAAAAGTTACGATGAAGGGGAGTTGAGAAACAAACAAGTGAAAACCTGCAGGTGAAAAGACAAATATTATGATATATTATGATAATAATATTATTACTGTTAGAAGTGTGCTGGTTTTAAGACCATAGTTCCCCCCTCCCCTTGTACATTTATAATATCTTGATAGATAATCTTGTGATAAACTTGGGATTACAATATGTAAGATTTTTTGGATTGAAATATCCAAAAACCACTAGCATATAACAGTGTTATATATTTAGTTGACTTTTGTACTTACATTATCCCAAATGTTTCCAGAGAATGTTTAAATCCAGAGAAATAAGCAATTTTAAACAGGATACTGTGTCCGTGATTCACCTATCAACAGCCGCATTTCCATGACAGATTTGCGCAAAACTTTCGTGATATTTTCTAAATGACGATAAAAAACTATTGCTAAATGACGGCGTTTCCATTAACCGATGTTATGCGACTAAACCGTTTTTTCCCCTCTCGATTAAGTCCAAAAATTATGCCATGGATGTTGGTAGGTTTATGTATATCCCAGCCATTATAGCCATTATAGACCCTTTTCACAGACTGTGATGACGCGTTTTAACGGTCATCAATACCGTAAATCATGCAAAGTTTTTTGGTATTTAATTTTTTTTAATGTACATTTATTACACTAATACTTTGTATTATATTACTTTTGCATCAAATTACAAAAAACAAGTTACCACTGCTGTGAAGGTGTTTCAAAAACAGCGTATTATATGGGAGTGATGGTAAAATTATCATCTTTCTCTCTTTTCACTGTCGTAATCAATCTCTCTCTATTGCTCTATCAATCTATACTCCATCTCAATCACTATTGTGGAGTTTTTCTTTTGCTATTTGAGCAAATGGGGACACAAAAAATATATTTAATGTATACTCCCATTCACCGCTATAAAGGTTAACCCAACTATGACGACTTCCGCTACTGAGAAACCCGGAAATGTGAAAAGGGTCTATTTTTAATGGAAGGAGTCGTAGGCATGTTATCCAAGGATTAATGGTTAGGAAAGCCCCTTATACTTGGGAGCGTGTGTGTGATATGATAAAACAGCGCTGCGTTACCACACATATGCATGAGCGGAAGAAGCAGAAGCGGCAACTGTCCACCAAATCAAGGCGTCATCAAGCCACGCCTTTGTTTTGAATGATCAACCTCTAGCGGCAAAAAATTAATTATAAAATATTTATCTGTGCACATCATTTTTTTTAAAATTCCTGTTTCTCATAATCTTGACATGTTTACTAGCATGTGGGCGGGGCAACCTGTCACTCACATAAGAGCCACCAATAGCAAACCACAACTATCCAATAAACTTCCCATAGACAAAATGTGTTCTTGTTCGAATACTCTGATATATGTCACAATAGGGAAGATTATCACAACTTCCATTTCATACCGAAGTATATCTACACACCAGAGTTTCAAACTGTGTTGGATTTAAAGAGCCCCTATTATGGAAAATGACCTTTCATGTAGTGTGTAACATAGTGCTAAGTGAATGAAAACGTCCTGCAAAGTTTTAAATCTGAAAGTGCACTGTATATAAAGTTATTTTCTCTCAAAAGTAAGAGTCGACTTTGAGGCAATTAAATTAATCGTTTTTTAAATGAATGTTTCATTGTGACGTTAAGATAAAACATTAGCATATTGCCCGCGCATTGTGTTTCATATTGTGTAAGTATCCGGCTAACCGGCTAACTAGGGATGAAACGGTATGGAAATTTAACATCACGATTATAGTGACCCAAATTATCACGGTTATCAATATTATCACGGTTTTGTTCAAATGAGATGAAAGTGTTCAAAAAGAACAGATGCACACACTTCAACAAGTTTTATATTTGAAATTCAACAAACAACAAATAACTAAAGCAACTCTAAGCACTTTTTTAAGCTTGATTCTGTGGGATTTCCTTCCTTAATGGCCGTCGTCAATAGCAACGCATAATGCATAAATAATAATAATTTGTCGTAAATATAATCTCTAATATTATCTCTGTAAATATATTCTCAGGCAATATTTCGCATCAATGTTCAGCAATGATGCATTTAAATCTAGCATGTTTTGTGTTAGAGCCCAAACAGTATCCTAGTGAAATAATGCATATCCATATTTCCATATGATTTGACAGTTTATTTTATTAAATATCAAAATGTGTGCATCATACCTGACACCTAAATGATCACTTTACAGTCAGTTTTATGACTGTCATTCTCTTCAAATGCTATTGAAGTTTGAAACGTGTATAACGTTACCAATGTTGTGTGTAACTTTAGAGACAGTCCCTAAATTCGCCAGCGTTATGCCAGTCATATCAGATGCGCTGTGGTTCTGCTGTTTTTTTAAACTATTTTCGCTGCTGAAATAGAACAAAAACAGTCAAACACTGTATGATGAGTGAATCTCCTGCGTACATCGCACGTTTATCTCTGCTTTGAGTGAATATTTCAGCGAGTGAGAGAGCGGCGCGCGCACTGAACATAACTGGCTAATCTGAACGCAGGGGCGTAGCCATCTTTTCAGAAGTGAGGGGGACAGAAATGTCAGGTGTAATACCAGTTTTTTTTTCTGACCTTTGTCTAATTGACAGATTTAATCTCATCTCTTGCTTTTAATTCAGTAATATATCAAATACACTGCTGAACAATAACCACTAATATCTATAATGTTTTCCCTATGTTATGTCAATTTTATGATTGGTTTATGTACTACAAACACTTGTGCATTAAGTCCCCATGGATTTTATGCTTTGTAAAAAAAAAAAATATCACTGAATAAGGCAGAAAATATACTATCAAAAGTTTGGAAACATAACAATTGTTAAATGTTTTTGAATAAGTTTTCTGCTCACCAAGGCTGCATTTATTTAATAAAAAATGCAGTAAAAAAGTAATACAGTGAAATATTATCCCAATGTAAAGCAGCTGTGTGAATATATAGTAAAAAAGAAAAAAATCTTTGTAATTTATTCCTGTGATCAAAGCTGAATTTATCATCATTACTCCAGTCTTCAGTGTCACATGATCTTTCAGAAATCATTCTAATATGTTCATTTGATGCTCAAGAAACATTTATGATTATTATCAATGTTGAAAACAGTTGTGCTGCTTCATTTTTGTGGAAATCTTGAACTATTCAAACATTTGTGGTAAGATAAAAAAGAGAGAAATTAATACTTTTATTCATCAAACATGCATTAAATGTTTTCAACAATGATTATAATTATAAATGTTTTCTTTTCATCAAATGATCATATTAGAATGATTTCAGAAGGATCATGTGATACTGAAGACTGGAGTAATGATGCTGAAAATTCAACTTTGATCACAGGAATAAATTACACTTTACTATAATATAATATAATTGTAATATCATTACAAATAAAAAAACTGTGAATTTATATGTGAATATATTTCGCAATATTAATGTTTTAACTGTATTTTTTATTAAATAAATGCAGCCTTGGCAAGCAGAAGATACTAAACATTTAAAAGGCTGTCAGTTAGCACTGCATTATTCATATTCTTTATTGTCAATAAATACCTTGAAATGGCTGGAAAAACACAAACCATATATTGTCGCAATCGTGTTTGTTGTCAGGTTTCACCAGTCTTAGCGATTATTTTTATTCAGCTGCTGCTACAGCGCTGAATGCCTTTGGAACGTGACAGGGTTTACTTCTACGAATCAGTTTAGTTTTTTCTTTGAGAGCGCGCCCTATGGCTTCGAGTATGAATTGGAGAGTTGCACGAGAGTGTTAGAACTTCATAGTGTTTAGATCGCCTCGTTTTTGGATACGAATAAAATGACAGGTCATGTATAGATTATTTTGTGTCTTTGAATTTAAATCTAGATTTATTTACGTTGGCTTCTACGTAAACGAACTTGCTTGTGTAACAGAAGTAGGCCAGTAAGAGCGGTGCGGCTAGACGTCGGTTCGAATCCCGCCCGGAGCGGGTCGACTAGGACCGGTGCGACTCGGTAAAAGTGCGGGGGACGAATGTACGTTTTATTAAAAGTGCGGGGGACATGTCCCCCCCGTCCCCCGCGTAATCTACGCCCATGTCTGAACGCCTCTGATTATGAGACATTGCATTCATAAACTCAATAGAAACACGTGTAAGTGCTTATAATGCGCAACGCGATTATAACAGATGGCTTTTGAGAAGACTATAATAAGTTCAACCGCTAGAGTGGCTAGTGTGCAGCCGAAATAACGTTACACCCGCAAATGGCGGTTGTTAATGTCAAACCCTGATTATTATCCTTAAATGTCACCCTAGTCTTGTCTGAACTTGTTCGTTCGCTTCACGTTATTATTTCCCAGATGTAGTTTTGGTATTGAGGTCAAAGTCCACTTGCCTTGCGTTCGTAGTTTTGAAGTGTTCCCCATTACAGCGACTTTCTTCTGGCATGTTCTGCAGACAGGGTGACCATCTTCGATTAAGTTTCCCTCAGGACTTTTGTAAAAGCCAAAATATGACAACGCCTCAGATTTGGTCCTTTTAGAGGCTGAACAATCCCCCGAGCGCTGTCACTGCCTTCTTCCATTTCTCCTCATTCAAAAACAGCGGTGCGTTGCGCCAGACTGACGCTGACCGGACAAGATTTACCGCGAGTTTTCACCATCGTGATAATCACACGCGGTTTTAATGATAATTACATTTTATATACGATATTACTAACCGTCACTAAATTTAATCGTGGTTTATCGTGAAACTGGTAATTGTTTCATCCCTACGGCTAACTCACATTATTACTGTAATTATTACTTATTACTGAAATACTAAATACAGCTGTGAGCGACAGTATTATCTAAACTGTGTCTATTAATGCAGATTGTCTGTTGTTCTTACTACTTTGAGTAATGATAAATGATGGAGCAAGATTTGTTTGTCAAACTTTAATGTTACATCAGTCATTCACATTAGTGCTGAGCTAACGTATGCTCTGTTATTGATACAGTGCACCACAATAAATTAGAAACACACACACATGGATGCACACTTGTTAATGCTGATGTAATGCAACTGTAATGGTGAGGAATTACAGTTGAAACATCTCATAATGTACCTCAAACTGAGTAGCATCACGTCCTGCTCAAGGTTCGGGTTGAATAACTAGTTCTTCCGATGTTTCATCATCGATTCAGACTCAAGCTGGGATTGGTGTAAAATCAACACCATCATTACTGTCTTTACAGTGTGTACTATCGCTGAGCTTTAGGAAGCCTCCAGACGGAGCTGGAGTTCAGTTATGGTTATGGACGTTTGTTTCCGAAATACACGTGGTAGACCAATCACAACAGACTAGGCCATCTGACCAATCAGAGCAGAGTTGGCTCGCTGAAAGGAGGGCTTTAGAGAGACTGATTCATCCATCGAGTCGTTTGAGAATCATTGAAGATTGTGGTGATGTGCAATGTATATTATGAGAAAATTAAACCTTTGACCTTTGATGCATGTAAACCTGGTGTAGGAGACTCCAAAACAACATTTGGAAACTTTAAAATACCATAATAGGGGCACTTTAAAGACACATTCTGTCTGTTTAACAACCACGCAAGCAGACCATGGTTGTTTTCTAGGATGATTGAAGCGCTTTATATTGAATTATTGTGACTTTGGAAGTGTCATCAATCACAGGTATAACATGCGTCCACTCACTGACTAAAGCCTTTTTCTTCTTTCTTTCAGGGAGCTTGTTTTCTTGCATCCAGACATTGTTGCCTGTCCTCTATTGGGCCATTTTGGGGGCATCACTGTTATAATGACCGTAAGTATGATATATTGTATGATATCATACACACACACACACACACACACACATACACACACACACACACACACACACACACACACACACACACACACACACACACACACACACACACACACACACACACACACACACACACACACACACACACACACACACACACACACACACACACACACACACACACACACACACACACACACACACACACACACACACACACACACATATATATATATATATAAAACCCGCCAGATATGCTGATTAGACTCCAGCCTCCTGTGACCTTAGAGATGATAAGCAGCCACTATAAAGTATGGATGTATATAACCATTTTTTAAAATTGAATTTCTGATTCAATTGCATTTTGTAATTAAGGGAAATGGAGTTCATCGTGCAGCAGAGCAAGAGAACATACATAACATACATGCATATTTTTCCTATCAATTATAACTCTAGATTCTAAGCATTTATTTGTGAGAGTATTGATCCAGGGTTTACTTTTAAGCAGTGCTTTAACTATTTATTTAGTTTGATTGAATTGAATTATTGTATGGGTTATTGTATGAACTGTATAGCAAATAATTGTGTAGGATAATAACTTTTTTTTCAGTCACGTGACTGGCACAGAGACCTGGAGGGGATAAAACTGCAGCATAAGCCTGTCAATTTGACATCTTTTTCAAGCCACACATATTTATATCACCTCTCAAAAGAAGAAAAACAAAAATATGCGAACAAAATGCAAGTGTTGCCCACTTGTGATCCATATGCAGCACATGCTGCAGTATTTAAATCAGTAAAAACAGCAGGACGTTCTGAAAAACACTTATAGTGCCTTAGTGTACAGTGCTATTAAAAGACTGAATTAATTAGTATTTATGATGCATTTCATATTATATACAGGCGAGCAGGTGAGCCTAAAATATGAATGCAACATGTTGTGGAAATTATGAATTACTTATTTTAATGCAAAGAAAAGATAGAAGTAGTTTTTTTTCAAAGTGATATTTAGTAGAATAAACACCCCCTGAACCCTGAAGGTGTGCTGTGGTATCTGGCACCAAGATGTTAGCAGCAGATCCTTTAAGTCCTGTAAGTTGTGAGGTGTGGCCTCCATGGATCGGACTTGTTTGTTCAGCACATCCCACAGATGATCGATTGGATTGAGATCTGGGGAATTTGGAGGCCAAGTCAACACCTCAAACTCGTTGTGCTCCTTAAACCATTCCTGAAGCATTTGTGCTTTGTGGCGGCGCATTATCTGCTGAAAGAGCCACAGCCACCAGGGAATACCGTTTCCATGAAAGGCTGGACATGGTCTGCAGCAATGTTTAGGTAGGTGGGACGTGTCAAAGTAACATCCACATAGATGGAGGACCCAAGGTTTCCCAGCAGAACATTTCCCATAAGCATCACTGCCTCCGCCGGCTTGCCTTCTTCCCATAATCCATCCTGGTGCCATGTTTCTATCAGAACCAGCGCCGGTTCCCAACTGTTCCGTCCTTGGAGCACTTTTGATAGATACTGAGCACTGCAGACTGGGAACACCCCAACATGAGCTGCTTTTTTTTGCTCTGACCAGTCATCTAGCCATCACAATTTGGCCCTTGTCAAACTCGCAAACTTGTCAAACTGTCAAATTCCTACCTACATGGAGAGCTCTTGCTCACAAAATGCAACTTTGTTTTCAATAAAGTGTAACGTAATTATATTTAATGATGATTTGAATTAATGCCATAACATATGAATAATGTCATGTCAGGCAAAACATTGATGATTTATATCGCTTTTCCTGTCAGTACGTGTTACTCTGCTTCTCTTTTCCTCAGTGTTCGTGAAATGTGCATCACCTTGCGTGCATGTCCACCTGTCAGTGAAGTTTGTGGTGTAGCATATGCGTGACTTCTCATCTGTGGGTGCGTGTGTGTGTGTGCGTGTCAGCACAGCTCGTGCTAAGGCATGTCTCGTGCAAAGACAAATATTTGAGGCACATTCCACACACTCTGTCATCTCCTTTGCTGTCCTGAACTAAGGCCAATTAAATCAGCACTTCACACAGTGTGTCAAAAGCAGCTAACAAGATGCCGTGGTACCCCTTCAGAACGGCTTTGATTTGAATCTGACGCACAGTTTGCAAATGTTGTGAACGTGTTGTCGGACTTCAAATGGGCACATTGGTGAATAGTTCACTATGTTGTGCTTATGTAACTTCCATGTGCATTTGTACTTGTGTAGCCAAAAGGGGAAAGACGACATGCCTTTGTAGCAATGCAACTCCACTGAATGAAGTTCTGAATGAAGTTTTGTGTGCTTCTTCTAAGCTTTGGTCCTGTTGTAGTATGAACGTATTTTGGTTTAACTGTCCTTTCTGATTGTTCCCTGCACTTTGTCTTAGATTACATTTCACGAGAGAGGCATCATCCAGGCCTTTGCACACAGACATGGTCTACAGGTTAGTTTACACCGATATTTCTGAGAATACGTGTGTCTTTGTCCAGACAAATCTCTCAAATGTTCATGTTGCTTCATGAGTTCAGTCTGACCTTAAACCCACTCTGACATGATTTGTCTGTCCCGAAAAGATACACTACTATTATTTATTTTTTAAATGTTTTTGAAAGAAGTTTTTTCTGCTCACAAAGGCTGCATTTATTTAAAAAAAATACAGTAAAAACAGTAATATTGTGAAATATTATTACAATTAAAAATAAATGTTTTCTATTCTAATATATTTTAAAATGTAATTTATTCCTGTGATCAAAGCTGAATTTTCATCATCATTACAATTTGCTCAAGAATCATTTCTTCTTATTATTATTATCGGACCAAATTTACATTAGCTGGCCTTAACTACTATCTACTAACATTTTAATTAATAATTTAATACAATGCACTTATTGTGTACATACATGTTTTTACATTGTACTTTCATTTAAAAAATTCCCTGCATGTAATTACATCTGTAATTAATTACATTTATAATTACACTGTTGACATTTCCCTTACACCTAACCCTACCCTTAAACTGACCCATACCACCACACCTGTCCCTAACACTAACCTTAAACTTACCCATACCACCACACCTGTCCCTAACACTAACCTTAAACTTACCCCTACCACCACACTTGTCCCTAACACTAACCTTACACTGACCCATACCACCACACCTGTCCCTAACACTAACCTTAAACTTACCCCTACCACCACACTTGTCCCTAACACTAACCTTACACTGACCCATACCACCACACCTGTCCCTAACACTAACCTTAAACTTACCCATACCACCACACCTGTCCCTAACACTAACCTTAAACTTACCCATACCACCACACCTGTCCCTAACACTAACCTTAAACTTACCCATACCACCACACCTGTCCCTATCTTTACCCTTAAACTTACCCATACCACCACACCTGTCCCTATCTTTACCCTTAATCTTACCCATACCACCACACCTGTCCCTAACACTAACCTTAATCTTACCCATACCACCACACCTGTCCCTAACACTAACCTTAAACTTACCCATACCACCACATCTGTCCCTAACACTAACCTTAAACTTACCCATACCACCACACCTGTCCCTAACACTAACCTTAATCTTACCCATACCACCACACCTGTCCCTAACACTAACACTAACCTTAAACTTACCCATACCACCACATCTGTCCCTAACACTAACCTTAAACTTACCCATACCACCACACCTGTCCCTAACACTAACCTTAAACTTACCCATACCACCACACCTGTCCCTAACACTAACCTTAAACTTACCCATACCACCACACCTGTCCCTATCTTTACCCTTAAACTTACTCATACCACCACACCTGTCCCTAACACTAACCTTAAACTAACCCATACCACCACACCTGTCCCTATCTTTACCCTTAAACTTACTCATACCACCACACCTGTCCCTAACACTAACCTTAAACTAACCCATACCACCACACCTGTCCCTATCTTTACCCTTAAACTTACTCATACCACCACACCTGTCCCTAACACTAACCTTAAACTAACCCATACCACCACACCTGTCCCTATCTTTACCCTTAAACTTACTCATACCACCACACCTGTCCCTAACACTAACCTTAAACTTACCCATACCACCACACCTGTCCCTAACACTAACCTTAAACTGACCCATACCACCACACCTGTCCCTATCTTTACCCTTAATCTTACCCATACCACCACACCTGTCCCTATCTTTACCCTTAAACTTACCCATACCACCACACCTGTCCCTAACACTAACCTTAAACTGACCCATACCACCACACCTGTCCCTAACACTAACCTTAAACTTACCCATACCACCACACCTGTCCCTATCTTTACCCTTAAACTTACTCATACCACCACACCTGTCCCTAACACTAACCTTAAACTGACCCATACCACCACACCTGTCCCTAACACTAACCTTAAACTTACCCATACCACCACACCTGTCCCTAACTTTACCCTTAAACTGACCCATACCACCACACCTGTCCCTAACACTAACCTTAAACTGACCCACACCACCACACCTGTCCCTAACACTAACCTTAAACTTACCCACACCACCACACCTGTCCCTAACACTAACCTTAAACTGACCCATACCACCACACCTGTCCCTATCTTTACCCTTAATCTTACCCATACCACCACACCTGTCCCTATCTTTACCCTTAAACTTACCCATACCACCACACCTGTCCCTAACACTAAACTTAAACTGACCCATACCACCACACCTGTCCCTAACACTAACCTTAAACTTACCCATACCACCACACCTGTCCCTAACACTAACCTTAAACTTACCCATACCACCACACCTGTCCCTAACACTAACCTTAAACTTACCCATACCACCACACCTGTCCCTATCTTTACCCTTAAACTTACTCATACCACCACACCTGTCCCTAACACTAACCTTAAACTGACCCATACCACCACACCTGTCCCTAACACTAACCTTAAACTTACCCATACCACCACACCTGTCCCTATCTTTACCCTTAAACTTACCCATACCACCACACCTGTCCCTAACACTAACCTTAAACTTACCCATACCACCACACCTGTCCCTATCTTTACCCTTAAACTTACCCATACCACCACATCTGTCCCTAACACTAACCTTAAACTTACCCATACCACCACACCTGTCCCTAACACTAACCTTAAACTAACCCATACCACCACACCTGTCCCTATCTTTACCCTTAAACTTACCCATCCCACCACACCTGTCCCTAACACTAACCTTAAACTTACCCCTACCACCACACCTGTCCCTAACACTAACCTTAAACTTACCCATACCACCACACCTGTCCCTAACACTAACCTTAAACTTACCCATACCACCACACCTGTCCCTAACACTAACCTTAAACTTACCCATACCACCACACCTGTCCCTAACACTAACCTTAAACTTACCCACACCACCACACCTGTCCCTAACACTAACCTTAAACTGACCCATACCACCACACCTGTCCCTAACACTAACCTTAAACTTACCCATACCACCACACCTGTCCCTAACACTAACCTTAAACTTACCCACACCACCACACCTGTCCCTATCTTTACCCTTAAACTTACCCATACCACCACACCTGTCCCTAACACTAACCTTAAACTTACCCATACCACCACACCTGTCCCTATCTTTACCCTTAAACTTACCCATACCACCACATCTGTCCCTAACACTAACCTTAAACTTACCCATACCACCACACCTGTCCCTAACACTAACCTTAAACTAACCCATACCACCACACCTGTCCCTATCTTTACCCTTAAACTTACCCATCCCACCACACCTGTCCCTAACACTAACCTTAAACTTACCCCTACCACCACACCTGTCCCTAACACTAACCTTAAACTTACCCATACCACCACACCTGTCCCTAACACTAACCTTAAACTTACCCATACCACCACACCTGTCCCTAACACTAACCTTAAACTTACCCATACCACCACACCTGTCCCTAACACTAACCTTAAACTTACCCACACCACCACACCTGTCCCTAACACTAACCTTAAACTGACCCATACCACCACACCTGTCCCTAACACTAACCTTAAACTTACCCATACCACCACACCTGTCCCTAACACTAACCTTAAACTTACCCATACCACCACACCTGTCCCTAACACTAACCTTAAACTAACCCATACCACCACACCTGTCCCTATCTTTACCCTTAAACTTACCCATCCCACCACACCTGTCCCTAACACTAACCTTAAACTTACCCCTACCACCACACCTGTCCCTAACACTAACCTTAAACTTACCCATACCACCACACCTGTCCCTAACACTAACCTTAAACTTACCCATACCACCACACCTGTCCCTAACACTAACCTTAAACTTACCCATACCACCACACCTGTCCCTAACACTAACCTTAAACTTACCCACACCACCACACCTGTCCCTAACACTAACCTTAAACTGACCCATACCACCACACCTGTCCCTAACACTAACCTTAAACTTACCCATACCACCACACCTGTCCCTAACACTAAACTTAAACTGACCCATACCACCACACCTGTCCCTAACACTAACCTTAAACTTACCCATACCACCACACCTGTCCCTAACACTAACCTTAAACTTACCCATACCACCACACCTGTCCCTAACACTAACCTTAAACTTACCCATACCACCACACCTGTCCCTATCTTTACCCTTAAACTTACTCATACCACCACACCTGTCCCTAACACTAACCTTAAACTGACCCATACCACCACACCTGTCCCTAACACTAACCTTAAACTTACCCATACCACCACACCTGTCCCTATCTTTACCCTTAAACTTACCCATACCACCACACCTGTCCCTAACACTAACCTTAAACTTACCCATACCACCACACCTGTCCCTATCTTTACCCTTAAACTTACCCATACCACCACATCTGTCCCTAACACTAACCTTAAACTTACCCATACCACCACACCTGTCCCTAACACTAACCTTAAACTAACCCATACCACCACACCTGTCCCTATCTTTACCCTTAAACTTACCCATCCCACCACACCTGTCCCTAACACTAACCTTAAACTTACCCCTACCACCACACCTGTCCCTAACACTAACCTTAAACTTACCCATACCACCACACCTGTCCCTAACACTAACCTTAAACTTACCCATACCACCACACCTGTCCCTAACACTAACCTTAAACTTACCCATACCACCACACCTGTCCCTAACACTAACCTTAAACTTACCCACACCACCACACCTGTCCCTAACACTAACCTTAAACTGACCCATACCACCACACCTGTCCCTAACACTAACCTTAAACTTACCCATACCACCACACCTGTCCCTAACACTAACCTTAAACTTACCCACACCACCACACCTGTCCCTAACACTAACCTTAATCTTACCCATACCACCACACCTGTCCCTAACACTAACCTTAATCTTACCCATACCACCACACCTGTCCCTAACACTAACCTTAAACTGACCCATACCACCACACCTGTCCCTAACACTAACCTTAAACTTACCCATACCACCACACCTGTCCCTATCTTTACCCTTTAACTGACCCACAACACCACACCTGTCCCTAACTTTACCCTTAAACTTAGTCTAACCCTAAGTTAGGCTAAAGGGCAGCCTAACCCTGTCCCTAACTTTACCCTTTAACTTACCCATACCACCACACCTGTCCCTAACTTTAAATCGTGTGCAATATGAACACAATAAGTACATTGTACTTATTTTTTTATTTAAGTACATAGTAGTTAAGGCCACCTAATATAAAGTGGGGCCTTATTATCAATGTTGAAATCAATTGTGCTGCTCAAAAGTTCAAAAGAACAGCATTTATTTGTCATGTCTGATCAATTCATTGTGTCCTTGCTGAATAAACGGATTGATTTCTTTAAAGAAAAAACTCTTTTATTTGCACAGAATTGAGATTCTAGAAGAATGCCGATCTAGTGTGATGTAAGAGCTAATTCTGATTTGACTGAGGTTGCATTGCAAAACATCAGACCTCACACAGGATCACATGCAAGAATGACAAAGATCAGATTTCATTTGGTTTGTGCTGTTCACACAGTTATGAAATAACAGATCTGAGTGACAAAAAAATAAAATCTGATTTGGGCCACTTTTGCCTGCAGTGAACATAGCCTTTGTGCTACTCATAGTATCTCTCTCTCTCTCTCTTTTTGTCCTGTAGTTCAAATCTCCTGAAAGGGTATTTCCTGCCATTCTACAGACGTGTTTGTCTTATTCAGTGACTGCTAAACTGGCCCCTAAATGGAACAAAGCTGGCCAATACCTTATAGCAGGTGAGAGTCAATATCCCAGAGACAATGCTTAAAAAGCCTGAAATATCCCCATGTAAATATGATTGCACTGACAAAATGACAGGCCTTTTGTGAAGACAGTCCTTCCCTAGTATAGGGTGAAGTTCACTTTGTGGCTGATTTAGCTGCTGTAATCTTAACTGTCGCTTCACCTTGAGCCTTCTTTCTAGTGTAGGCATGAGTAATTCATGTAGTCTAATATACTGGATGATCCCTTCATCTCCTTTACTGAGCTCAAGGTCAGCAAGAGTCAGTTCAGCATAGTTTAACTAATAGAATGAGCTAAGATCATTGAATCTTTTAGTTCAACAGTGTTGTCATGAAGTATAACTGTGCCGGTTTAACACATAATAATTAAAATGACTAACACTTTACAATAAGGTCTCATTTGTTAGCATTAGTTAATGCATAAACTAACATTTATAAACTATACTATACTATACTATATAAACTATAGCTTACGTTTATTATCATTTGCTAATGTTAGGTAATACAAATGTTCATGTTAGTTCACAGTGCATTAACTAATGTTAACAGATACAACTTAAAAATGTATTAGTAAGTGTTGAGGTTAACTAATAAATAAAACAAGTAATAAATAAGACTAATAAATGGGTAACACTTTATTTTAAGGTGAAGAAGTTACACGTTGTACTACAAGTACGTACTATAGTGATAACAGTAAATTATCCATAATTACAAGTAACTAACCCTAAACGTAACTCTAGTAAGTACATGTATTTAATTAATATTACTCACTCAGTACTTATTTGAGCAAGTACAATATAACTACGTCACCTTAAAATAAAGGGTTACACTTTATTTTAAGGAGTCTGTGTTACAGTGTAATTATACACTTAAGTACAGAGTAATAATAATTAATGCACTTACTATAGGGTTAGGATTTAGTTTTGGTTTAGGGTAAGTTGCATGTAATTATGCACAATTTATTGTTATTACACTGAAAAAACAGGAAAACACATGTTGTCCAATTTACTTAATCGTATTATTTGTGATCTATGCAACAAATTTGTGTTTCTCTTCTAAACATGATTTCATTGCTTTCGATTAATGTAATTCTCTAAAATGTGTAATCTACTAGATTAAATTATTTGGGGTGAATGTGAACCAATTAAGTACTCGAAAATGATTTTTGCTGAAACTGTAGTTCCCAGCATGCTTTGCTCGGGACTTGACGACTAGAGTAAAATTGTTGAAATTAAGTGTTATTTTATGTGGTTTTGGGCAAAATGAGAAAAAGGGGGAGACTTTATATTGTTTATTAGTGTTTAATGTTTAATTATGTTGGAATTATTCGAACCATTTAAATTACACTGGTTACCATAGTGGAGAAGAGCGGAGCGATTGCTTAGGCTGTGGACTGACTCAGCACATGACATTAAAGAGCTTTTCACACTTGGCACATATATGATGTGCTATTGCTGGCAAATATAATGTAAGCTACTGAGTACAGTATAAAGATCAGTCAAGTGACAACAAAAATATACAAAAATAAACATGTGTTTTGATTAAAGAGGCAGGGTCTCAAGCCCCCGTGTGCACCACTGTTGTTAGGGAGCCATATTAAAATCATTGTGAGACTACTCAATTCGGTTACTTAAAAATTACTTAATTCCATTATGTTGAAATTATGTGAACAAATTATGCTTGTTTAATTTAATTGAATCATGTGGAACCGATGTACATGATTAAATCATGTAAATCCAACACACCATTTTTTTCAGTGTACTTTAGTTACTACATGTAACGTGTAATAAGGACACTTTAAAATAAAGTGTTAGCAATAAATGTTGTAGAAGTATCGTTCATTGTTAGTTTGTGTTAACTAATATAGTTAACTAATGTTAACAAATTATCACTTCTCTCATTGTAAAGTGTTACCAATGAAAGTAATGTTAATTAAACTGGTGCAGGGTTTCCACTGGTCTTAAAAAGTCTTCATTTGACCTTCCACAATTTAAGGCCTTAAAATGTCTTAAAACTCATTGGCAGATATTTGTTTATGTTTTAATCATAAAATCACTTTCACAAGATCACAAAATTAATTAAAAAGTAAAGGAGATCTGTCGGAAATTGTATTTTCTAACTTTGAAGTGTCACTAATACAACTAATTTTGTGCTTAGACATTCACATTGACGTGTTATGTTACCTTCAATTTATTCCTTCAATTTTCTTTAGGTCTTGAATTTACCTTCATAAAACCTGTAGAAGCCGGTATGTGTGATGATTCTGATCAAGAGTCAGTTAGCAAGTTAAATCAGCACATGATAAGATAAGCAGACAGTTGACGGCCTTGTTGTTGGAGGCCGTGCCTTGAAAATGTGTGTGGCACTGTCCTTGAGCACAGTTAAAGCTGTATTCATGGCTCTCAGAAGCTTTTGGTATTCTTTATCAAAGCTAAGCAGAGAGATTTTACTATAATTAAATGTCTTTAAATGAAAATGTGAGGGTTTTGAAACACACGTCATCAATAAATTCTTCTAAATGATGTTACCAGATTGCAACACTCCCACATCACAAGGCTTTAAATGAATTACACAGAAATCTCAATGCAGTTTGTTTCATCATCTTAACGTAATACTGACTTTTTCCTCCTTTTCCAGGAAAGGATTTCCTCAGTGACTCTGGAAAACTAAATGCAGTTGGTAGGTTGGAGGCGGTTGTATATTTTGGCTCGACACACTGCTGTTTGTGTTCACATTGTTCGACTGTGATTTCTCTTGATTCCTGGCAGGGAGTGACTAAGATGATGGAGCACTTGTATATAACAACACTGAAATGTATTCCTATTAGTGAAAACAACTTTTTGTGTTGTTTTGCTCTCCCAGAGTCTCACTGACACTTTTTACATGTGCACCAATGACATGAATATTTCCAGTAATCAGAGAACAATACAATACAAATTTGATTTCTATAACATTTTTAAAACAATTGCCGTTGACCAAAGTGCTTACAGCATCATAATGACAACAAAAGCAGAAACATACAGTCAATCACACAAACCAAATTCAACCCTGTTCACTCTAATCAGTTCTAAAAGCCATACTAAAAAAATATGACTTAATACTAGACTTAAAAGCATCCACAAATGGGATTTAATGTGCATTGGAAGAGTGGAGCAGCCACAGAGAAGGCTCTATCACACTTTGATTTTAATCTATTTTTAGGATCATGAAGAATCATGTGACTAGAGATCTCATATTTCTTGCATTTTCGATAAGGTAACAAAAGGTCAACAATATATTTTGGACCAATACCATGCAACGCTTTAAAAAATTTTCGGACATTTTACAGGCAAACAGTGTAAAGAAACCAAAACTGGGGTAATTATCTCTTTCTTCTCTGTACGAGTCAAAAGTCTGGCCGCAGCATTTTGCACTAATTGAAGACAAGATAATTGACCCTGTGAGATGCCTATAAACAATTACATCAATGTGTGATGATACAAATACATGAATAACTGTCTCCGTGTCCTTAAGGGAGAGAATTGGTTTCAGTTTAGAAATAGTTGATAAAATCTAGCCGTAACAACACTAGTGACCTGTTTATCTAAAACCAACACCGAATCCATGATAACGGCCAAATTCTTGACATGATCTGAAACACGTATCGGCATAGAGGCCTACTTATAATTTCCTTAGAGACAGAAGTGGGTCTAAAGACAACACACTCAGGGCCCTATCATACACCCGGCGCAATGTGATGCCAGACGCAACGCAAGTGTTTTTTGCTAGTTTCAGCCCGACGCAGTTATCATTTTCAGGTCCAGCGCCGCGTTGTTTAAATAGCAAGTGCTCTCGTGCCATCTGTGTACAGGAGCATTGTTGGCGCGTTGCTACTTTAAGGAACTGAAAACAACTGCACCGTTAAAGTCAATAGCGCAGTAATATGCCCCATATAGGTGGTGCAAAACGTGCAGCACACTCTGCTTATTAGCAGCAGCACACAAACATTTTTAAATATTAAAAATAAAAGGATCCCTCTCTGGAGTCCCTCTCGTTCAGTCTTTCTGCTCGCAAATTCCTCCATGTAAATAACGAATACGCCATGTTGCAAGCGCAACTGTCTTTTAAAGGGAATGGGAGATGAGGCTCTGATTGGTTTATTGCACGTTATGCCCAAAACACACCCATGACTCATTAAGAGACGAGGGACAACCCTTTTAGACCATGAGCCTGGTGCGCTGACTGTTTTTTTCTGTCGTTAAACTAGAAAAACTAGATTCGGACATGCTCTAAGTGCACTTCTGTCATGGGCTTCAGACCATGTGCTCAGATCGTTAAAATAGGGCCCTCAGTCTTATTAGTATAGAGATGAAGAAAATTACTAGCTAATTAGGCTTTAATATTGTCTTAAGCATTGTAAAAGTGCTTTAAAAGATTGAGAGCCTTTCAAAACAAACGCGCATGCTGTTTTCTGTGCTGCAGACACACCCAACACACACGTGCACAGAACGGCTTCTCATGGTGAATGAAGTGCGTGATAATGAACCGAGTTCTCTTCCTTGTGTTTTTGCACAGCACGCGAATGGACAAATGTACACAAAAATTTCAAAATACTCTCGTAAACACAGTCGTTATGTCGTTGATGGCAGATTTTCTTGATGCCGTTTCTATGATAACGTTAATCAAACAACAAATGTTGAAAATTCACTCGCTGTTCTAGACAGAATAACTTTTAACTATATTTGTAATGTTTATTTGTGCAATTGCTAATATGTTTATTTGTTCTTTTTTTAATTACTGAGTGTTTACTTGTCTTTAATAATGCTTGAAATTTATATATATATATTTTTTTTTTTTGCTATGGTATTTTTAAACCATAGGCAAAAGTTGCTAGCCATTTGATTTTTGTTCATGGTATTCAGCTAAAATGAAATGTTTTTGCAATAATAGCCTATTAATAAATGTGAATGATATCTACATTTCATTAAAAACTTCATTAAAATTCAAACGATACCCTACGAAGACCTCTAGCCCAATGCACAGCATAAATGATGAACTCACACACAGTAGGCGTGGTACTGGCCACTGTTTAAATCTACTAATACAAAACACATTTATATGGACATCTAGAATGTTTTCGCCACACCTAAATGTCTTCATTTCTCATTAAAATCGTACTTTGTCATTTTGCGGGTGCATGCAAACGTAGTCACTGTTGACCCACTTCTGAATAATGTTCTAGTTCACTTAATCCCAGAATCATTTGCACTTTCTGAGTCATGTGTTTAAGCCACCATTTATCATGTTACACTCTACCCTAAATCCAAGATGCCTTTTACAGTTCACTCATTAACTGACAGGTGTTTTCTCATTCTCACTGACTCATGCTCATGTCTGCACTCTTGTATATTCATTCACAGTGCTTGAGCTGAGTATCGCAGGGACTCAGCTGTGTGTCAGTGTGGAAGCCAACACGGTCAGACTTCCCCCAGCTGTGGTGAGCAGTCCAACCTCCAGCCTGTTCACGAGAGTCTAGCCTCTTGTAACCTATGAACCAAGTTACTGCCATTGTCAAGCGTTATACCTTTGCCTCAGTTCATGCCCTATGCCTTAGTCACTTATCTATCGTTTGTCAACCTGATTGTGCTGAGTGGACAGGAGAAGGAAAAGTTACTATTGATTTGGATTACTAACTGCACCCAAGTGGTGTGTTAATGCCTTTGCAGAGCGATGTTGGCAAAAAAGTGTGCATATATTATATATACAGTATTATTATATATACAGTTATTATTATATATACAGTATATACAAATGCAAACACATTTTAGGAGACATAATAATCGTAATTGATTTGAGATTTATACATAAATCTATTTTAGTATATTTACAAAACTATAAGATATGGATCAATTTAAATAAATTTAATCTTATTTCATACATTTGCATATATCAATATGATTAATCGTGATTAATCTCATCCAAAATAAACGTTTACTGGAAAAGTTTACTTAATATATGTGTGTGTGTACTGTGAATAATTATGTATATTTGAATACACATACATGAACGTATATATTTAAGAATATAAAATATATATTGATATTTAAAATATATTTATATATATACTGTGTATATATATACAGTTATATACATGCAACTATTTATTAAATATATATACATGCATGTGTGTGTATTCAAATATACATAATAATTATACACAGTACACACACATGATTGTGGTTTTGGGATTTATACACAAATGTAATGAATACAGTATATGTAACTTTGTAAAATTAGAAAAGTCAAATTGTATTTAAATTAGTTAATATCAATAATATAAATACAATTAATATATGTAAAGTTTTTATGATGCACTGATGAACTTCATGAATAATTCACTATATGTTACAAATATATTAATTTTAAAATATATAATAACACATATCTACATAGACAACTATGATACACAGATCATATATTCATATATTTAGTAAAATCTGTTGGTAAATCTTAATTTTATTTAATGAAATAGCCGTTTTAATAACACATTCTTGAGATAGTAATTTACAAATGATTCCAGTTATTTACAGTAAGACGAAGAATGGCCAAATGTTTTATTGGATTGCAATATTTCTTGTTCCTGTTTTTGTGTGAGGTATTAATTCATGTTCTTGATTCATGCCAGATAGAAGATTTTGATTTTCCTGCTCCTGTGGTGAAACGCTTCCTCCATACCAATGATGCTGTGCTGCGTACAGTCATGCCAAATAACTGGTGCCACGTTCTGCCGAGGTGTGTGTGTGCAGCTAGACTGCTTTATACCGCGTTGTTATACTTTTACAACAGTTACTTTCTAGAACTGTACTGTTGCTCCACAGGCCATCATGGAGGGAAAAAGTCCTAATCATAATCTCCTTTTTGGCAGTGATAGATTTATGAATCAGTGAATCCTTACTTCTCATGCATTGTTCTCTCTCTCTCTCTCTCTCTCTCTCTCTCTCTCTCTCTGTGTGTGTGTTTGTTTGCGTGTGTGTTCATGTTTTCTATCCCGGTGGGGACTTCAACCTGAATGCACATTGACTCATGGGGACTGGTGTCTCCATGGAGACCTAAATTGAGGTCCCCATGAGGAAACAAGCTTATACAGAATGAGTTTTATTGAAAATGTAAAAATGTTGAAATTTTTGTGTGATGGGTAGGTTTAGTGTAAGGGGGGAGAATATACAGTTTGTACAGTAACAGTTTGTATAAACACCATTATATCTATGGAGAGTCCCCACAAAGATAATGAACCAGACGTGTGTGTGTGTGTGTGTGTGTGTGTGTGTGTGAGCAGTATGAAGAAAGGCCAAATCATTAGCATCAGTCGCAGGATTCCACAGGAAAGCCCATTTCAATCTTACATGGAGTTTCAAAAGCACTGGAACAGCATGGTAAACACCACCGCAGAAAAAACCAACAGCACACCCGCACACCTCTCCTCAATATAAGACCCATGATTTGTTTCATATCTGTAGCACTAGCTGTGTTGAGACTTTGTTCCAAAGTTTAATAATTATGAACAATAGTAATTGTGATACTTGCCTGACTGCGTTAACCACCAAATGCATCATAATGCAATAATAAATTCAAAATAGTGTTTTGTAACTGCATTATTAAATTAGAGCAAACAATTGACAGATTATTACAGCGTTTCATTCACTGGACTGAACCTGTGACTTGGCAGTTAATGGTGTCTCTGTGTCTGACAGCTTTTGTTGCTTACAGTTTGTAAATCGACTGTCATCCTGATGCTAGACTGCTGAGACAGTGGAAGTGTTGCACTGTCATGTCACTCTGTTAATGTGTGTGTGTGTGTGTGTTTGCACATATAGTACTGTGTGTGTGGTCCAGGTAAACCCTACGTTATGAGGACAAAATGTTCCCAGAAAGATGGAAATATCCGAAATCCTTGTCCTTGTGAGAAAACGTTTTGGTCTCCATGAGGAAAACCGCTTATAAATCAGACTTAATGATGTTTTTTGAAAATGTAAAAATGCAGAAAGTTTTTTTTTGTGATGGGTAGAGCTAGTGTAAGAGGAGAGAATATACAGTTTGTACATAATAAAATCATGTCTATGGAAAGTTCCATAAAACATGAAAACACAACGTGTGTGTGTTGAGCACTCTGATCCACTTCTGTTTGGAGGTCACAATGTAACCTTTGATCACAAACACACTCGTGAGGCTTGGCTTGATCAAACAGAATTTGTATGTATGTGCAGACATGCACGATTGCCCATTTATATTGAGTTTATAAACCATCTATTCAAACCTATATCACATCCAAATATTTAGTTTGGAAGCGCTCGGTTGCTTACAAATATACACTAACACAGAGTCTTTAGGCGGCAGATTTTATTGTTTATCTATTACTTAATGTCACTAAACTGT
Organism: Gobio gobio; assembly: GCF_949357685.1. NCBI lineage: Eukaryota > Metazoa > Chordata > Actinopteri > Cypriniformes > Gobionidae > Gobio > Gobio gobio. The sequence continues at coordinate 5,608,065 of NC_137119.1, forward strand.
ATTCATATTCCTGTCTTTGTGTAACTGTCTCTCCACCATTTTAATTCATGTACTGTTTTCTCTTTTTTCTTTAACTGTGTCTCTCTTGGTTTAGTATGGATATCAGCTGCCCTCAGTGAGTGAAGAGGAAGTCATCTACTGCAGTTTGTACTTTAAACCAATAGGCGACAAGTTGTTCACGTATCCTTTTATAAAGGCAGGTGGTCTAGTTTATGGTCAGTTACCTGTTAAATGTCAGTAAAATGGCATAAACTTGACCAAAATCCAACTTTATGCCTGTGCTCTGTTTACAGAATCTCAAATTAATTGAAGGCATTGTTGCTTGAAACAGAAACAGTTTATCAGACATACACTGGTGGTCAAAAGTATGGAACAATTAAGATTTTTTTTATATATATATTTTTTTTTAATGAAGTCTCTCCTGCTCACCAATACATTTGATGCTGTAAAAACAGTAATATTTTGAAATATTATAATTTTAAATATCTGTTTTCTATTTGAACATATTGTCAAATGTATTTTATTCCTGTAATCAAAGCTGAATGTTTTAAGTGTCACATGAACCTTTCAGAAATCATTCCAAACGTTTGACGGCCAATGTAAATTGTACTGCTGGATTACAAATTGAATGTGAAAAGTAGTACAGAGGTCTGGTTTAGACTGACATTCATGCAGCAGGATAATGACACCTAGTGGACATGAGCCAGGTAGTTGTGGTGAATTGGGTTGAACTCTTATAGCCCGATACTGATACCAGTGCAGTTTTGTTTAAAAATTCAATGTAGAATTTCTATACCTCAGTGTGTTGAACAGATAGTCACTCTTTTGTGTGTTAAACACAATCTACTAAATCCAGACAACTTAATTATGAAGAAAAACAACAAAACAACTATAAACTTGATTAGACGATAATTCAGCTGCAAAAGTTACTTTAGTAAAAAATCATGAGTGCACAATAATTCTAAACATTTAGTGGAAAAAAATGAGTGGGGAACATGGAAATGGTAAAATGTTACACATTGTTGTAAAATACATTAATGAATAACAAGTACATATGTTCATAGAAATAGGGCCTATATAGCTACTAAGAAATTAAAAGACTTTTATTATAAATGTATAGTGTAGCTTTTTTAATGAGGCAGCAACATATTATAGATTTCTTGTTCTGCCCTATTAAAGGGTTAGTTCACCCAAAAATTTAAATAATGTAATTTATTCCTCACCCTCATGCCGTTCCACATGAATCATGATTATGAAATCACGTGACTTTGGTGCTCCGAGCCGCTGATTCAACACTTCATAACTCTCAGAAGCTTCACGAAGCAGTGTTTTGAAATGGGCCATCACTATATAAGTCGTTATTTAGTTTTTTTGGCGCTTCAAAAATATTCTCATCGCTTTATAATATTAATATTGAACCACTGTACTCACATGAACTGATTTAAATATATTTTTAGTAAATTAATGGATCTTGAGAGAGGAAATGTCATTGCTGGCTATGCAGGCCTCACTGAGCCATCGGATTTCAACACAAATATCTTCATTGGTGTTCTGAAGATGAACGGAGATCTTACGGGTGTGGAACGGCATGAGGGTGAGGAATAAATTACATTATTTTCATTTTTGGGTGAACTAACCCTTTAATAATCTTTCATTGTGCAAAAGTATTATAATACGAAAGGCTCCAATAGAGCGGCACAAAGCGTGTATGCGCATCCCATGCACAGGATGATGCGCTTGAAGCACAGTCCGCATTGAAAAATTCAAAACAAAGGGAAGAGATATCGATGCGTAATGTATCTATCTATGCAATATTTTATTGACAGTTTAAAATTTCATTTACCTTGCGTGAAGAACAATACAATCTCTACTCCAGTGTTGTGATCTAACAGACACCCAGTAGAAAGTAACACGATTTAGAAACAGGAATAAACTCCAGCAATATAAAGTCATTTTATGCGAAACCATAGACCGTTATCTTCAGATCAAGTATAATAACAGGAACATTGAATCATCTTGGAGAGTTTCATCGTGTTGACTGTCAAACGTTACACGCGGAGGGAAACATTCATGTGAACTTGAATTTAATGATTTAAATATTCATCTGTACCTCACATTAAACTATGGAATGGCTTCAGAACACTTAATATAGTGCACGAAGCGTTGATGATGCTTTATAATTTTTTTGTGCGGCACTGGGGCTTAACAATAACACAGAATAGTATATACACACAGTATCGGATTTGGATCGGCCTGTCTGACCGATACCCGATCCGGAAAATCGGATCGCCGCAGTACTAGCATCCTGTCAAGTTAGGGTTGCACGATTATGACAAAAATCATAATTGTCGATTATTCCCTTGAAATTGTAATTGCGATTTATTAATTACGATTATTCTATAGAATTAAGCCTCACAAGTCAAATATACATTGGTTTGGTTTCTTTAAATAAAAAAATTTAAAATATGCATGGTATTATAATGTTAAATTAAAAATTAAAAACAATGGGGAAAAAACGTAAGATAACCTGTACAAAGAAAAAAAAACACATATTTACATTTATACATTTGGCAGACGCTTTTATCCAAAGCGACTTACATTGCATTCAAGGTACACCTTTTACATTTTGTCAATTCTTGCTTTCCCTGGGAATCGAACCCATGACCTTGGTGTTGCTAGCGCCATGCTCTACTGTTTGAGCCACAGGAAAGCCTTTTTAAGTATTAAGTTCACAGAATAATATAAGTGGACTTTTTTTTGTAATTGCAATTACATTTTATTGAACGATTACATAATTGTGGCATCCGTAATTGTAATCACGGTTACAAATTCGATGAATTGTGCTGCCCTATGTCAAGTCACCTTCATTTATATAGCTCTTTTCACAATATAGATTGTTTCAAAGCAGCTTTACAGTGATATTAGGAAATGAATGGAGAAGAGGTTGTTTTGGCTCTCTCCCGATAGAGCACCGTTCCTTTAGCTTCCTCTTTCTCCATTTCTTCCCAAAAAACTGCGCCGTATCGCAAAAAAATTCAAACAAACCTGCTCTCAATGTCTCAATGTCGAAGTAACCATGGCAACGGATACCGTATCCTATCAATATGGCGGCGCCTTCCTGAAATGCAACACTGAGTGAACATCATGACGTCGCCTTATCATTCTCTATACATACTCCAAACTGAAGAAATAGTAAGAGTAGCAGCTTTCATCCCAGTATGTATAATGAGTCAACTCATTCCCAAACATGTTTCTCAATATTAATATTACATAAGCCTCATTTTCACACTAGATCTGTGCACATAATGAATCAGGTCTGCATAACATCACACATTGTGGGGACAAATTAAAGTCTAGAAACACACAATACATATTTAATGGTGTCACATTTGCACAGTCGCTTTAGTCTCTTTTGGAAAATGGTGATTTTTTTCTCTTTCTATTTTGGCAGTCAGAGATATGTATCCTTGACTTCCTGTTCAGATATCCGTTATGCTGTATACGCACTCAGCCATTACAGTGCTTTCCCAGAGTGGACCTGCAGGGGGTGCTGGGAAGCTTCAAATCAGATCTGCAGGATGGACTGGAGAGTGTGTGTGGTTTTCCACTGTGGATCCCCTGCAAGCCTTGCTACTACAGCAATGAACTGAAGAGGCCAGTCACGCAGGTATTACATACACACACAAACATGCCATCGCTCAGGGACTCCGCTTACTCTCCTGCTGAAGAAAATTAAGGAACAATCAATTGGATTTGACATCAAGCACTGCACTCTGCTCCTTCGTATTATATCTGACATGTCATCTGCAACACAGACTATGCACACATGCAACTGCATGTGTTCCTTTATGGATGTTCCAAAGCCGTGGAGATGCATGTGTTATCCAGATTTATATTTGTGTTGCAAAATAAGTGGATTATGCAAACAGTAGAAATCCCATTTTAAACAAGGCTTGTAGATATTAAATACTTTTGGGAAGCTGCCATGTGGTGTGGCATGCCATTCTCCATTTAAAACTAAAAAATGTTTTTATAGCATTGCACATTTTACTAATTAATATACATGCAACGTTTATGGCCTGATGTTAATTTAAAAAATCAGTTAAAAGGTGATGAAATATGGTGGATAATAAAAGGAAATGGCAATCAATTATAGACAGATATGCTCTAATTCTATATTTTATAAATAAAAATAAAATATTTAAAATGATTGAAGAAATTAATAGAGCGTTAACACTTTACAATAAGGTTCATTAGTTAACTACATTAGTTAACATGTATTAATAATGAACTGCACTTACAAAGCATTTATTTATCTTTGTTAATGTTAATTTCAACATTTACTAATGCATTATTAAAATCTTGTTAACATTAGTTAATGCGCTGTGAACTAACATGAACAAACCATGAGCAGCTGTATTTTTATTAACTAACGTTAACAAAGATGAACTAATGCTGAACAGAGGTATATTGTTCATGGTTAGTTAATGTTAACTAATGTTAACTAATACAACCTTATTGTAAAGTGTTACCAATGGAGCTGCATAAAAATAATAATATGATAAACCCTTTAATGTCATCAGATCATTTCCACAAACTTAATTTTAAAACTTAAATGATTTTATAAAGAATTTTGAACATTTTTCTACTTGTGCATGCAGCATTTATGTTCTGATTTTAATTATTGTGTCACGCTGCAAGTATAATCTAGTAAAAAGGTGATTAAATATGGTGAATAAATTAAAATAAATGTTGGCCATTTACTGAGCGATGATAAGCATGATTTCCTTTTACACCCATATGAATTTTAATCCAAAATGTTGTTGTTGACTGAAGTCCTTGGACACGTTATACATCAACCGCCCACGTAAGTGATCAAATGAGACAGCATCTCAAAACACTGCACATGCAATGCTTATTAATGATCGCAGCTTCCAACAAGACCAAAATCATCCACTCCAATTACAAATGTTGCCAAAGACGTGGCTTGAAGGGCGACGCACACACTCTAACAGGAAGTACTCCTGATCTCTTCTTCACAGTTTCCTGTCTTTACTCTCATTGACTGAAAAAATGGCAAAAGCCATACAACAAAGGATGATATTGAGGATGCCAGCGATAGCTAAAATATAATTGCATAGATTATTGTATAGAACATTTTCTATTTTGTTTTTCTGCATTAAAACATTTTTATTAAACACTCCTAAAGACCCCTCGTTTAGTGAATTAATTATAAAATCTAACATTTTCTTAAAATGTAATAACTTGCCTGAACTCACAGTGAAAGTGGAGCGAATTACCTCACACACATGTGAGAAGTGTTTATATGGATATATAGAAGTGTTTATATGTATATAGTGAACAAAGTGGTTGTGGTGAGTCTGCCTACTAAAACAATCTGTCAGTTTGTTGGAAAATTGACGCTTGTCATAATACAAATAATACAAGTAAGAGTTTCCAGTAAGAACAATATCTGATACTACATTAGATCATTCCTTCCATTTAGTTGTTGTTGGCGCATGGAGGAGAGTCTAACAGGCAGCCAGATGGGTTAAAGTTTAATTTATACTGGCCAGAGCTGAGGGTTGATGTTATTAAACTTTGACAAATGCTGTGAAACGTGATGTGAAACTCTATATGTGCCGTTCCCTGTGTTGGTACTGATGGAAATCAGGCGCAGAGGAAGCTTTCATTAATCTCATAGACTATAATGATTGATAATGGCAACATTAGGCAGCAATGATTAACTGACTGTTTAATTCATGTTGGATGTAAAAAAGCATACTAGCTCTAGGATCATTATCAACATACTTGTTCAACACAAATAATCATTTGACTAAGAGGAAGCTTACAGATTTCCTTATCGAGGAAGTATTTTTCCATGTCTCAGAGATCTGGAGGTAGAGTTAGTCTGCCATGATGTAACAGGATGTATTTCCGTCCTTCAAGTGTTGCAATCTATGTTGAAGCAATTCCATATTTTATCAATTTTATCAAAAATTAAATAGTGGTGGATTATTTATTTTAGGCAAAAGAAAAAAAATATGATAAAAGTATTTAATGTCATCAGATCATAATTATTTTTTACACTTTTAGAGTTGATATAGAGATCGTTTTTAGTTGAAATCGCTGAAAAACTAAGTTGTTTATTATTTTGAATATTTATAAATCATGACAAATGGCGATTTTGGCTTAAGATCCCACGGCTGCAGTGTTAACCAATAGACAATGGGTCTCATTCACTAATAATTGCGTGGATTATTCGTATTTATATTCTCACAAAGACATTTGTACACATGGTTAGTGAATGAGACCCAATGTCTCTTGATAATCAAAAAGAGCTTTTGAACTCGAGTTTTACATATTGGTCTTTTTGAAGAAAATATGATTCTGGTGTCCTGATCATACTTGAAAAATTTAATTCATAAAATAATAATGGTAAATTTAACTTTAAGGGTAAATATTTTAGACATTGGTGGTTTCTAACAGCATAGAATCAATCATAGATCTTAGTCAGGGTAGCGCCATATATTATTTTTTGACACACAGTGTGTTCATTGACTCGTACTGTTGTTTAACAACATACCAATTGTTCGGCTGACCAGTGATAATTTTGATAGAACATTTTGATTTAGTTTTAGTCATAGTCTTTTGACTAAAATGCCATTTAGGTTTAGTCATATTTTAGTCACCTGAATTGTTTTTAGTTTTAGTCTAGTTTTTAGTCGACTAAATCTACAGTAGATTTAGTCCACTAAAATCTAATGAGTTTAGTTCAATTGTAATGCATTAATTGAGCATTTAAGCATTACATAATCGACTGTTACCTGAATACGCAAAACTTACATTTTGACATAATTGTGTTTTTGACCGTTCAAACGCAAAAATACACGAAAGAGAGCTCAATTAACTTTTTTGGTTTGTTTTTTTAAAAACATCTATATAGTTTTTATAATGTTGTATTTCTGTTTTAGTTCGTATATCAGGTTAAGCTAAAGCTTCAAATAAGTTTAAGTTTATTTATTTTTTTAAATTTCAGTTAACATTTATTTAATTTCAAGTAATTAATATTTTTCTATGGTTTTAGTTAACTATTATAACCCTGATACTTTATATTACTTTAATAATATGTGTCAACTACTGTTCTTAGTCTTTCCTCCTGACTATGAATTAAATGGGAATGAAATTAAATACAGTTTATTGTGTAACCAAAAACGTGTATATAATGCGTAAATAAATAAACCGGGACTCTTATTTTGAAATGTCTGCGCCACTATTGAAGCTGCAATGTAGTTAGCTATTTCAAGTTCAGATGATAGATATAAAATATGCGTTGTTACAACCGTCTAAAACATGTTACTATATAAACATCGTAAAGTAAACATTGTCATTATTCATCAGGATTAGTTCATAAACAAGTGCCTGGCATAAATGTGTGTTATTCATTGATTGAGCCGCTCTGAAGCGCTGCCGCATTAGCCTGTAGAAGCTCAAAAGGGCCGTGTTTTCCCGCCGTTAGATCTGCACGTCACAACTCAAATGTGCGCATTTTCATCTTGTTTTTATTCGTTGACGAAAATGACAGTAGATTTGCGTCATAGTTTTTGTCATTCAAAACTAGTTTTTATTTAGTTATCGTCTCGTTTTCGTCACTGAAAAAGTTGACGAAAATTATTCGTCAATGAAATTAACACTGCAGCCGACAAAACGTTTTTCAGTTGACAAATACTCCATAATATAGTCTTAAAAGTGAAAGTTACATGATCTAGGACCTTTATACTCCTCACACACTTATGCCTCACACACTTGTTTTCATCTGCATTACATTCAATATGGCATCTAACCTGGTGCACATTTACACAGGAACTTTTCACTGGAAATATTTTCCCATTCACAGACTTGTCTTTCCTTACATTTTTAGTCATCTGAGGCCCTGCCTGTAAACGTGACAACAGAAAACAACAGCAGGTCTGTACTGAACCAGCTTCCCAGCAGCTGCCCACGGGACACAGAGAAAATCCTCTACGGTCAATGTGACTCAACTGGAAAACAGACTGAAAAGAAAAAGAGACCCAGTTTGGATTCATCTCTTGACCAAAAAGGCTGGACCTCCTCCAGCTTGGCAACTCTGTCCTCTTACTCTGCCACAATTGTTCACTTTACTCACATCCAGTCCCAGTCTACACTTACAAGACCAAAGCTTGTACCAAGCTTCAAGAGCAAATCACACACCCGACATGTGAATGTGACTGAGGTCCTTACAGGGAAACATCAGAAGGGGTTGGAAGGGCAGAAGCTAGAAGCAGCCATCAGGCCTTTGTCATCATCTTTCACACCACCAGCCCCTTCTAACCAGATCTCCAGGCCTCCAGCCCCTGAGCGGATGTCTTTACCATTTTTTAAGAGTAAGGAAAGACCCAACAGCGGAGTCAGTAAGATTCTCCAACCCCTGCCTTTTGTACAGACACAGCCCCAAACCTTTCCTGAGATCCCCAGCAATAGAGGGGTAAGTAAACAATGCAACCAAACAACAGTTGTTCTGCACTATTTGTGCTGTAAATCAGAATTGATTCCTAAGCAGTTAGACTTAAAGGATTATTTCACTTCAAAATGAAAATGTCCTGATAATTTACTCACCCCCATCTCATCCAAGAGTTTCATACAAATTAAGTTTTTGAGGAAAACATTCCAGGATTTTTCTCCATATAGAGACAGAGCGACACGCGTCATAATCTGAAGACCACGCCCACCGGGGGGGAAAACAATCGAACGCCCTCCATTGACTTTGCATTGCGTGAAGCGGCATCCTTGTCATTTCGGACTTATAACAAAAAACAAAACAATGTCTAAAAGCGGATATGTGACAAAGTGTACAGCAAACAAGCTAAGCAAAACCCACAACCAAAAACCCAGAAGTTTTTATAACCTATTGACCCAAAAAACGAGCGTTTAAGGACAAAAAAGTGGATACAGGCCATTGAGACACGTTCTATTACACTGAGAAACTGCCATTTGGATATTTGACTTAACAGTGACAACATATTTACTGCACACATAGGCATACTGAGACATACTGAGTGTCAGGATCCCAAAATGTACCCATTCTTTCTGCTGAAGCGTCACGTTTTACTGCCTTTATCCACTTCTGTCTCCTTAAACTCTCGTTTTTTTGTGCCGACAGCTTATAAAAACTTATTTCTGTGTTTTTTAGCTTGTTTGCTGTACACTTTGTCACATATCAGCTTTTAGACATTGTTCTGTTTTTTGTTATAAGTCCAAAATGACAAGGATGCAGCCTCACGCAATGCAAAGTCAATGGAGAGCATTGGATTGTTTTCCCCCCCGGTGTGGGCATGGCCTAAATATGCTCTGTCTCTATAGTGTACTTCAATGGCAACCAATGGGTTGATCTAAGTAATTGAGAAATAGTCATCAGATGCCATGTCCGTAATTTATAGCAAAACATCTAGCATTAATTCGATCTCAAACAGATTTATTAAAAGAAGTTATTACTCCACCATGTGCGTGGCATCATTAACCAACATGGTTTAACGACTTTTTGACAATTTGCGACAATGCAATTTCGGGAAACGGTCGTGAATAGCTAGCTGATTTCTTCAACAATGTATCGTACTATTAGCCTGACAAGCCAGACCCACATCAAGATGTTGGTTCTGGGAACACACCAGCGGAGCAAGTTGATAGATTATACTTTTGCCATATCCGGTCGGCAAAACTCAGAACACATCTTCCTTTTTAAAGAATGACTTCAGTGCCATAACGATCTTTGTTAGCAGGGAAGTAGCAGGGATTTCACGCACAACCGTCACAACTCTGCCGTCATTATGTTAAAGAAACACGCCGACTTTTTGGGACTTATTCACCGTATCCCCCAGAGTTAGATAAGTCCATACATACCATTCATACAGACTAGGAAGAGAGGAGCTGCAAGAATGGAGAATATGGGCAAAATAATGTGTTTTTGAACATTCAAGCATGAAAAACTATTCTAGTGAACAAAATCAAGACTTTGTAAAAAGGCATTATATGGCCTCTTTAAAAAATAATTCCTTAGTAAATGCATGGTAAGTTTTGTACTGGCAAACACCACTCACATTTTCCTACTTAGAAAATGTAAAAATCTAGTGTGTAAGCTGTATTTCTCATGGGACATCTTACACAGTCGGTAAAGGGCAAAGATTTAGCAAGACTAGGCAAATTAATTGGTGTAGTTTCCCCGAAAATAATTGATGAACCTACATGAATGATTAAATATGGGGTGTAAAGAGAGACGTGAAATAAATGGATCCTGTCTCACCATCTTTCAGGGAGACACGTTTGAGTCAAAACCGAAGAGGCTCAAACAAAGTGTGCAGGATGTGGAAGTGTATGCGACGAGCAATCAGGTACTTTGGCATATTAGTGTACTTATAATATCATCTTTTTTTTTTTTATTTCACATATATAACATCTCCAAAAATCAATCAATAAGCCATTTAGTTTCAGTGTTGGTGTAGTCACCGTGTTTCACCATAGCAAGGCAGAACAGTTTGCTAAATAACAGCCGAGGCTCTGCAGAGCTGCTCATTGGCATCTATAATCATAATAAAATCCATTACAAGCCTGGCATGTGTTCATGGTCTTGATTGAATGTCATTGAGAGAAGATGAGCTCATATATTTTCTTTATGATGGAGGCTACTAACAGGTGCAGCCATAAAAAACCCATATCAGATAGTATGTAATGTTGCCATTTCTGCTTCCATGTTATAACTTGATGGCTGCCCTTGGACGTTAGGAACATTAATAAGTGTACAGCACTTAGCAGAGATTTGCATCTATGTTCAAAAGTTTGAGTTCTTTTATAAATAAATTATTACATTTATTCAGACTTACAGACTTGAATGGATTACTTGTTATGGTACATGATTCAAAAGATTTATATTTTGATTAATGCTGTTCTTTTGAACTCCATTCATCAAAGAATCCTGAAAAAAGTATCTTTCAACATTGATAATAATCATAAACGTTTCTTGAGCAGAAAATCATCATATTAGAATGATTTCTGCCGGATCATGTGACACTGAAGACTGGAGTAATGATGCTGAAAATTCAGCTTTGATCACAGGAATAAATGACATCTTAACATTTTTGTTTATTTTATTGTAGCCTTAGTAATAAAAATATATATATCTATATATTTTTTAATTACCCAAACTTTTGAATGGTAGTGTACATTCTCATCATTCATTCAAATTATTCATCAATTTTAATGTTTTGGATAAGTGTATAATATTTTAAGCTACCATAAATTAAAGTACTTATCGCTCAGTTTATCGCATTTGTACGTATTTAAATCCATACTTTAGAAGATCATTGCACACAATGTGGGGAACAATTCTGCAGATTCTGTCTAGTTATTTATTGCGGTTGTATTAATGTTACCCAGTAACTAAAAGGTTTATTTATATTTTTCTGCTTTCAGCTTTCTAAGGTCAACTCAGCGACTCTGCAGGCATGGTTGAAGAGTCGAGGGATCAATGTGCGCTCAAAGGATAAGAAAGAGGAGCTAGTGTCAAAGGTCATGAGATGTCTGAGTGAAACTTAGGTGTGTTGGGTTGGGTTACTCGCCTAAAAATAACACACTATAGAGACCTTGCATAATTCGTTTTTCTTTGTTCCGTTGATAAACTCTGTTGACACTCACAGTTCAGTACGATTGCCATGAGTTACTCCATGTTCATTACACATGGCATTTGGCTACCTCGTTCTTTCAAGCAAGACTTTGTAAGCTATAATATGTTGTTTAATTGGATCCAGAGTTTAGAGAGAGCTGCAGATAAAGAAACAAAAACATGCAAGTCTTTCTTTGTAAAGTGGTTATTTTTTGTTAGCATGTTGGTCATGTGTCAACAATCAAACTTACCGTTACATTTAGTGCAACTATTTATTCGAAGTCTTTTCCAAAGTCTTGATTAAAGCACAGAGGTCTTTGCCTCAGATGTTTCTCTTCAAATTCTTCAGAAGTAAAATGAGACGATTATTGACATACAGTATAGAGCTATATAATTCATAAAGAGAACAGCACAGAGGAATTTAATGCTGGAATTAATCTTGAAATCTCTTTGTTTGATTGCATACTTGAGAATTTTGGCAAATCGCCAAATTCCTAAATGAGGCATATGTGAGCTAGGCCGTAACCATGTCTTTAACATTGGGGGGGGAACAATTTTTTTATTTTATTTTTATAAAGCATAAAGAAACAGAACAGTGAACAAAATTCTAGATCTAATTCTAGTTGGGAAATAATCCTTTTGGGACTATTTGCAAACAATATTTGCATCAATTTGCATCAAAATATACAGAGGTGGAAAGTAACGAATTACATTTACTCGCGTTACTGTAATTGAGTAGTTTTTCTGTGTACTTCTACTTTTTTAAGTAGTTTTAAAAATCTGTAAACTTAAGTATGTTTTGTTTGAAGTATTGTACTTCGCTACATTTTAAACTACATCCATTACTGAGTAAAAATAAATGATACAAAAGGGGGGGAAACGCGATCCGGAAACGACTGCATTGAATTGAAGGGCGGGAGAACGAACGCAAAAATCACAAAAAGATGGAGACGGACAAGACAGACGTCAGACCCAGCTGAAAGCGAAACGCCGTCGTGAACCCCTGGATAGTATGGAAAAGCTTTGGATATAGACCAAAAATAGCCGGATGTTGTCCTGGAGGATATCAAATTAGCAAAAAAAATGTTGATGCACAGGAGGAAACACATAGAACATGTTCGGGAACACCATCCCTCTGTGTACATAAATGTACGTTTATAACTTAAGGCCAAATGTTTTCTGTGATGCAGAGGGAATCCTGGAATTACAGTATAACGCAGATGTCACGTAAAACACGCAAACTGAGGGATGAATGAATACATCGACAGGAGAGCTGTACAATAAATCAAATCGCGACATGGTCTGTGAATATTAAAGCTCAAAACACTGCTATATGAATATATGATCTGCTTGTTGTGTCTCTGTGTGAATGAGCAGTGCCGTTTCGTCTACTAGCCTACATACTTAAGTAGCCTACGCGTGATGCTTGTGGTGTTTAACGTCTCAAAACATATTTGGGCATGAACATACAGTATGAACATTTCCAGAGCTGATCTGAGACCCCCTAATGAATATTTTCATCATTTTATTTGATTAAAAGCCATTATAAAATACACTCTGAAACAGATCTTCCCTGAAATATGTCCTCACTAAAACCTGTCAAAATAAACGATTTAACTAGATGAAATTGTGACAGAAATCTATTACTATTGTTGGCCTATAGAATACCTGTCAAAATAATAATAATAACAATAATAACTAACAAAAATAATAATATTACATAATTTAAACATTTAAGAATATATTTTTAAATCCATGGTTAAATTTAGTAAAACAGCAGCGCTTTGCCCAAAAAATGAAAGGATAAGTATTTGATTACCACCGTTTTGGTCATGTATTTGTATTAAATCATAAAAAGAAAAAATTCTTAGGACTCTATTATTCTTAAAGTTGTTAATCTAATTTATAATAATTTATTTAGTTCATTAGACATGTTTTATTGAAATGTTAAAAAAATAAATTTAAAAAAGTGGTTTCAAGTTTGTTATAATAAAGCATTTGTTCAACCAAAAAAAAAAAAAGTTTTCATTAATTTAATGCCGTTTTAACTGGTGATAATAATAACCATAATTAAACCATAATAAAAATAATACAGTTTATTTATTAAATAATTAATACCGTGATGCTGTGAAAACTGTTTTTATATCGTGAAAATCTCATTCTACCACAACCCTACACGGGAGAGTCCCCACCCCGCTGTTAAAAAAGTAACTCAGTAACTTTTACTCTGAGTACATTTTAAATTAGCTACTTTTTACTTTTACTTGAGTACATTTTTAGGCAAGTACTTTTACTTCTACTTAAGTAAAATTTCATTGAAGTAATAGTACTTTTACTTGAGTAGAATATTTTGTTACTCTTTCCACCTCTGAAAATATATTATTAGTCCCGAGCAGTGATGGGAATAACGGCATTATAGATAAACGGTGTTACTAACGGAAATCTTTTTTTCAGTAACGAGAAATTAAATGAATTACTCTCTTCCGTTACAATGCCGTTAGAATTACTGATAATAAAATGCAGCATTACTATAATTGAGCTCACTGAAACGGTTTTCATCCGAAGAGGCTCTCTGTCAGTCGGACCTGCACATTTTTTTTTCTCTGGTTGGTTGATGTTTGTGTGTGTGTGTGTGTGTGTGTGTGTGTGTGTGTGTGTGTGTGTGTGTGTGTGTGTGTGTGTGCGCGTGTGTGCGTGCATGCCATGTGTGTTTGGTACACATAACTGATGATGATTGGTGGGTGGGAGACAAGGTTGAGATTGATAGGTTGAGTTCACACACACACACGCGTATATGCACAGTCACACACACCAACGACCAGGAGGAGTCAGAGCGATGGCAAGTCCAAAGACTTCAAAGGTAGCTTTCGCAAACTGGAAGTATAAGCGCTACTCCACATCGGTGTCCAGTAATTCTAATCTAATGAAGCCTCACATCATCACAGGCCGCCACGAAATTAGTGTCTAAAAACCCAGGTGATAATGTGAGCTCCACTACCAAAGGAGTAGTACTGATAATATTTACACAATATTTACACTATTGTAGGTCTACTGATAATATTTACAATAATGTATTGAATTTGATAGGTGTCTCTCACATTGTCCCACAGCAACATTACAATAGTGTACATTAATGTACAATGTTTTATAATAATAATTTATTCTATTTAGTGTCCAATTCATTCATTTAACATATTAAATAATGGGGGCATCCAAGTTATTTGACATAATTTGAACATTTGAAGAAAAAAAAAGTAACACAGTAGTTACTTTCCCTGGTAATTAGTTTATTTTATAATGATGTAACTCAGTTACTAACTCAGTTACTATTTGTAAGAAGTAACTAATGAATTACTTTTTTTAAGTAAAATGGCCAACACTGGTCCCGAGATTCTTCGCATTAGTGAATAAATACATAGATCCGCTGTTAACACTCGAGTTCCCGAGTGGTCTGGTGGTAGAATTTTTGCAAACCGTGTCAAAGGTTCCGGGTACTAATCCGCTCTCATATATTTTTTTTTCTTCTTCATTAAAATCAAAGATGTTCATCAATGATTGTATATTAAGAGCAGGGACACGTTTGTGTGCATTTTGTTTTGTGATTTCACCGGAAAGAATAGTCTCTCTCCGCAACAGCGAGATTAAGCGATGCGTTAGATTGACGCGCTCGTCTGTGTGTGAAGACTGCATAAGACTGCTTAAGGCTGCATAATGAAGTGCAGCAAAGTAGTGCAAGAATGTAAAATATTGGGGGGACAATTTGGCCATTTCTAATTATTGGGGAGGACTTGTCTGTATGTGAGATACTAGTTTTCTCAGTGATCTTGACAAACTCTAGCCTGACGTCGTCATACTCAGATTCTAGTCAGAATATGAGTCTGCTCCTGCTCCATTGGGCTGTGAATATGGGGCATGTTTCAACCAAACCAGGAAAGAAAATGCCTCTGCACTCAATTGGATAGACCTAACCAATCAGAATAATGGAGTAAGTGACATATGTTGAGCAACGCATAGTTGTCAACAGAACTCAACTGCACGCACACTGGAAGAAGTAGAAGAAGAAGATGTAGAAGAAGAAGATGAGTGTAAGAAGATGATGTAGAAGAAGAAGATGAGTGTAAGAAGAAGATGAGTGTAAACGAGCTTTGTGCTGTAAAAAAGAATTTAAGGATACACGGAGTACTTGTCAACACGATCATCATGTTTAAGAGAAATAGTAAAGGTGAATGCATATACGAACATGTTCTCCGATTAGGATTAGAACGAATTCAACCCAAGCGCTCTTTGGTGATGTGGATGATTACGTTACTGTTTATCATCTGTCCATCATCGTATAAAGCCCGCCCTGACAATCTGATTGGTCGGAACAGCTCTGGTTCGAGCATAGGTGCTCCACAATGGATCATGTCCAGACCAAACTTCCTGACCTCAAATGTTGTGGGCGGGGCTAAGTTCGGCTGGCATCCAGGCTAGCCAAACTCTTAATATACAGAATTTCAGTACTGAACTGCAGAAAACATTGATGCAAGGTGACTTTCCTCTATAATGACTCCAAAGCAGAGTCAGAGTAGAGGCTCTTGACTGAGATGGAAATCAGGCCTAGCCACTTTGATGGCTAATGATAGAGGCCAAATTGCGCTGCTTTCTGTATCTTAAAAGAGCAAGATCACTCTTGTCTTATACTGACAGAGCTTAATGACCCATACACATCCGACTTGGAACTTGAAAAGCTTTGCAGTAAGTAGGAGGTCATGCAGGAGCAAGTATGCACTTCTGCAGGGCAAATAGTGTCAAGATTGAAAAAGTGCTGTGTATTTTGCACATCAAAGATTTCAATGTGAAACAGACTTGCTATCCGCCACATTGTGACTAACAGTGACTGTTATTCATTACTGTAATGGCTTCTAATATCAGCATGTTGAATTGACGTATGGCTTGTTGATGGCAGCAAACGGGTTAGTTGATTTATTGGATCTTAGTTTAAGTCCTCAACCTCATGTCACAGACAAAGAAAAATGTTCCTCGAAAATGGTTCCCACGCTTTGCAGAATCAGGCTTTTTTTGGTCTGCATCAGCACATGCAACAATCTGTGATAGCAAATAAATCAGTCATATTTCATCTCAGAGACTACAATACATATATTCATATGCGGCCCCTTTTCTGTTATTTTTCGTTCATCAATGCACCCTAGATCACACTTTTGTTTGGGTGCCAGTCGCCACAAGGCACAGTAAAAATTCCCGTCTCCTGCGTGTTGGTTCATGCTCTCATCTCAGAGTACAGGCCTCAGGACTCTTCTACCGCTCTGATTTAGACCGTTTAGTTCTGACCTGCCAGACTGTATACTTACAACCAAGTTAATATACAGAGTCAAGGCGTCTGCTGCTGAAATTTATAACCTTACACGACTGAAGTACCATATTAAATGCTGAATTGACTAAGCAATGATAGGCTGTTTACAGTATATATCAGGCGCCAGACTAACATTTGAGAGCAGTGGCACCGGAGCCACTCAGTTCTACAGATGGTGGCACTGGAGGAAAATGTATCATAAAGTTAATTTAATCATAAAATTACTTTTGTTTTGCATTGTTTTGTTAATAAGTGTGATTACTAATAATAGTACATGTTTGTTTATTGGAAATGTAACAGTGAAGCACAAGCTTGAATTGATATGCAGATCAAATTAACTTTTATTAACAACATTGATGTGCAAAAAATACATTTTTATAGGGAAAATTTTAATATTCTGCTCATATTAAATGTGCCATTGTTCTTCTATAGTATCATACTGAACTAAAAGAGCACTTTTTACTTGTTTTCTGTGTAATTCAGTCACAATTTGACGAAAAGTTTTTTTTTTCATGAGACATCCTACTTTTTTCCAAGGAGTGGAAATGTCTAATAGGTCAATAAGTGCTCCTCTGCTGCCATCTACTGGTTATAGTGGTCATTTCATGTCTTTTTAAAATCAAAGTGCTTGTTTGCCACAAAGTGGCCTACACCTTTAATCTCTTAGTTTTACAAATCATCACATTAAAATGAGAAAATATTTAGAGTGCTGGCCCTTGACAAGTGCTTAAATTTCACTCTTAAAAGGTTGTGCAAACCCTGAGATGAATAATGTAAAAAAAACAACAAGTTTTGCGCTGAACGCTTCCACTAGATCTCACAGTAGCGATGTTATTAATTCTGTGGTGAATTCAAGCGCTTTCTCATTGGGTCTCCAGCGCAGTGTAGTAATGGTGTCACGTGATCGAGATTGGCCGTGAATGAGCTGGCACTGCTGTCTATTATTGCTCCGAGCTGATAAACGGTCCGCACAGCTCAAACGAGGAGTGGTTCCACTTTTGTTTGCCATTGGATGTTTCTCAATGTAACAGAAATGGCAGCTCTTATCAATTGGGCACCGTGGTGGGGCCACCGGTGCGACCTCTAACCAAATTTAGTCGCACCAGCAGGAAAAAAGGTCTGGATCTATATAGATCTAAATAACCCATATTACTTGCACAGAAGCTGGATGTTCTAGCCATATTTGTTATTTATTTTTGAGGTTGTATGGTTTTGTTCTGTACACTCTCAGAAAAAATAGTACAAAGCTTTCACTGGGTCAGTAGCTTTACAAAAGGTTGTAATATGTACCATTTAGGTACTAATATGTACCTTTAAGGCACCCTTCAGGGGTAAATAAGGTCTTTTACAAAGGTGTACCTTTTGAAAGAGTACTGCTCCAGTGACAGCTTTTGTATCTGTATAGCGTTTCTCCATCACTTTGTGATTAATAACTACTGCTATAATCACTAGAAAAGTCATATTAAATAAGATTCTTACTTCTTGCATTCCATAGGCTGCAATAATGCAACATTAAAGGGATAGTTGATGGGGATAGATACGATAGGGTTTGGTGAAAAACAAACCAAAATGTAATGTATTATTTTACAAATATCCTGAACTTGTCCGTTGGTCTTCTGTGCCGATATCAGAAGTATGCCAGCCAATACACTAGAGGCGTGTTATGCTGTCACTCCATTGCTTAGGAATAATGTCTCCCAGCTGCTATTATGCTGGTGGAAATTGCTTATTAAGCATCTAATATAATTGAAACATTCCTTTATCAAGTAGGTGAGTGTGTACTGAAGGTAATTATAATACATGTAGGATACAATGCACTTATTGTGCAAAAAAAAAGCACTGGATGGAGGTGGATATGGGTAAGATTAGGACAAGCTTGGTGGTATGGGTAGGTTTATGGATGGTTATGGTGTAACACCGTGTCTACACCGGATGCGAGCATTATGAAGACAATATAACCCATTTTAATCAGTGATGTTGTCTACACTTAATGTGGCGCCAACATTTTAATTAACTTTCTAAATAGCCAACACTTTAATTATAGGTGTAATTACAGAAATGAATCAGCTGTAATTACATGCAGGTATTTTTAAATATAAGTACAATGTAAAAGCATGTTTTTACACAATAAGCATTGCATTTAGGACTTGACACTTTTTTGCTAAAAAACTGCTATGTAGATATTTTTTATATTATCTACTTATTATTTGGCAGTAGGAATATTAGGCTGCTGCCACTTTAAGACCTGATGCACGGATCCATTACGCTGTTACACGTGCGTTTTCTTTCTCAACTGTTTACGTTCACTTAAAACAGAGCTGACTGTTTACATGAATACTCACCAAGACTTTGACAGAATTTTGTGTGTATTTGACAGTTTTAGCGTGACAAGCAGCGAAAGAGAACTCAATTTAGTACTGAGAGGCGGCTTTATGTGGTGCACTTTGGATGTGAGCTCAAAATCTGCAGGATTGAGTAAAATTATGCGCAATACGTGCATTCCCACAGTGAAATTCAAGCCCTGTAACAGCAGCAATATTCCTCCGGTGCAAATGAAGCGAGTGAGTGAGAGGAGGCAGGTTTGTGTGTAACTTACTGTCGGAAAGATGAGAGAGAGAGAGAAAGAGACGCCGGTATTGTGTGTCTATTCTGCAGAAAATGAGTATTAGAAGCGTTTCAGATATTTCAGCTTCGATATGTATCGGAAAAAACTCAACACTACATTGCAGAGTTTATTATTTCAGATGCCTTTTTAAAGGACTACAATTGAAAACTATATTATATACAATTAAACCTGCAAAAGTGGCTAGGAGTGGACACGCCACTCCTGAAATACACATGCATTTGGCGGATTGGCGGATTGGCGGATGTTAATGTCAAGCCTTTGTTAAGGATTAATTTAAATGTAAGTACACAGTAGTTACATAGTCTTATTATAAAGTGGGTTCTAATGCACAATTTTCTGTATGCTAATATTTATTATAACAATACACATTTTAATAATATTTTTATACTGTTTAATAATAGTGTATTGTTACATTTAAATGTAAAAGTTGGAGCCATATTAAGGGTCATGGAGTTAGGCATACCACAAAGGTGGGAAACACTGTGTAATCTCTTACAGCTGAACACCCACAGAGTCAGGGTAATATGCAGCTTGGTCACGGTGTAGTTCTCTCTCACATCCTCAACACATGGCTACATTTTGCTGCCAAGTGCAGAACGATCTCCATGCTTAATGTGCCCTAATGTATGAAATACCAGAGGGACCTTCCCAGCGCTGAGTTTCAGAGCTGAGCAGGTGGCAGCTGGTCGTCTTCACCTAGCTCGAAAAAATCTACTCTTAACCCTTCACAACCCCAGGGTAACATGAAGCACTGCAGTGTTGTGTTTCGGTGTATATGCTTGTAAAATAATAACATGGCTTGAAAGGAGGTTTATGAAAATGTTGGTCACATAGGTGTACAGCCTCTGGCACATTCCCATGTAAATATTTTGCTAACACTTTAGTTTAGGGTCCAATTCTCACTATTAACATGCGTATTACTAGGATATTGGCTGTTTATTAGTACTTATAAAGCACATATTAATGCCTTATTCTGCATGACCATATTCTACATCCCAATACCTAAACTTAACGACCACCTTACTAATGCCGCGTTCCAGGCAACTCGTAACCCGTGTTTTTCCAACCTTCTACCCGTGAAAGTGGACTGGAACGGCAGTCAAACCCGTGACTTCCCACCCGTGAACTCGTACTAGATCGATGTACTCCCAGTTACGAGTTTTGACGTCACATAGCCCGCGAAGCAACAATGGCAGCCCCCTACGGATGCAGTGTTTATGAAACAAATATACAAATAATGTAAAATAAAAGGTATAACAGCTTTTCTTGCCGTCTGCGCTGTTTTTCTCCTCCGTTTCCCTCAAATAAGCAAGGAGTAAGCACCTTTGGCGATATAGAATTGATTGTAAATGAGCACACACCCGGTACGGTCCGTCATGCTTTGTTTACATCTAACTACCACACAATTCCTTGCGCTCAGGCAGTTTGGCGTGACTTTGCCTGGAGTCGTGGTTTGAAGTTGTAATTTACGGGCTCAAAAACCTGCCTGGAACGCAGCATTACTATTAGGTAGGGGTGGTGAAAAAAATCGATTATCGATTAATCGCGAGTATGTTATGGACGAGTATGAATCGATAATTAAATTTTCAAAAATCGATTTTTTTATTTATCTAAACCTGACACTACCACCGTGTGTGTGTGTTCATTAGATGAATGTAAATCTGTCGTTAATGCGGAGATGATTCTGAGGGAACACTCTAGAAATCCTCCCGCCTCGCCTCCTCTGGAGCTCAGGCACATTAGCATTAGCGCGTTAGCACGGCTCAGATTCGCGCACAAACACCGAATAAACGCCTTCAATCCGCAGATTTATGAGCACTTCAGATGAGCGAGCGCGACACATCGACGCGCACATTCGCGGGAATAAAGGCGATCCTGAGGACGCGATGAGCGGATCACACACACACACAGCCGGACTGATGCTGGAAACACACCGCCGCTCCGCTGCACGGACCCGCGGCTCCCGCTCTCGGAACCGAACGGGCCTCGACACTCCTCCGACACGAACCCGTTTTTCTTCTGTCGTTTTTTCCCCTTTTGTCTTTCTCACGTCAGGAAACGAACGAGAGGAGCTCGAGCGGTCCACGCGCTCCCGCCCCCCTCACGCGCGCACCGCATCCATCACTCTTGACATTTTGTCACTGTGTTCTACAGTACAGTATATAAGCTGAAGCTACAGTAAGTTGTTCAAAAATGTTCATTTTGTCTTCTTAATGATTAAATTGGACAATTTTCTTCTAGAAAGACAAGGTGTTTAGGTGGAGAAAAAACTTCTTTACCTTGACATGTTTCGACTGCAACCTGCAGTCTTCCTCCACCTGAACACGTTGTCTTTCTAGAAGAAAATTGTCCAATTTCTACAGTATGTTGGTTCTGATCTACTTCCTAAAGGAAATAAGCCTTTCATTTATTTGTTATTGTTTAGTTCAACTTGATGAGTCACAACACAATGTGATGTATTCATTTCTGTGTAACTACACGACACTACACGACAAGTGCTTTGAGTTGTTGTTACTCAATAAAAGAGTTAAGTAATTCAGTAGCTGACTTTTTTTTATACTGCAATCACTTTGTAGTGTATTTTCGTTTACTGTTGTGAAATGGAAAATCAATAATCGCTAATCGAGAATCGTTAATAATCGAAAATCGACTGTAATCGAATCGGGACTTCAATAATCGTAATCGAATCGAATCGGGAAATCAGACAGATTAACCACCCCTACTATTAGGGGTGTGACGACTAAAATGTGACGAGATTTCTCGTCGAGGTGAAAAGCTGTCTCGCGGAGTTTGAGGGTGAAGTTAGGATAGAATATGTCACCGCTATGTTTATATTACGCCTCCATTGTAGTTTTGCTTTTTGTGGAAATAAAACCAATTTAATTCAGGTGGATGACTGTCGCTTCAATTCCATCAGCTCATCCAATATGAGCCGTACAGTTCGCAGCACTGATCACATAACGAGAAGATCGACAGGACCGTGGCTATTTTTAAATGTGCGTTCAGCACCACCGAGTAGTAGGGCTGCACGATATTGGAAAAAAATTACATTGCGATATTTTTTTTCCCAACGATATATATTGCGATATTGAGAGCCATCAATCCAGGCTTAAGTCAATTATTACTATTCCATGATATTAATATTTTCACTAATAAGCAAGCTTCATTACAAGTGACAAAAAGGTCACTTAATATTTTATTCCAAAATTAGAACATTTCTGTAAACACAAAAGCAGAACACATTTAAACAGCAGCTTTACACTAACCCCCCTGATTGGTTTACAACAATTAAACTTAAAATAAATATATTTTTTATAAAACAACTCTAAAACAAGCATTTTGGTTCACAATCTTTTGTTTTTAAGTCAACTTTTCTTAGCAAAAGTGCCAAAGTAAAACGGTGTTGGTCATCATCATAATCATGGCACATATCTTTAGTGATATGAAACGTTATTGCGTCTGTTATTTCTTTCTGACGTTGAGAGCCTTTCTGGTAAGGTGTCGTGTCACACTGGCAAAGGCATCATAAAAATGGTTTTGTTTTGGTTGACATCCAGATTTGACTTTGTATTCATCGTAAAGAGCTTTGTGGTGCCGTTTTAAGTGATCAGACAAATTGGTGGTGTTTCCTTGTTTTGTGGCCACAACTTTATGACACTTCATGCAAAGTACCTCTTTTTGCTCAACATCCTCCTTTTTGTAGCCGAAATAGTCCCAAATAGATGATTTTGACTTTCTTTTTGGTATGAAATCCTTTTTTTGCAGCGGATCCTCTTCTTCGCGCAGTTTTAGCAGTGAATGTTGGCTGTGAGCGGTGAGCAGCGGCACAGAGCGAACCAATCACTGTGCAGGCACGCGGAACGTGCATGTCAGCAACAAGCCATACAACAAACTCGTGTTTACGTGTGCTACCGTTCTCTTATGCTGCCTTCACGTGCTCTCGGAATTATCGTAAATACGAGTTTCCTAGGTAAACATTGCACATGAACGCCCTCACATTCTTGAATGCAATGAGCTC
Organism: Gobio gobio; assembly: GCF_949357685.1. Classification (NCBI taxonomy): domain Eukaryota; kingdom Metazoa; phylum Chordata; class Actinopteri; order Cypriniformes; family Gobionidae; genus Gobio; species Gobio gobio. Next base: position 5,631,736 of record NC_137119.1, read on the forward strand.
GTAACCACGACTTCAGAAGTCGGAATTACAAGCGCATTGCATTCAAGTTTCAAAATGTGAGGGCGTTCATGTGCAATGTTTACCTAGGAAACTCGTATTTACGATAATTCCGAGAGCACGTGAAGGCAGCATAATACACAATGGGCTACTACCCTTCACATCGTATGTTCCGGCGATGTGACTATCGGTCACGTGCACATCGCGATGTCGATGTTAAAACAGAATATCGTTCAGCCCTACCGAGTAGTACAAACATTTGCAAATTGAAAGTGAAAGTAAACGCGAGCGCGCATTCCAGTGCGATTTCAATACGTTACCGCTGTTTGAAAGCGGCTCCCTGAGGCAACATATCTCTCAATATGAAAGCTATCTGTGTAGTTGTAACCATCTCTTAGCTCTTTACCATGCTTGAAGAAAATGTTACCTCTATTTGCACTTTGAATATTGAGTACTTTGATTATGATTGCACTTATTGTTTGCACTTGATCTATGATCAATTTGTGGGAAGGAGTTCAGTTAGGAGGTCAAATGTTGTCGAAGCTCATAAATCATGTGTAGTTCTAAGGTCTGAAGAGACAATCATACAGGAAAGAAACCAGTCAGTTTGTGCTAAACCTTTACAGTGCTTGAGTGTTGTTGTGTTTTACTGCATATGATAATTCATACTCAGAAAGTAGAACTGAAATGACATTCATTACAAGATGATGAGTTAAAACATTCAAATGTACCTGCAAACTCTGTATTTCATCATTGAGGATTTCTTAAAAATAGAGTCTCGTTCTTGTAAACCCAATCTTGTCTTGTCGTGAGATAAGTGTCTCGTCACACCCCTATAAACTATTAATAAGCAGTACATTTTAAAAAGTTTATTGAGGCAAAAGTCATAGTTAATAGTTAGTTAATAGTGAGAATTGGACCCTAATCTAAAGTTTGACCAATAGTTTAACATGGTGCTCTATGAGTTCTAAATAATATGTATGCTCTAGGGTGTATATGACACGCAGGGTTTAAACCATAGACTGTAAAAAAGATGGACGACGCCCCTTCACTATCTTCTAATATACTAATATTCAGCGCTGACATCTTGCACTGGTTTGGGACCCGAGTCTGCGGGAAGTAGAGCTGTGATATCAAAACCCTGCCCACACTCCTGCAGTATCTGTTAGCTGAACTCATTAGGTGTGAAATAAACAGTTGTGGAAATGTTGAAATTAAAGTTAAAGCTCCAATCTCCTCCTGAAAATCCCGGGAAAAAAACGGTGGTGCTTCAGTGACAACTTTGCTTAGAGAAGCTGTCAATCACAGCTGTCAATCATTACGTCACAGCTCCGTTTTTAAAGCATCAAATAACTAACTAAAACCAAGCGTATTTTAAAGTACGAACACTTGAATATACATAAGTGTGATTAAAACTGCCTACAATGACAGAAACCATCTTTGGAAAAAATAACGAACTAAAACCAAACATATTTTAAAGAACGAACACTTGAATTTACATAATTTACATAAGTGTGATAAAAACTGCCTAAAATGACAGAAACCATCTTTGGAAAAAATGTATTTGAAGTGTAATTTGATTGTTTAGTTTTGTCTCGCATCACATTAGAATACATGGAGGGATGGGGTTTATGAGCTATACTGGGACCAACCACCTGGAGCGATTGAGATGCTTTGGCTTAGGGCTGGGCGATAAAACGATATGTATCGCGATAGACACGTAATCGATATCAATAAAAAATGCGTTCGATAAAATCTTCAATTTTTTTTCTTTGTTGGAAGAAACCAGAGGTTGCGAAGCAAGTTTGGTTTCATGAACAAAGACACTCACTCTCTGGTAACCAAGCGACGTAGGGAGTGACAGGCTAACAGCCAATCATGTAACAGTATCATGTTTGGTTGCGCCATATGGTTGTCTCGTGTTGGACTCTTCAGTAACAGAACCGGCGTGGAGTAAGGTATACACATGACAATGTTTACTTTAGTAAACTTTACCAAAACCACACTACGAAAGAATCATGTAAAACCCAGTAAACCCAGTATTACTTGTTACATCAGAACAGAATATATGGATGGGAGAACACACCCTCGCGCTTGTGCGGATGCGGCAAGTATAAACATGTTTACATTTTAATTATTTGAGTGTTTTCCATGGTTGTGTTGACATTTCTGCCTTTATAACTGAGGGGATTATAATCAGAGGAAGGTTAAGTTTAAAATAAAAATGTTTAAATTTAATATATATTTTTCTCCTGGTCCTTATTTTAAATGGGTCATAAAAAATATCAATAATTATCGATATCGACCGATATGAACCGCTTTTATATCGTGATACAGTTTTCAGCCATATCGCCCAGCCCTAGTTTGGCTTCACTTTTATGGGATGTGTGCGACACGCTTGGTTTAAACACTTAGAAAACCAGGAAATGTCAGAGCATTTGATAAGTATTACAAGATAACAAAGAAATGATACAAAAAAATACTGTAAACATTCGAAATATTTAAATGTATTTAATATATTTAAATATTTAATTTAAAAAAATATATATATTTATTTAAATATAAAAAGTTCTCCTAGTGCAAAGTGCCATTTAATTTAATATATTTTCTAACAAAAATAATTTAACAAGAAAATGATACCAAAAATGTTACATTTAGCAATTTTAAATATTTACATTTATTAATTAAATGAAAGATATTTAAGTGCATAATATAAGTTTTTCTTTTTTTCATTTCTATAAAAAAAAATCATACATAAAATCCATCTTTCATGTACATCTGGAAAAGTCATGGAACCCTGTACACAAAAACTTGCACATGCATCAGTACACAGACTACACACCACACAGCATGAGTAGATTGAGGAGTTAGCCGTCTTCAAGTAACACAGGAGCATAAAAACTCAATGAACAGAAATGACTACAGGCCGACATCAAGGAATCGAGTGCATTGAAAAAGGTCTGCAAAGCTCATTTCAGATCTGGCCATCTGGCATCATGTTTGCTTACAAAACTGAAAACACCTTTCCTTACAACACAAATATGAAAGGCTCAGGAAGGCTTAGCTGTATTGTTTTAGTGTAGCTTCTGTGTTTCCACATTGTTTTAGGTGGACATTGAGATGAAGTTGCCTTAGATGAGTTGCATCCTGGTCAAGTTTAATGTTTTATACTGTTTGTTTGATTTGTAAATCTGTCTCTCAGATGGAATAACTAGAGCAAATGTAATGGCAGCATGTTAGCTCCTAGATTAATGGCTTTCATTTTTGTTCTGATTTCAAGGATTAATGTTTGTGAAAGTCAGTCATAAGCTAATTTGAGTTTGTGGTTTGCGGGCTCTTGCGTTTTCCCTAGAGGCATCTGCAGACTATCCTGGTGTCTGGTTTCCATTTGCACACAAGAATGCTGACAGCCCTTGCCTGAATTTTTGGAGGTTTTGGAGGAAAAAAAATCAGTGGAAGAAACGCTCATGCTTTCCATTATGTTCACTTTGCTCCTTCATATGAAATATCACAATGTCACTCTTTCAGTGTGGCTCTCACAGAGGAACTGGTTTATAGGGGTCAGTGTGTAAAAACGGCCCATTGTGTTTCTGAACTCGCTGAACTGTGCCACCAATGTAAGAATGGGTTCTGTTGAAGCAGACTGCCTCAAGGAAAAGAAATGTTTTCAGCCAGATTTCATGCCCATTAGTTTACAGCCACTGTGATATATGGGTGTGTGTTAACATTTTACTCCAGGATGTGCAAGACAAATTCAATGAAATACTCTCAAATGTGTCAATTTTCAGATGTCAAAGTACTTCTTTCTGTCCTGGTTTGAAATGCAGAGATGATTATAAGCCATTTGTAGGTTGACTTCTTGAAGAGTATAAATACTTCAACATAACGACCAATGGTGGGAGTTTGTGGCGGGACTACCTGTTTTGTCTGAACAATGGCAGTGTCCGAAATCGCCTCCTACACTCTTAAAGGAACACGCCACTATTTTGGAAAATAGGCTAATTTTTCAACTCCCCTACAGTTAAACAGTTGTGTTTGGGAAGTTTTTGTGTAACCCAGATCCTGAGTCAGGCGTAACAACCCAGGATCTGGGTTACACAAAAACTTCCCAAACACTGGGTTAATACGTCTGACCCAGGATCTGGGTTACACAAAACTTCCCAAACACTGGGTTGTTACGTCTGACCCAGAATCCGAGTAACACAAAAACTACCCAAACACTGGGTTAATACGTCTGACCCAGGATCTGGGTTACACAAAACTTCCCAAACACTGGGTTGTTACGTCTGACCCAGAATCCGAGTAACACAAAAACTACCCAAACACTGGGTTAATACGTCTGACCCAGGATCTGGGTTACACAAAACTTCCCAAACACTGGGTTGTTACGTCTGACCCAGAATCCGAGTAACACAAAAACTACCCAAACACTGGGTTAATACGTCTGACCCAGGATCTGGGTTACACAAAACTTCCCAAACACTGGGTTGTTACGTCTGACCCAGAATCTGAGTAACACAAAAACTACCCAAACACTGGGTTGTTACGTCTGACCCAGAATCTGAGTAACACAAAAACTACCCAAACACTGGGTTGTTACGTCTGACCCAGGATCCGAGTAACACAAAAACTACCCAAACACTGGGTTGTTACGTCTGACCCAGAATCTGAGTAACACAAAAACTTCCCAAACACTGGGTTAATACGTCTGACCCAGGATCTGGGTTACACAAAAACTACCCAAACACTGCGTTAATACGTCTGACCCAGGATCTGGGTTACACAAAACTTCCCAAACACTGGGTTGTTACGTCTGACCCAGAATCCGAGTAACACAAAAACTACCCAAACACTGGGTTAATACGTCTGAGCCAGGATCTGGGTTACACAAAACTTCCCAAACACTGGGTTGTTACGTCTGACCCAGAATCTGAGTAACACAAAAACTACCCAAACACTGGGTTAATACGTCTGACCCAGGATCTGGGTTACACAAAACTACCCAAACACTGGGTTGTTACGTCTGACCCAGGATCTGAGTAACACAAAAACTACCCAAACACTGGGTTGTTACGTCTGACCCAGAATCTGGGTAACACAAAAACTACCCAAACACTGGGTTGTTACGTCTGACCCAGAATCCGAGTAACACAAAAACTACCCAAACACTGGGTTGTTACGTCTGACCCAGGATCTGGGTTACACAAAACTTCCCAAACACTGGGTTGTTACGTCTGACCCAGGATCTGAGTAACACAAAAACTACCCAAACACTGGGTTGTTACGTCTGACCCAGAATCTGAGTAACACAAAAACTACCCAAACACTGGGTTGTTACGTCTGACCCAGGATCTGGGTTACACAAAACTTCCCAAACACTGGGTTGTTACGTCTGACCCAGGATCCGAGTAACACAAAAACTACCCAACACTGGGTTGTTACATCTGACCCAGAATCTGAGTAACACAAAAACTACCCAAACACTGGGTTGTTACGTCTGACCCAGAATCTGAGTAACACAAAAACTACCCAAACACTGGGTTAATACGTCTGACCCAGGATCTGGGTTACACAAAACTTCCCAAACACTGGGTTGTTACGTCTGACCCAGGATCTGAGTAACACAAAAACTACCCAAACACTGGGTTGTTACGTCTGACCCAGAATCTGAGTAACACAAAAACTACCCAAACACTGGGTTGTTACGTCTGACCCAGGATCTGGGTTACACAAAACTTCCCAAACACTGGGTTGTTACGTCTGACCCAGAATCTGAGTAACACAAAAACTACCCAAACACTGGGTTAATACGTCTGAGCCAGGATCTGGGTTACACAAAACTTCCCAAACACTGGGTTGTTACGTCTGACCCAGGATCCGAGTAACACAAAAACTACCCAAACACTGGGTTGTTACGTCTGACCCAGAATCTGAGTAACACAAAAACTACCCAAACACTGGGTTGTTTCGTCTGACCCAGGATCTGGGTTACACAAAACTTCCCAAACACTGGGTTAATACGTCTGAGCCAGGATCTGGGTTACACAAAACTTCCCAAACACTGGGTTGTTACGTCTGACCCAGAATCTGAGTAACACAAAAACTACCCAAACACTGGGTTAATACGTCTGAGCCAGGATCTGGGTTACACAAAACTTCCCAAACACTGGGTTGTTACGTCTGACCCAGGATCCGAGTAACACAAAAACTACCCAAACACTGGGTTGTTACGTCTGACCCAGAATCTGAGTAACACAAAAACTACCCAAACACTGGGTTGTTTCGTCTGACCCAGGATCTGGGTTACACAAAACTTCCCAAACACTGGGTTAATACGTCTGAGCCAGGATCTGGGTTACACAAAACTTCCCAAACACTGGGTTGTTACGTCTGACCCAGAATCTGAGTAACACAAAAACTACCCAAACACTGGGTTAATACGTCTGAGCCAGGATCTGGGTTACACAAAACTTCCCAAACACTGGGTTGTTACGTCTGACCCAGGATCCGAGTAACACAAAAACTACCCAAACACTGGGTTGTTACGTCTGACCCAGAATCTGAGTAACACAAAAACTACCCAAACACTGGGTTGTTTCGTCTGACCCAGGATCTGGGTTACACAAAACTTCCCAAACACTGGGTTGTTACGTCTGACCCAGAATCTGAGTAACACAAAAACTACCCAAACACTGGGTTAATACGTCTGACCCAGGATCTGGGTTACACAAAACTTCCCAAACACTGGGTTGTTACGTCTGACCCAGGATCTGAGTAACACAAAAACTACCCAAACACTGGGTTGTTACGTCTGACCCAGAATCTGAGTAACACAAAAACTACCCAAACACTGGGTTAATACGTCTGACCCAGGATCTGGGTTACACAAAACTTCCCAAACACTGGGTTGTTACGTCTGACCCAGGATCTGAGTAACACAAAAACTACCCAACACTGGGTTGTTATGTCTGACCCAGGATCTGAGTAACACAGGATCTGAGTAACAGGATCTGAGAAAAAATAACCCCCCAAATTTTTTTTTTGTGTATATTGTTATATTACAATGCTATTATATTTTATGCAGACAATTAGCTTATTATGTTGTAAATAAAAATGCCTGACAATGTCTCTGTTAAGGATTGTGATATTCCACTGTGTTTCTTACTGAAACGCCCCCAACTCGTAAAGCTCAGGGCTTAAAGAAAATCCAGAGCTTTCCACTGGTATTTACGACTTTGTGGTGGCGTTCATGCGTTCAACTCATAAATACAATATTTCTGACATGACCTGAACTCACCTTAAGTCTATGGACTTTTTTTAACACTTCTTATTGCCTGCCAATAGCACACATCTCCTCTACAAGCCAAATAGCATATAAAAAAACAGCACATTTATTCACACTTGTGCTCAGTTCTCTCCTACTTGATCTTAGAGATCACCTCAAACTGTCGTAGGACCAAGTCACCTTTATTTATAAAGCGCTTTATACAATACAGATAGTTTAAAAGCAGCTTTACAGGGATAAATAAGGAGTCAATGATGCAAACCGAATTCAATTCTGCTGTAAAGCAGCTCTAAAAAAGAAAATGGTGTCATTGTTTAGCCGAAGTCAATTCAGAGTTAATTCTGTAACATTCAAAAACTGTAAAGATCATCAAAATGAATTAAATTTAGCTATTAAGCAGCTCTGTAGTAAACAGTGATGCCACCGTCCAGCTCAGTTCAGTTCTCATCCTAAGTGTCCCCAAATAAAGCAAGCCAAAAGGTGATAGTGGCAAGGAACACAAACTCCGTCTGTGATGGAAATGGAGAAATAAAAAAAACCTTTAGAGAAATCAGGCTTAGTCTGGGGACCGGTCCTTGTCTGGCCAAACAAACCAACAAAGAATAAAAAGCCTTCGGTCCATCATAACACACTGTTCCCCAATACAGATGTAAGACACATTGCCTGCCTCTCAACACACTGTAGAGCCAAACACTTCACATCCAGAAATAACACATGGCACGCTGGGGAGGAGAGTGAGAGTTTGCGTGAAGCATAGTCTGTATCACGGGATCAGGGTGTGGATAGACATCTCTTGATGTAAACCAGACACTGAAGACACTGTTTCTAGTGAAGTCTGTGTGTATGACAGGTATTAGTCACTTGGTTTGTTGTTGAATATCAGCTGTGTATTCATCTCTGAACTGAACATGTGGTTTCTGGGTTTCTTCTTCTATATGGATTAGACAAAGAGATCCTGTTCTTCATTATTTAGCCTATATATCATTCTCTTTACGTAACGTATGCTACTAACTGAAAAAAATGTTGTTGTCGTAATTTTTTTTTAAAGTCATTTGTTCTAATCAAGTCAAGCCTACAGTCCATTTTAATGTTGCAAGTCTTCATGCAGGTCAATAGATTTACTTTTTCACTACAGATGTCCATCCAGAATCAAAATGAACTGGAAAGATCCTCACTGCTCTTCTTCCTTTGTTTTTCTAGCCAAACGTAGAGCATTTCTCATAGGATATCTGCCATCTCTTCGCTAGCCAAGTAAACATTGCCCTCCATCATAGTTTATTTATGTCTTTTCTATGTGTGTGTTGTTTTGTTCTTGACTTGCTGGACGTGCATGTCATATTTTTGTTTCTCATCCGCTTGTGGTTTTGGATGTGAAAGATTACATTTATGCGTGTGATCAAGGACGATCTTTGTGTAGAGCAAAATGAATTGATTTCCTCTAAGAAAATAAATGACTACACCTACTTCATTTGACCTGAATGCTCCCTGTGTAGAGCTCTGACGAACACTTACAAAATGAGGAGAATTTGAAATCGCAGCTGCTGGACTGTGGACTGAGATGATTTCTATGCTTGTCCTTTAGACCTTCAGCACAAAGAGAAAAAAGTATTCATCCATATTAAACACCCAGACTAGAGGAAACTGGTAGCTCTTTTATATTTCTTAAAGGGAAAGTTCCCTTCAAAATGAACATTAATTCATGTTCCACGGAAGAAAGAAAGTCATACATGGGTTTTTGAAGCCTGACCGACTGTTGTATTCTGTTAAACATCTCCTCATGTTTAAAGGGGTCATGAATTGAGAAATCAACTTTTCCTTGAGCTTTTGATATTTAGAAGGTTGTGGTAATATAAGAATATCCTGTACATTTCAGAGCTGAAAATGTCCTTGTTAGAAAAGCTTTTATTGACAGCTGGCTCATCAAACGAGAGATCTGTGAATTTGCTTCTCTGTGAAGTCAACAGAAGAAGACCAAGGTCTTATTCCGTAGCCCCAATTCATGCATGGCATGTAAATAACATAAACCTACATGGAGCTAAACCGGATCGAACTACCAAGCAATAAACATACAGTTTTAGATTACAAAATAGTGTGCAGTGCCTGGTTGTGGAAGTACATATTAGCTGCATAAGCTTCCTTCGGATTCCAGTATTAGGAATGCAGTTCCTACACTTGAGTAAAAAAAGTTTTTTTTTAAATATGTGACAGTATTGCATTGTTAAAGATCATTTGATATCTATTGATTATGTGTATGTGTCTAACTATACATAACTTAGCACGCTGTCACAGGATGAAGTATCCTTTGTATTTGAGGTGTTGCTGGTTCATTGTTATGTGGCGTTCACACCGGACGCATTTTTTTTCCGCGCGTTTGACATTCACTGCACAACAGACGCAAATTTGCGTCATGGGCGGGGCTTCTGCCAGCGGCTCGTCTCGTTGAGAAATGTCTGACATGGGCTGTGTTTACACGTCTTTGTTTTGTTAAAATCTACTGTTAATGTGTGACAAAACGTAGTTTTAAGACTTTTTCAGTCGATAATGTAGTTGTTTAAAGCTCAAATATGTGGTTTATTTATATAAAGAGTGCCTATTTGAACATTTTGAACGTTTTCGGAGTTGTGAGCTCCAGCGGATCAGCGGCGCTCAGCGCTCAACAAAGACGGCGAGGGCAACCTTTCCTCGGCCAGTCCTTCTGCCGTCTGCCGCTGGCTCTGATGTCTCTGTGGTGTCTCGAGATATAATTCGTCTTATAACGGCCGATCTTTAGTCTCATGGATCTATAATTTGTTCCCTGGCAAATCGTTTAGACTGAAGGCAAAGAGAAGTTTCATTACTTTATATTTTTAGGCTATAACTGTACGTTGCAGTTGTAACGTTAGTGTAAAACTCCATCCATTAGCCCAAAAACCGAAAACTAATGACGTGGTCAAAAGGAATTCTGCGTGTAAGCCTTTTCAGCCTTTCGGTGAAGTTCTTTTAATTTATTGATATCTCATTTTAAATCTGACTCCATTAATAATTTTATCTGACTCCAATTCTAAGTGACTCCATAAAGTGTGCTACATTTAGAGTTTATCAGCTGATTTTACAATTAGTTGCGATTTAATTTAGATCGTTGATTTTCTTTATATCTTCCTAGTTTTTATATTCGTTCATCGAGAGACCCTAAATCGAACAGAGACATGACGCGTCCGGATTTCGCGCGCTCACGGGCACAAAACGGTTACTTCTGTGATTAGTCAGAGGGTGCAGGGTGAATATTTTACCTTTAAGTGGTTGCACATGCTCACTCAACAAAAAGTGTAATTTTAGTAATATTCACGGACTACAACGTGCTAACCCAGCGATAGTCAGAAATCGGAATATCGCGCACGCTGCGCTCCATGCTTCAGTCGTGGCGTCATCGGTGTGATCTATCATAACCCTAGATTTTGCGGTAATAAAGGACTCTACATCGATCCATACTAGAATAATGATTTCGGAACCATACAAGAGAAATCAAGGTTAACATTTATTTTAGCCAGACAGGAAAAGTAAATACGTAAACAAGAATCCATGGTACACAACTGATCAGCGTAAAAACATAAAACACAATTGCAAAGCAATATGAAAATAATTTAAAAGAGTCATCATGTCTGGCACATCTACATGCAGTTTGCACGGGGGGTCTGATTGCAGAATATTCCCCCAGAGAGTTAGAACATCCAGCCTTAAATACTCCAACTAGAACAAAAGGTTTGTAAATATTTGCAACACCCCCACCTGGTTTTGGGGGAGTGGATCAGATATCTTTGAAGAGACTACTCAAAGGAGAACTGAATTCTCATTAGTTTTCCAATCTTTCTAATACTACCAGTGACTGCAGTGAAACTGGGACCATTTTACCATTCGCACTGAGACCTTTAAAAAGACATCAAACATGAAAAGGATAAAACAATAAATTTACAAATAACATCATCACTGATATATCTGCATTTGGTGACTTGAAACCAGGAGAAGGAGAGGGCAAAATGGGGAGGGGGGGGGAATGTTTGTCAGGGTGTTGTCACAGTTTCTGTGAGATCTTTTCCTCAAGATTAGTGACTTTTATTGTTCAATTGCTGAGGTATGTATCTCAGCTTTTGTCTTAGCACCAAAACCGACTCTTACATTAGCCTACTAGCACTGACTTTGAATGTTTGACTGAATTGTTTGCTTTATTTCATGTATAGCTTATTATACCTTTTACTTATACCTTTGTATTATTGATCACATAAACTTGCATTTAACAAAAAGAGACTGTGTTGTGTTTCATGTAATTTAATGTTATCACAGAGATAATCATATTGTCTGAACCAGATATTAATATACAGATTTTCTCCTCATTGTTGTCACTACTAGAGCAAGCTCCTGATTGGTTAACGCGGTGCGAAATATCCGCCAAAGTTCAGATTTTTCAACTTGAGCGATTCCCGCGATTCCCGCGGTGCCGCAGAATGCCATTTCGCGTCTCTGCATTGACTTAACATGTAAATCACTCGCGTGAATCGCGTCCAGTGTGAACGCACCATTAGTGATCGACCGGTATTGATTTTTTAGAACCGATTCCGATAATTTTAGTTTTTATGTGCCCGATAACCGATATACAGAAACGATATTTATTTACTGTTATTCTTCTGTTTTTGACACGATTACAACACCACTGAACTGAACAAACCATTTTATTTATAACAATCACTCCCTCCTTGCATAGAAAACAAAACAAATCTTATTTATAAACCAATAAATAGAGGGGTCTGAAAGTGCAAAAAATAAAAAAAAGTGCACGGTTGCTAAACTGTTTTTGTTTAAAAAATAAAATCTTCGATTGGGTGAAAAAAAAAGGTAAAATAAATAAAGCACAAAAAAGTAATTCTAACCAATTAAAAAACAAAAACAAACAATCTAAACCACCTGAAAAAAATAGCATTGCTGTTTAATGTAGCTTAATACTCCCAGTTGAGCAGAACTTGGTTGTAGTGTAGAAAACAGAGTCTTTCAGCATCTGCCCCATAAGCCTGTTTCGTTTGTTTTCATAAATGGCTCTAAAATGTAATACTTAATTTTAAACTACAGTTTTAGTAGATTTATAAAATGTTTAATAGGTTAAAGAGTGAAGAATAATTCGCTGGATAATGTTAAATAACTGAATAATATTCTCTGGAGTATTGGAATATAACAAACAAAACATCGTATTTTATTGCATTTCTCAAATGGTATGTTAAGTTATATCAGAATTATTAATGTTTTTGTCGTTCTAGATTATGAAATATCTGCTGTCAAACTGATGTTTATCTATGCATTTACACAGAACTACTCAAACTGCGATCGTTCACGGAGATAATAAATAATTAATATCCATAGAGTTGTTTACTTCGATGTTTATTAGCGAATTAATGTTTATAGAGTTAATTACGGTGTTTTAAACAAGTGAATCTTGTTAAAGTTATATGCGGTGGCCGTGGAGCATTTCCTGAGCATCAACCCGCTGCGCGAACAGCAAAATACAGACGACTTCACGAGACTTATGATGAGCATAGACAACAGAGAGCGTATTAAATTCAGCGCTTTTATTTCCAACATGTGCTCATTCATGGCTGTATTATTTAATTCATGCAAAGTTGCTTCTGTATTTGGACAGGATTTGACAGATTATTTTACGTGACGAAGAGAGACAAGCTCACGGAGGCATAATCCGTCAAATCCTGAGTAGACTAGCAAGATTTCAGGCATTTATGTAACATCTAATTTGTGTATTAATGACTTATGTTAAATAAAGTTTACTAATTACAGCAAAGCAGGCAAGTATACTTTACCTGTGCACGTCGTTGTCTCGTCTCGCCTCAGATGCGCTGTAATGGCGATCCTGCGCGCAATTCTCAAAACGCCTGGTAAATCCGATATTACAAAACCGATATCCGATTATGGTAAAATGATTAAATATCGGGGAAAATATCGGTAAATCGATATATCGGTAAATCGATATATCGGTCGATCACTATTCATTGTCCTGCGATTTGGGATCTGAATCAAACATGTATGGACCAGGGTTCGCAAAATCGCTAGCCCGACATCCCGGGGCTAATGTGTTTTCCAGTCAGGCTACCAAAATGTATCACCGGCCTGCCCAACGGGCTATCTTAAATAGTGAAATTAAATTCCTTTCTTGATGTGAGTTGTTCACTCACTTGACTTTATATTCGAAGGAAAAATACCATTGTGCAAGTTTTGAACATGCTGATTTGTGTGCAGGGAAGTTTTGCTGATGCACATACTTGGCTTGTGTGTGTGTGCACGTGTGTGTGTTAGTTCACGGTTATATCCACCGATCGGGCGGGCCGGATTTTACGTAATAAAAATTAACATTTCAATTAATTGCGGGTGGATGAGCGATAAATCATTGTGTTTGATTGATAAAGACATTTTGCGAGTGTTTACTTCCAAGTCTTCAGTGCGGCACGCTCCTAAAAAATTTGCTTCAAAATTAGGCTCAAAACCAGGGTAGAAAATAGCCTTTTACTTATTCATTATGATGTTTTTGAATTTAAAAACCATGCGAATGGCATAAGTTGACCTCAGACAACAGTATATAAAAAGAGTCAGTTCATGACCCCTTTTAAAACAATATGAGAATATGAGACATTTTCAGGTCCGTGGGAAATATTATTTTAATTCCCGTTACTTTGCTGCAACAACCATCGCCACAAGCATTTTAGGAACTCCCATTGACATACAGTCAACTGAGGTGCCAAATACAGTTATTACTTTGATCAAAACACAAAGCATGCTTTGTTCTGGTTTAACCTAGAATACAGAGACATTTAATTACATAAAAATTCTTGTGATCCACTGGCTGAATTTGAAAGAAACGGCTGTGGCTGTCGCTAGTTCAGAAGATTAGTGGAGATATGTTCAAAGGGAAAGGCTTGAGTCCTGGATATATGGAGATAGAGAGCAGGTGGAGGCAGGTATGACAGGTGAATTAATCCTTCCTCGGAGCATTTTAGGGCAAGGCTCGACTTGCACCTGATCTTACAAGAGCTTGGATTCATAGGTTTGGATTTAAGCTCCCAAATGAGAGCAGTGTTCATTCCAAAATATAATAAATGTATTAAACACTAAAACAAGATGATTGAGTCTAGGAACATTACCTTGAGATAGATAGATAGATAGATAGATAGATAGATAGATAGATAGATAGATAGATAGATAGATAGATAGATAGATAGATAGATAGATAGATAGATAGATAGATAGATAGATAGATAGATAGATAGATAGATAGATAGATAGATAGATAGATAGATAGATAGATAGATAGATAGATAGATAGATAGATAGATAGATAGATAGAGAACAAGCCTGTAATGAGCGAAGTGGAGCGCTGTGACGCTCAGAGGTGCGTTTCCCGAAAGTGTCGTTTGCTAACTATGGTCACAAGTTCCGTCATTATAAGCATAGTTAAACGAGTCATGTTTCCCGAAACCATAGTTCCAACGAACGTTCGCAAACAGCATCGCAAAGTTGATTTGCATACATTTTGTTCTTGCACTGATGTTAAATTTGTAGCCATTTTGCACTTGGGCAGCCAGTTTGAGATATAGGCTATATTTGAGTATTGTGTGTAATTATTCTGACAGTTTTTTCCATTGAAATGACTGGGGAAAAGTGTCCCAATAACCCTGAATGCCTATACTCTTTGAAATCATAATTACATTGCATTATGAAGCTTGAAATCCCAAATATTATAACATTCTTCATGAATAATTATTCAGTTATTTGTAACAATCTCATTGTAAAAAAGAAGAAGAAAAAGAAACATGGTTTCAATGTAGCCAGCTACTTTTTGATAGTAACTTGTAGTGTAGCTATTTTCAAAAGGGTAGCTTGAATATAACTTAACTACTCAAAGTAGTTTTTACTACAACACTGTTTTTTTTAGATCAAAAAGAACCACACAACAGACAGAAGAGCAACAGACAGGACAGACAGTTATTTTCCTTTTTCTTCCCTGTAAAAGTATGCTGTAGGTTGATGTATAATCAATTTGTTCTATTTAGACAAAACCCTGCCTCTACATAGTGCTTTAAAATTGTGTGTGTGTGTGTGTGTCTATAGGATATACTGTATACAAAGCGTCATATAGATGCACTTTGTCTTAATAGAAATAATTAATTATCAACCTTATCTATCAAAGGCAAAAAAGAAATCAACAACAAAAAGAGTGTTTTCTATGATGTGTGTGTAGCTATTATTATAATATTATTATTTATTTTATTTTTTGTTGCAATTTTTGCTTTGTTCGCGGCAAAATTTTGGTTGGCCCCGCCAAATCTCACTCTAAGTTTTTTTGAAAAGTTAGCAGCTCTGCTATTGTGTGTTCTTTTGCTGTTAATAACTGAAATCATTTGGCGAAGTGATATGGAACTGCAATGCGGTCAAGACCTGCCAGGAACTACTTTAGCCGTGTGTTTACTGGAAAAAATTGTATACCTTATAGGGATGCAACAATACAGTTAGGCCACGGTTCAATACATACCTCGGTTTTTAACCACGGTTTTCGGTTCGGTTCTGATGGTTTGTCACATCAGTTTTTTGTTATTCTATTCTTAAGCAACAGGAACAGCAAGAGGTTAAGGAGAAAAAAGGCTATTTTTTATTGCAATACTCTTTCTTTATTTTACTTAAAAGAATTGAAAACCCTTACTTAAACTTAAAACTTTACTTTAAAAAAAAAAACCCTTGTACACATTCCTAGTGTACTGTAAAATATAAAATAAATATATATAAAGATTTACACTGGCAGAATTACAACAATAGTACAGCAGCATTTAAGTATGAAATTGAATGAATACATGTAAAAAATAAAACACTACATAGACTTCACTATAAAATATACATTGATTCTTTTTAAAGCTACTGTATTAGTTTTTTCAGTCAACAGCAGCGAGTGATTTTCTCTTTGTCTTTTGTTGTTGTATTAACAATAAACAGATAGTTTTCAAATATGAAAATTCTTTCATCGAGAAATGAATACAGGTTTGGAACAATATTAGAGTAAGTAAATAATTACATAATTTTAGAGGTGAACTGTCTCTTTAAGGACCGCGTGTTCACTACTGCTCTGTTGTCCATTTAAGACCTGCGTGCATCTAATAGACACACGCGATTTTACTTTCACTTTAGACATAACCGACTGTGTTTGTGTTAACCTTGTGTGTATTTGACAGTATTATTAGCGCAGTAAGACGACTACTTAGTTCAGTAATCACATGTTTGACAGGCGTTTAATGCACGCGCTCGGAAAAGCGCATGTTAAAACTGCGCACGCGAATGAGCCGGCAAGGATTTAAAACGCATGCAAATCATGAACTTTCTTGATTGTGAATATCTATAGTGTTCCGTGAGTATAACTCCACCACTAACGTGTGATGTGAATGTATGTCGCGTTGTTCAGTATTGGGATGGAGGCAAATCATAGCATTTGTAGAAAAATTATTATTTAATGAAAAACCGAATTGCGTATTATTGCGTAAAAACCGCGTATTGAACCGTGAATGCCGTACCGAACGGTTCAATATTATATTGAGAATTGTGGCATCCCTAATACCTTAGAACATTCGTCAACCAATAAGAATCAAGTATT
Source organism: Gobio gobio (assembly GCF_949357685.1). Classification (NCBI taxonomy): domain Eukaryota; kingdom Metazoa; phylum Chordata; class Actinopteri; order Cypriniformes; family Gobionidae; genus Gobio; species Gobio gobio. The sequence goes on from NC_137119.1 coordinate 5,648,685, forward strand.
CAACAGCCCGTAGTATAAGCAGAGCTTAATCTGTTGGTGTGGGTAATAACAATATAGTTATCATATTGTTATAGATGTGAATGGGTCTTAGCGAAACTATAACGTTTTAATAATTGTTCGAATTCTATGAGAATAGGAAAGTTCAAACAACAACTGTAATGATAGAAACACAGAGCAACAACATCTTTCGGTTTCAGAATTATTTTTTTCCATCAGCCCATCAGAATCCACCCGACTTAACCAGCCCAAACATTTAAAGCAATCTATGACAAAACTTTAGCACGCACTTAGAATAAACAGAATGTTATTGTGCTTTGGTGTGGACGCTAATATAATTACTGTTATAGTTATCGTGCTTGGTGTGAACAGGCCTTAAATAAGACAAAACAAGCATTAAAATAAGTAAAAGTCAAATAAAAATCAATGTATTTGAATTAAACTCAATTGTTTGTTTCCATTGAAGAACCAGGATTCACACAGTCTTAGGATATGTTCAGACTGTCAGCAAAAATATCGAGATGGGTTTTTGAAAGTCTAGACAGCAGAAGTACATATGAAATCAGATTTTTTTTTTTCTTCAAATCTGATTCAAAACACATTTGTAGGGGGTCTGAAATGCGATTCCAATCAGATTTTTACATCTCAGTCTGGCTGCTCAAATCAGATTTCAAATTGTCTTTTGCGTCACTCTTACCCACTGGTCTAGATCATCCAGATATTCCACAAACAAAGAAAAGTGACACTACATACTGCAAAAAAAGAAAAGTTGCATGGCAGTGTGCTATTCTGAATTAAATATCCAGTCAACTTTTCTTGATTCCCTCATTTTTTTTATTCATCATTCTGAACTTAAATATGACAATCAGTTTTCTAAAGAACAATTTCTTCCAGCTTAGAGCTATTGCAAAGCTGAAATATTTGGAGAGATGCTTTTATCTAAACCTGGGCATTAGTCAGTCTTCACTGTCTTGCCTGCAGCGAGAAAGCGGTTCTGTCTTGACTAACACCAGAGTTACATTTCTGAACTCATTGACTTCCAAAACACCTCAGATGAGCCAAGCAAATAGATCATATCTACTGACTTTTATATATCTATTTTCACTGCAGAGTAAATTAAGTGATCACCAAAAACTCCAGTGTAGGACGAATCAATAACAATGCTCTTGGAAAGATTTGCAGTCTTGTACCACTGCAGGCGGTCTTAAAATACCAATGCTATTAGAAATCACAGAGCACAGCTCTGAAAATCAAGAATAGATGCATTCATTGGTAAAGACACTCCAGTTCACAAACACAAAGCAGACACAACAGTGAATGTCCAGGAAAACCTACTGAAGTGGAACACAAGAAATGTCTCCCAACATAAAGAAGAGTCTGAAAGACTAAAAGTGTTGTGCTGTTGCCAGTTCCTTTTGTCCACTGTCTTTCTAGGTCATCCTTTTACTGTGGTTCAATTGCACTTTTGTCCAATCTAACAAGGATGAGTCAATAAGTGATGCTCAACAACACATATCAAGTCCATGAGTTAAATCATTTTAAATCTTGAAGCTCCCTGATTGAGAACCAAAGACTTAGAGCACAGAGTGGAATTCTGTAGCTCAAAGTGCAATGAACTTGACATCACCTTCCATATCAAAATACAACATTGGATAAAAAATTCGATTTTTGTTTTGTTTCCTAGAAGGTAATTAGACGGCACTTGCTAATATAAGTAATGCCATGTGACTTACACTATATTGCCAAAAGTATTGGGTCGCCCCTCCAAATCATTGATTTCAGGTGTTCCCATCACTTCCATGGCCACAGGTGTATACATTTTTCTCTTCATTCAATGCAATTTGGTTTCAGAACTCAACACTCCACAGAAACTGCTAATTGTTTTTTCATAGAAAATATCAAACATCTACCGGATAAAGGTGGCGTGGTTGGAGCTGTGTTTCTCGATCTAAAAAAAGCTTTTGACACTGTAAACCATAAAATATTATTAATCAAACTAAGCAAATTTAATTTCTCCTCAGATGCATTAAAATGGATAGAATCCTATCTATCGAATCGCTCACAGTCGGTTAGGATCAGTGATTACCACTCACCGCCCCTCGCCATGTCCACGGGGGTTCCTCAAGGTTCTATTTTGGGGCCACTACTATTTTCACTTTATATAAACGACCTCCCTTCTGTTTGTCCAGACATCTATATTCAGATGTACGCAGATGACACAGTCATTTATACCCATGGTAAAAACACAAATCAAGTTGCTGAAAAACTTACACAGTCTATGGCCCATGTCTCTGAATGGCTAAATCAATCCTGCTTAAAACTTAATGTAAATAAAACCGTTTCAATGTTCTTTTCTAAATCAAACATTGCAAATAATCAGGCAGATATTTATGTGACAGGGGAAAAAATAAAAGTTGTGTCAGAATTCAAATACTTAGGCATCATAATAGACTCTAAACTAACTTTTAAATCACAGATAAAAAAGGTCTGCAATCGAGTCAAATTTAATATTGCAAATTTCCGGTTCATAAGATCAAACTTGTCACTTCAGGCAGCTAAAATGTTCATGTACAGTATGGTTCTGTCTCACATCACTTACTGTCTTACAACCTGGTCACAGGCAAATAAAACAACACTAAAATCTTTAGAGTCGCTTTATAAACAAACAATCAAAATTGTGGATAAAAAACCATTAAGATATCATCATTGTGCCATTTTACAAAAGCATAAGCTTTTAAGTTGGGAAAATGTCATTAAGTATTCAAACCTCTGTCTGTTTTACAAGATCATCCATGGACTGTCATCTCCTCCACTTAGTCAGTTTGTAAACATTAGAAACACCACGCAAAGAGTAACACGAGGGTCGGCCCGAGGAGACTGTGTTGTTCCTCTGAGGAAAAGTGCTTTTAGTCAGAGTGCCTTTTCAGTCAGAGCAGCACATGAGTGGAGCTCCGTCCCTCAGAACATCAGAGAACTCACCACATACACTCTGTTCAAAAAGCAGCTAAAAAACTGGCTCATAACACATCAGACATGTCAGCATTAATACGAATATGTATCTTCCCTTAACCCAACCTGCTGCCACTTGTCTCTGCTGTGTCAATGTGTATAATATTAAATCTTGTTGGGGTTTTTTTTTTTTTTTTTTTTTGGTTTTTTGTTGTTTGTTTTTTTCAACATGTCTGTTTTATAGTAAATTTGTACACCGTATTTAGCAACAGGATTGAAGAGTTAAATCTGTTTTACTGCTTTTTATATTTGTATTGTTCTCTGTAATCTTTTTTATTGTGTTTTTAGGTAGACAATTTTAAGATCTGTCCAGGGACAACGGATGAAAAATAGCCTTTTGGCTAACTCTGGTGCATTTACAGCAATGTCAATTAATGTACACTGTCCCTGTCAAATAAATAAATAAATTAAATTAAATCAAGCACTAGGCCTGCAGACGGTTCTACAAACATTTGTGAGAGAATGGGCCGCTCTCAGGAGCTCAGAGAACTCAAGCGTGGTACTGTGATCGGTTGCCCTCTGTGCATTAAGTCCATTCGGGAAATTTCCTCACTACTAAATATTCCACGCTCAACTGTTAGTGGTATTATAACAAAGTGGAAGCAATCGAGAACAACAGCCACGAAGTGGTAGGCCACGTAAAATCACAGAGTGGGGTCAGCGCATGCTGAGGGTTACAGTGCACAGAAGTCACCAACTTTCTGCAGAGTCAATAGTTACAGACCTCCAAACTTCATGTGGCCTTCAGATGAGCTCAAGAACAGTGTTTAGAGCTTCATGGAATGGGTTTCCATGGCCGAGCAGCTCATCCAAGCCTCACCAAGTGCAATGCAAAAATGTAGTGGGGTAAAACACGCCGCCACTGGACTCTAGAGCAGTGGAGACGTGTTCTCTGGAGTGACCAATCACGCTTCTCTGTCTGGCAATCCGATGGACGAGTCTGGGTTTGGCGGTGGAGTTTGGTGGAGGGGGGGTTATGGTGTGGGGTTGTTTTTCAGGGGTTGGGCTTGGCCCCTTAGTTCCAGTGAAAGGAACTCTTAATGCTTCTGCATACCAAGACATTTTGGAGAATTTCATGCTCCCAACTTTGTGGGAACAGTTTGGGGACGGCCCCTTCCTGTCCCAACATGACTGACCAGTGGACAAAGTGTCGATCCATAAAGACATGATGAGCGAGTTTGGTGTGGAGGAACTTGACTGGCCTGCACAGAGTCCTGACCTCAACCCGATAGAACAGCTTTGGGATGAATTAGAGCGGAGACTGAGAGCCAGGCCTTCTCGTCCAACATCAGTGCCTGACCTCACAAATGCGCTTCTAGAAGAATGGTCAGAAATTCCCATAAACACAATCCTAAACCTTGTGAAACGCCTTCCCAGAAGAGTTGAAGCTGTTAGATCTGCAAAGGGTGGGCCAACTCCATATTAAACCCTAGGGATTAAGAATGGGATGCCGTGAAGTTCATGTGCATGTAAAGGCAGGCGTCCCAAAACGTTTGGCAATATAGTGTATATTAAACGTATATTGTTGCATTATGAGTACTGTTTCACATACAGTTTTTTTTTTTTTTTACAGCAGTTTTCCATTGCAAATATATACACTATATTAGGGTGACCAAACGTCCTGTTTTCAAGTCCTGTCCTGGCCGTCCTGGCTGTTTTTTATAAAGTGATGAAAATGTCCTGGTTTCCATTATTTTCCATTGGGCCATTCAATTGACTGGCATATTCTCCTGCATATTGATAGCGGCTCCCTGATGCCCGCAAATGAGTTAAAATCTACCGGAATCTAGAGCGAGCGAGCAAGAGCGTGCATGCGAGACAGAGATTGTACGCCAAACCGGCACGTGCGCACGGCAGAGAGGGAGGGAGAGGGAGCGAGAGACCTTGTGTGTGTGTGTGTGTGTGTGTGTGTGTGTGTGCTAGTTTGCACATGTAAGACAGAGAGCATCCTGATTGGCCTGTTTCGGTAAGTCAACCAATCAATTGTCAGTGTGGGCATGCTTTTATCTCTTCCCCCAAACCGAATTAATCATTTCAGTGTATCTAGAAACAGTAGCGTCATGGCAGAGACGGAGAGTGCCCCAAAAAAACTAAAGTATAAGACACATTTTACGCCAGACTACACAAAAGTATATTAGCGTTAAACATAATGAAAATCTTGCACGCTGTACAGTTTGTAACAATGACTTCAGCATTGCCAATGGCAGGTTAAATGATTGTAAAAGACATGTTGAGGTGAAGTTTCATGTCATGTGCATATTTTTCAGGCCGGCTAGTTGCCAAGGCTACATGAAAACAACAAACTCCTTAGACCTGTTTAAAGTTGCAATGGAATATAAATAAAAGCAGTTTACATAAATAGTATAAGCAGCATATAAATAGTTAACGTGTTCTACATATTTTAACATAATTAATAAATAATTGCATAGGCCTATAGAAATGATATATTATGCTTTTATATCTTTTAGACATTAAATTGTTATTAGTAATTTAAAAAAAACATTTTTTAGGGGGGCTGAAATGACTTTTTGCAGGTTGGAATGTCTGCATCTCATAGCTGGGCCGAGTGTCCTGGTTTTCGGTAATCAAAATATGGTCACCCTACACTATATATATATATATATATATATATATATATATATATATATATAGTATATTTGTAAAATACACAAATCTGGATCTTCATACCAGCATTGGATATACCCAGAATTTTTTTTGTTGGAGGTGGTTCAGTTTGGCCAGAAGCAATATAACCCATCATGATCTTAAAGAGAGCAGGTTTCCAATCACCTCAGGCATTCTCTTAGGATCAGCTCACACTAAAGCCTGACTAGACTCAGGTGTTGCTTCAGGTCTCATTCTTTCTTCACATAGTTTGGCCAATACAAGTATGCACCATCTTTCTTCAACATATCTGAATATTTTCCCTTTGTTGCTCCAGGCAACTGTCGGATTTATTCAGGTGATTCTCTCCAGGCCAGAGACTCGATACATGTTGCAGGTCAAATAGCAGTTGTGAACGGAAACAGGCAACGTTTTCTTTCCTTCATTTACTGCCTTTTCCACTCCCTTTTTCCATTACCTAATATTCCTTTCACTTTCAGAGCTGAATAGAAGCAAGAATGAGCTCCCAGAAAGAGCTTTGATTCTGACCGTGGAGTAATAACATGTTTCCCTTAGTATATAGTTTTTTTTTTTTTTACTTCATCTTTAAAGGAATAGTACACCCAAAAATTTAAATTCTGTCATCACTCTGTCACCCTCGTGTCATTCCAGACCCGGTGAGACATTAGTTTATCTTTGGAACGAGAATAAAAGCCTAAATTCAATCTGTTTATCATATAAAGCGATTGTTAAAGGTCCTGTTTTTCCAGTTTTTTTAAGCTTTAATTGTGTTCAGGGCTCGACATTAACGCTTGTCCGCTTGTCCGGGACAAGTGGATTTTTTGAAGGGGCAAGTGAAAAACAATTTTACTTGCCCGACGGACAAGTATCCTGGTTAAAACGTCAAAACCAAAAATAACTATGGAATCACCAAAGTGCAATGATGATTCTGCATTCAGTTAGTGTAAGTGGAGATCAATAGTGGATAATATAAAACAAACTGACGTTAACAAGGTTGAGCTGTTGAGGCTCGCGCAGCCTCTCGAGGAGAAAATCGAAAACAAATGAGCGCCGCTCACACACAGAAACTCAGTTAACATACACAGTTAAAATTGTGCAGTTTTTATATTTATAACATGATACAGTTAAGCAACATTACACTAACAAGAGTGTTGTTTTCCTGAATACCATCACGACTGAAAATGACTGATTTCATACGCCAGTTCCATAAACAATTTAACATTAAGTCACTTACATTTTAGAAGCAATATGGACTGTTTTTGTTCTATTTCAGCAGCGAAAATAATTCCAAACAAATATCACAGCAGAACCGTAACGCATCTCACAGGAACAGTGTGTGTTAGTGAATGATTCAGCATTTTAATGAATCGGTTGAATCAAAGATTCAAAGGCCTATTCGTAAACGACTGCCAAATTCTTGAATGATTCAGCCGTTTCACTGAATCGACTCAATGACTCGCTCATTAAGACGGTCACATGCTGCCACCTACTGGTGGTTTAGTTTCATCTTTCCAACATTTCTTATTTGTATATTCAAAAATATTTAAAATAATCTCATAACATTATTTAATGCTTAATGTCGAGCCCTGGTGTTTACAGTGTGCAATATAACATGTGTTCATGTTTCGCGTGTAAAAAAACACAGTATTTTTCACACAATTTACTTATCTGTATACCGCTGTTTTCACTGTCCTAAAAACGGCTTGAGGATTTCCCTGTTCTATGAAGTCCCTCCTTCAGAAATACGTAACGAGTTCTGATTGTGCCAGCGGTTCCCGTGTTGTGATTGGACAGCAGCTTAGCGCACGTTTGCCGGAAAGGTCACACCTCTTACCATAACGGGAAGAAGTGCTCAAAGTACAGCCCCTGAAGGCCAAACAAAGGTGATTTGACTACGGGATGAAAATAACAGCGTCTCGACGAGACGGGAGAGTAACAAGACCACGCCCCCTTTTTCGCGTACTCTTGTGGGCGGAGGTTAGTCGACAAACTGTTCTTCTGACGTCATTAAAGCAGGATGTACAGGGATGTCGTCCAAACCGGCCGTTCGCTGTAGGCTTTGAAAGGGAACTTCTGTTAAATAAAATATCTCGCTTGGCATTGAACATTGAGCTTTATAACTTTACAGGTATTATTTATGCTCTAACAGCAACATTACACATTAACTAAAGTTTGAAAAATGGGATCACGAAGAACAGGAAAAAATTTGGGCTAAACCAATGAATTCATATGGATTAGTTTCGATCTCTTGATCAACCCTCTATAAATCACTCGCATATGCGACTAAATCTTCACTCTGGGTGACTAAATCATGGGCGTGGGAACCATTGTATGTGGGTGGGACAAGACCAACCCACTTTTTACAATCAATGATATTGGACCCACTCACTTTTATCGTCTCTAATCCAGCACATGTCTGTTTACCTACCCCTAACCAATGAACACTTATTATTAAACACATGTTAGACACTTTATTTCCACTTTTATAATATTTTCTTCATTATTATTGAAAATAAATGCCTTTCCGATCTGATATGTGATTGGAAAAGGGAGTAGAGCTAGCTCGGCAAAAGGCGGATTCGAACCGCAGGTCGATTTGCGTCAAAACCTGAAGCCATGCATCTTACCCCTACACTATAGCCGTTGTCAAAGACATGGTGATTTCCGTAAACGTGTCTTGTCCAAGCAGATGTTTAGCAAACAAGGCGATATATTTGTACTTAATGTAAATGGCATCTACTCCAGTAAAAATTTCCGAGAGAGGACCCACCCACATTTTTTTTGCTTCCGACGCCCATGGACTAAATAATGTCTATTAGCCATTGGCTAATACATTCTTAGATTTTACTCCCCAGTGTGTGTGTGTGTGTGTGTTAGAGGCTAAGTATAAGTTTAGCATAGATATATTTTCACTCGCTGAACACAGAGCGCTTGAGAGTTTCGCTCTCCGTCAAGCGATCTGTATTACTTAAATTCAGCTCAATGGAGCGTGCCTGTATTTGACGTACCGTAAACTCTAGTGTGAAGGCGCACGACTCGCTTTGCTGAGAGCACTAGCTGTGTTTCTCACACACACACACACGCAAAGAGAGAGACACAGAGAGCGAGAGAGTCTTACATACAACGCATAATTGATGCGCTACATGTAAGCAATATTCGTTGTTGTATTTTCCTTTCAAAATGACGGAGTTTATTTGAAATGATTCAGCTTTTAAGACCGGTTTCTCCGGTAGTGGGCGGGACTACATGGATGGAACTAATGTGCAAACGACAATCTCATTGGCTGGTGCTCATCTATTACCGTCCCTGTTTTGATTTCAGCAAATCAGTTCGAGTGAATGCTGACAACGTGATTAATATTCATGAACCCAGCAGCTCATCAATGCTTAGTGCGTTGTATATTGTTATTAGTAGTAGAATTAGTAGTAGTATTATTATATTTTAATAGCAGTACAGAAACATTGAATGACCAACAATATCTTAAAGGGTCATGAAACCCCCTGTTTTAGCAGCCGTCAATGCTATAAAAGTGGGCGTAGTTTTCCCCCAACAGATGGTAACATTGTCTTCCATGATGTTCAACACACATACTTCTGTTAAAATCGCTGAAAATTTAATGTGAAAAATATGCATTCATACATGGTGACCGAGTTTTAGTTCTAATTATTCTGATGATAAGAGTGTACGTTCAGATATTTAAAAAGCTGTGATATCTCTCAGATTTCATCAAAAATATTAGATTATTGGAAGTCTTACGGATTCGGAAAGACATGAGGGTGAATAATTAATGACAGAAATAAAATATTTTGTGAACCCCTTTAAAGCCATGATGTAACGGAAGTATTGACAGGTCTTTTCTCCTCTTTTGTGACGTATATCCAAGTGAAACGGGTTATTGAAAATGTATGGCAGGAACTTGGTTTTGTCCATTGGTTGTTAATGGAGGTGGATCTGAATCCGAGCTCGCAGTCGATTGTAAGAAAGTATCAGGATTTAAGCAGAAATTATGTCTGTTAAGTCTGTTATCTCACTGGAGGATCAAGTTATATTTTAATTAGGTCAAAACATTTCTGTGGTTGAATCGTTCACAGTAATATCAATAGCATGCATTTAGAAGCACATTTTTTATGTCATGCCGACTTTGAGGAAGGAGAAAGTGTAAAAATGTATTTTATTGTTTATTATTTATCGGAATATCCATGTCCAGTTTGAAGTAGGGATGAGACGAGGACTCAATCGCAGGAGAAATGATTCAAAACAATTTGAACAAAACACAAACAAAAACTACCCGAGGGGGAAGACTTGAATTCTTGACTTGATTCGAGCATGGAAACACACAAGGGTGGGGCAAATTAACCAATAATCAGAAAACAAGATGGGCGGGTTAGACAATGGAACGGAGAGCACATGGCACAAGCCAAACATGACAAACACAAGCACATGGCCAGTAAAGACAAATTACAAACCATGTGCTTACACAAAGACAAGACAAATACAGGACTGTCACAAAACCAAGGATAAACTAGACCGAAGTGACAGAACCCTGACAATCCAAGCTGGTATTATCCATAAAATAAATGTAGACAATGTTAGGTTTCAATAATAATCCAATAATACCCAAAGATTGCAGATGCTTTGATGGGAATCCTTCAGGTCAGAATATCACCAGAGCAACATTTTGGTGGTGCCCAATAAAAGATGCTTCAGTGACATTTCCCTCACAGTGATTCCTGTAGTTCCTTGGCTTTATAATGACTTCAGGATATACTTAGCGAGGCTTTTGTTTTTCATGTCAGTCCTGGTAAATTGCATTGACCTTTGCGATAAATGCCCTACTAACTGCGGCATTTGCTTTTGTACAAGAGAATCTCTGTAATTTGAGGAACATCCTACAAAAACAGCTGCAGTGGTTTTTTTCTTGCTGTTTTCCCAGGCAGAGCTAACGCTAATTTATCACCGGCCCCACCGGAGAAGACCGATGTAAGCTGTATTCACTATCTGCTCCAGAGTTTTCCCTTTGCATCCCATTATTCTGTCAAGGCCTAATGTTGCTAATAACAGGGCTGTTGACTGATAAGCTGTCCACATTGAATGCCAGATTTTTTTTCATTCATGTAGAAGAATGTGTATTTATTTGTCTTTCTTTTTCTTAAGGAGGAGCCGTTTCTGGCCATAAAGTAGCTCATATCACAGCAAGACACATCCTCATTCTGCCAGCAATGTTTTATAGTGAATATTTCATGTGCAACGTGGAACCATATGTGTGGTTGTCAGCATGATCTTGTATGTTACATGAACCCTGAATATTCAGTCCAACATTTTGTGGCTGTAATCAGTATGAGGCTTTATTCGTATTCAAAATCATTTTCTGCTAGGTCCCACTAAAGATATATTATGTTCATACATACATGCATACATACAGACAGTTCTTTCTGGTTCTCGAATCTGATTGGCTGAGAGCATTTCCGATGCCATGCAATATTCTCCCAGTATCAGCACTGGGGCCGTGACAGTCATGGTGGCCAAACAAATCCAGCATATATTTTACAAATACTACTGTTGTTGTGTCACGAAATGTAGTTTTAAGATTTTTTTAGGCAAGGATGTTATTGACCTCAAATATGTGACTCATATATAAACATAGCACCTATTTAAAAAGGGTTTTGAATTTTCACAGTCAAAAATGTAGACACTTTCGTAGATGTGAGATCCAGGCCTTAAAGGACAACTCCGGTGAAAAATATACCTTGGGGTAATTAACACATGGTTACCGAGTAGATCGTTCTCTGGGAAGCGTTTTCATGAAAATAAATCGAATGTAAAGAGTTTTATCTCTAAAAACAGATTAGCTTATAACGCTAGTATATGGGGCATAGAATAAGTCAAATTAAATTGCTAGTTAATACCACTAACAAGGCTCAAAATAGCCTCACACTAACACGGTAGCATAATGAGGGTCCCTACATGCAAACCGAAGCATTGAGAACTTTGTAAGTGTACAAACAGTTTAATAAGAAGATACTTTATAAAAAAAAACAACTCCGACAATAAATCAAAATTAATTTCATCAGGTTTGAACATTTTATAATTAACAACTTGGGAGTAGTCTGTGAATACAATTACAGGTTAGCTGTTAAAGATTATAGGGCTCTAATTGGTTAATTTAGTCTTGCAGAGGCTTGCAGATCATTCCAGGTTTACAGCATCTCGATATTTTCCAAAGCTTTGTTATTTGTTTCTTGGAGATGCAAGTCAATAGTTTCTAAAGTCCTTAATTAAACAGCCTTTCAAGCGTTTCTAGTGTCCTGTGCAATGACTACCACACATTTTTTGTATTCTACATTCACTATTTAGATTTTTAGCACATTTAAGTGACACAAACTCAACTACAAACTCAAATTATATAATTTATGATATTGCATTGACTTTTGATTTGGAACTTGGTCATTAAATTGTAATTTAGACCCTAATGGGCATTAGCTGATTGTAAGCAAATTTAACCAAAGAAAGAAAAATAGTTTTGATAAAATGTGCTCAAATGTTTCAAGGTCCCATGCACTTGCTTTAGTGTGAATTCCATTCCTGTTGCGTCACTCTTTCAGGATGTAGTAACACAATCTCTGCAATTATTCCAACTGTTGACCCTTTAGTCTTAAAGGCGGTACAGTTACAGCTCAGCACGTCATGAGGCCTGTGTGCACTATAGCTCAGAGATGCTTCTACAAACAGATAATTCCTTCCAGACATCCATGTCTGAAATGATCCTGATATCTGCTTTTCATAAATGAAAGGATATCTGTGTTTCATTGTAATTCAGAGAGTACTGTCATTATGCATTGTCACTCATAACATGAAATATACAGCGCTTTGCATTCCCTTTGACCTCTGCATCTGGAGTTTGATGACACTTAATGACTCTCGGTAGACCAAAAACCAAGAAAATATGGGACTAATTTCCCCACATAAGAGTGCTATTCAGACCGCTTCGATTTGTCGGTTCAGGATAGTTTTTGTGGAAAAATGCTGGGGTATCAGACCTATTATTTTATCATGAAAGCAAGTTCAAGAAGCATGTCATGTAGCAGAAAATGTTCACTTTTTGGCCAGCCTCTCAGTGAAGCTCTCATTTTAATAAGAGCCAAAAATAAGCCAGACAGAAATACGTTAATTAAACCCTGAGAAAAAAGCAGACACCTATTGCTCTTGCAAAACAATGGGAACAGTGCTCACAGCTGGTGATTTTAAAACGGGCAGAAATTTGCTTGAAATAGTAGTGAATTTGTTACCAAAGTGTTGATTTGTAGCGGCAGTGCTTTAAAGACGGCGAATATGGAGATGCAACTGTGGGAGAGTTTTAATGGGAAACTGCTGAAAACAGAAAACGTCAGCTGTCTTACCTCTCCAGACATGCCGACTTTTTGGGACTTTAGCTTATCCTCCAGAGTTAGATAAGTCCATACATACCATTCTCATCTCCGTGCCATAACTGTCTGACACACCCACCGCTAGCCTAGCTTAACACAAAGACTGGAGGTAAATGGCTCCAGCTAGCCTACTGCTCAATAAGTGACAAAATAACGCCAACATTTTCCTGTGTTGGTTATGCTGACGGAAGTTAGCCTATTTTCATGCGCTGCGTAGTATACATAATACCATATCGGTCTAGAAAATCATAACTTTTCATTTTCTGTCAGTCTTGGTACACAATGTAAATATACACATCACAACATGTAAATAGGAAAATGTTGGCATTATTTTGTCTCTTATTGAGCAGTAGGCTAGCTGGAGCCGTTTACCTCCAGTCTTTGTGCTAAGCTAGGCTAGCGGTGGGTGCGTCAGACAGAGTTATGGCAGAATGGTAGATGAAAATGGTATGGACTTATCTAACTCTAACGCTAAAGTCCCAAAAAGTCGGCGTGTTCCTTTAACACTAACTACCAAGGCAGTCACTTTGACCGTTTTAAAATTTTGCAATGTAATAACTTTATTGAAATTAAACCCATATAGCTATTAGGGGTGTAACTGTACACAAAACTGATGGTTCGGTACGTACCTCGGTTTTGAAGTCATGGTTCGGTACGGGTTCGGTACAGCAGTTTTAAAAAATGGCTTTTTATTTATTTTTTATTAAACAGTGGTTTACTGAAAAAAATTGTGTCTTTCCTTAAATGAATTAAATTACAACTAAACGTTTCTTAAAGATAATGCTGTAAACTATAATGGGAGCCCTTACTTGGACAGTATTACTATTAAAGGTTAACAACAGAGCCCAAACTATGAGCCTATATTCAGCTGATATTCATGTTTAGTTATAGGATAATCAACTCTAAAATAACACATTGTGTGCAAACATGTAAACTTCACATAAGGCAGTTTATAATATAATAGACGTAATCTGAAATCTGAGACTTTGTTTCATATTGATAGTAGTAAAGCACAAAGATTTATTGGATGGCGCGCTACAATGTTTATTTGATTCATTAACTGAAAACAGGATGACTAATCGATTCTTGGGATTTAAGAATCGATATTGTTTTGTAAAAGTGAGAATCGATTAAAATCGAGAAATCTATATTTTTTACCCAGCCCTAGTCTTTAGTAAATCCGCCAAAAGATTTATTAACGCTGGTGGAAGCTGTTAGTAAATCTGGCCCTTAATCTGCTGGTATGACTGATTTTAGGGTGCTTAACCAACAAAACCAACGGTTCAAAAACAAAAATATAAAAGTGAGGTGAGCAACGCTATAGAGACAGAGCGTATTTAGGCCACGCCCACACCAGGGGGGGGGGGGGCAATCCAATGCTCTCCCATTGACTTTGCATTGCGTGAGGCTGCCTCATTGTCATTTCGGACTTATAACAAAAAACAGAACAATGTCAAGCTGATATGTGACAAGGTGTACAGCAAACAAGCTAAAAAACACAGAAATAAGTTTTTATAAGCTGTCGACCCAAAAAAACGAGCGTTTAAGAAGATAAAAGTGGATAGAGGCAATACGAAGTGAAGCTTCAGCAGGAAGAATGGGTCAATTTTGGGATCCTGACACTCAGGATGCCTCAATATGTCTATGTGTGCAGTAAACATTTTGTCACTGTTAAGTCAAATATCCAAATGTCCGTTTTATATGTTATATTTCCTGTCGCTGATTATGTTCCCCTCTAGTCGCCGTAGTTCTCAGTGTAATATGACCCGTCGCGCTCTGTCTCAATGGCCTGATTCCACTTTTTTGTCCTTAAACGCTTGTTTTTTGAGTCAACAGCTTATAAAAACGTCTGGGTTTTTGCTTCTGGGTTTTGTTTAGCTTGTTTGCAGTACACTTTGTCACATATCAGCTTTTATACATTGTTCAGTTTTTTGTTATAAGTCCGAAATGACAAGGAGGCAGCCTCACGCAATGCAAAGTCAATGGAGACGGTTTAATTGTTTTCCCCCCCGGTGGGCGTGGTCTTCAGATTATGACGCGTGCCGCTCTGTCTCTATGCACTTGCCGCCTTCTCGCTCGCCGTCGTTACCAAGCAACCGAGTAAACAGCTGCTGCTTTGATGACGCAAATAATGGGTCCGAACCGAGGCAGGGCGAGCAATAGAACTCTGGTTCGGTCCAGGCAATCGAACCAACTGTGAAAGCACCCTTAGTGGATTAATGT
Organism: Gobio gobio; assembly: GCF_949357685.1. NCBI lineage: Eukaryota > Metazoa > Chordata > Actinopteri > Cypriniformes > Gobionidae > Gobio > Gobio gobio. The sequence continues at coordinate 5,663,963 of NC_137119.1, forward strand.
GGCCTTCAAATGGCATCCGAAATATCAAGCTCCAAGCTCATGAGTGGGAAATTCTGAATTCTGCAAAACCTGAAACATGCCGGCACAAAAAAAATAAATAGTATCCTGGGCCAGGTGTAGTTGAAGGCAGCAAACATACGCCAGTTCCCATCAAGTTCTCACAGATGTCAAAGTAACCACAGCTATACAATCACATTAACTATGAACATGATCCAGGTCTGACAACCACAACGTTTCCGAATGTTTTGCCTCAACCTTGAACAAGCTGTTTTATCATTTTCATTCAAATAAATGCTACTTGGTTTGATTTGTCAAAGGCATTTTTATATGGAAGTATAGCATTTTGCTTTCCTCCTCAGAGTAAAAATAAATAAAAAGTTATTGATTTAAAATTTTGAATAAAATCATCACAATGCCGAGTAGAATTTGTTCTTCATCCTCTTAATTTGTTTTACAAATGAATCAAAACAATTCATTTTTTCCACTTCTTGTTTCTGATGTGTTTTCTGAAGTCAATTTGTGAGGTCATGAGCATTTACTTAAAGTGTTAGTTCACCCCAAAAATTATCCCAACGGAGAGTCGAGTTCCAGCTGAAGGGTGACCTCTGACCCTTTTGGAGCTTCAAAAATTCAGGCAACTATTCAGTGCCATTACAAAGCTTAAAAGGAGCCAGGATAGTATTTAATATAACTCTGACTGTGTTCGGCTGAAAGAAGAAAGTCGTGTACACATAGGATGGCTTGAGGGTGAGTAAATCATGGGGTCATTTTCATTTTGGGGTGAACTATCCCTTTAAATAACAAATTGGATTGTGCACCTCAGAAAACACATCAGTCACTGGACATGGTTGTAAAGTATTATACGTTATGATCCGTTCCAGAGCTCTCTTCAACATTTCTCACAGCTTGAAGACAGAATTCTTCAGCACAAAGCGGTTGATATAAACCACAGTGAAATGTGGCCAGTTGCAAAGCTTTGACTAATAAAACCTGCAGTTTGTTCCAGCTCTCTAAACACTGGAGCAGCGCTGTAAACAGTAGATAACTGTGTGCACTGTGCTTCATTATTTCACAGCTAGAGCGCAATAATGAAATATCCCTTGAAAAATGCAGGATTGGCTGCCAATCCCAAGTCAAGGTAAACAACTACATGAATCACAACAAACCCTCTTGATTCTGCACAATACGTTTGGATGATTTTTCTGCTCTGTTTTGGTTTGATCATTGTTTTATGCTGCCTTCACGTGCTATCGGAAATGTCCTAATTCCCACTTTAGAAGTCGTGATTACGAGCTTGTTGCATTCAAGTGCTTTGTTGTCGGAGTGAACAGGAATCATGGTGGACACCAGGTTATTCTTGCCTATTAATTGGGAAAGTCTTATTAAAACCATCATCATTTGTAGTCTCCATGCACCGACAACCATAAACATTCCACATAGTCCGCTTTCTGCTGATTCTGTAATTTCAGTCAAATGCAGGCTATTTTCGCTGTGTACCAAACATACAATACACTTCATATGATTACTCACATGTAAATATGTACTACGTTAATGTCAAGACAAGACGACCAAGCTGTTTTGGACCTGCCACAGCAGTCCAGTTCTCCCCGCCACCATGTTTAAAGCTTATGACACGCCCATCTCGGGAATTGGGGTATCAAAATTATTTCCGAACTTCCCAGTGGTAAACATGACATCAGAGGGCGTTCATGTGCAATTTTTACCTAGGAAACTCGTATTTACGATAATTTCGATAGCACGTGAAGGCAGCATAACTCACAATTAGAAGGAAATGTTCTATATAGAACACTTTATTTTAGGGTTCAATTCTCACTGTTGCTTATTAGCATGTATATTGGGATATTGGCTGTTTATTAGTACTTATAAAGCACATATTAATGCCTACTGTAAACCCTAACACTCAAAATAATTAATTGGTTTGAGTAGAGCCAACTCAAATTAAACAAATTAGTTCAAACAAATTAACTATTATGAGTGTTTAGAACTTTCTTTTTTGAGTTCACTAAACTGACACATTTGAACATTTTAAGTAATTTGAATTGTTTCATTGTTTTGAGTTTAATGAACTTGTTTCTTTTTAATTTAGACTAACTTAAATTTAACTGAAACTGGGCTGGGATTTATATTTCCCAGCATGCTTTGCCATGACACTCAAAAGGGAGAACAAAGGCTAAAATGAAGTGGTATATAATGTTTTTGTGTGCAAGATTAACGTTTAGTGGGAGATTTAGTAGTGTTTTTTTGTTGTGCTAGTTTAGAAGTAGAGATGCACGATATTATCGGCACGACATCGGAATCGGCCGATAAACACATAAAATATAAAAATCGGCATTGGCCGATATGAAAAAATTATGCCTATATGCCTTGCCGATATGATAATGTGTTGATACGAGCCTGCAATAATTCACGTGTGCAAGGAGTGCTATAGCAATAAGATCACGTCAGCAGTGTGGTCATTCTTGAAGTGAAAACAAGCAAATACATTGCATGTATGGTGATTTATATTGACAGTTTTAAATGCTGTCTTGAATTTGTGAATACGCGTACAGAAGGACGTGACCGTCAACGCAGGGTTGCCAGGTTTTCACAACAAAACTAGCCCAAAACAATCGCGTCTCCACACTCTCTAGCGCATGCAGCAACCTCCACAGCAGCTGAAGCTCCTCCAGGTCCTAGTGCCCGCCCGCTAGACTGATATATATATATATATGTAGTGGGGGCGCTGTTGTTACAGTAATAAAATGAAAAGTAGAATACACAAATAAATTGAAGTTACTTCTTTTTCTGAATAAATAAAGCAGTAAGGATGTCAAATCACAAGCACGACTTGTAAATTAAAGGTGTCATGAACTGGCTTTTTTTTATATACTGTTGTCTGAGGTCAACTTATGACGTTTGTGTGGTTTTTACATTCAAAAACATCATAATGAATAATAATAGGCGGACACACTCACTCGAGCGGACACACACACACACACACACTCACTCGAGCGGACACACACACACGCTCGCGTGCGCGGACACACACACACTCACACACACACGGACACACACACACTAACTGCGCGGACACACTCACTCACTCCCGTTGCACGGACACACACACTCGCGCGGACGCGTAGACACACACACACTCGCGCCTGGCCCATAACGTTACAAGTCCGATCATGAGTGAGCCAATTCAATAACACCTTCTCCACCCTGTGACAGCGCTAAGGTATGTAATCAATAGATTTCAAACGATCTGTAATGTAATGAAAACTAACACATACAAAAAAACATGTTTCAGCCAACTCACATGTGTGTTCAGAAGGAAGCTTATGCAGGGACGATCCTTAGCTCTCGAGTCGGTGGGCGGGGCTACAGAAGCATATTTATCTGTAGAGGCGGCATCTAGGTCCTATTACGTAAGAGATCCGCATATTCTGAGAGCTCTCGTTTTCTGGGCCTGGTGTCAATAAAAGCTTTTCTTGACTAACACGGAAGTTTTCTGCTCTGAAACTTACAGGATATTCTTATTTTACCATGACCTTTTATATATCAAAAGCTCAAGGGAAAGTTGATTTCTCAGTTCATCACCCCTTTAAATACTTTTATATACAGTGTATTAATCTGTGATGACATTTTATGAAATGGATGATGAAAAATAATCCAAGGGGCACTAAAATAATTGTATATTTTTTATTTGAAGGTAAAGACAGACTCAACTGATTCCATGCCACCCCCACTTCATGTGCACAAACATTACATCCAAAAATAAAATATTTAGGTTACAACTGCATCTGTCTGGGGTGAAAAATCACTGACTTTATTATTATTTTTAGAGATACACATACATAGTCTTATTATAAAAATAACTTTATTAACATGTATTTATCTTTAACAAGTATCTTTTTAGTAAAGAGACCTCAGAAATCTGAAACCAGAATGGAATTTTTTTTTTTGTTGCTAAAAATGGTGTTTCCAAACAAAGGAAAATTAACATATATCGATATCGGGATCGGCCAAAATTAGTTATGCTTTTGCTGTCAAAGCATTGTGTTATGCAAGGTACCCAAGCAAGGTAGCATTTATTGAATTAGCTAGTTAAAGCTGGTCAAGTTTCCACTACTAAAAATATTTAATTTGATAATTTTCATTTTCATATGATGTATGAAAATATTTGAAGTTAAGAGCAATTAAAATGTTTGAGTACAAAATCAAAATCTATCGGTCTATCTATGTTCCTTCTCTCGACTATGGTCATGAATACCATCGTGGTCACAAAATATCGTGTTCAGCAGAAGAAAGAAATTGAGTAAATGGTGAACTGTTCCTTTAAGGGTTCTGTAGGTGCTTTATAGAGCATTTTAGGGATTGGGATTATTTTATGCATTTAGTTTTAATTCAATTTTCATTTGAATTCAATTTAATGAAACAGCTCATAAACATTTTGAAATAACCTGTTAAACATGAAATTATAATACAATAATTTAAGGCATTTCTCCTTATATGGCACCTTTGTTGGCATAAAAACATTATTTAAAATGTAGTCAGGAACACTATTGTATATTGAACCCCGTTGAACTGCATGTGCTTTAGCAAGCTCAATATTCTGCTTGCAGTCGACATCAGATCGGTCCTCATTGCCGTCTGTAAGATACTTTTGAGCAAATCAAAAACAGACCACTGTTGTTGCCTTGGAGACGTATAATTTGATGACCGCTGCAAGCCAAGCTGGAAAACGTTTGCAGTCCAACCAAGACAGAACAACATAAATCAGTGAAGTTCCTATAGGCTCCAGCCACAGTCTTTCTACCTCAACTATGCAGCGTCTCATCCTCCCCTTGTCCAAAGCTTGTGTTTAGTCTTCCTTACCCCCCCCCCCCCCCCCTCTCCTAGAGGCAAACTGGAACCTGATCCCCTGTGAAGACCACAATAATGAAGGTAGATCCAAACAAATCTACCGAGTGTTCCTCTTCCGTCAATAGGAACCAAATGCTGGTTTGAGCTTTCTGTTAGATCCCCTGCAAAGTGTTGATATAATGCAAACGTAATGTGGCGTGACGGCGTGCGGCTGCGGTTTAGCGTGGGTAAAGAAACCAAAAGAAATGGAAGGATTGCGCCTGAGCCATGGTTTATTTAAAATGCTTATACAAAATCACAGATAGACACTTTCTCTTCCGGAAATAAATGGATGCATTATCTGGGATGATCCAGAGTTTCACGGGCAAAAACCTTCCATTGTTAAGATGTAGAGCAACTCGAACATGTTGAGAAATCTTTCGTCTTGTGATCAACGGTGACCCAGCTGACAGGGAACGTTCTCAGAACTTTAGCTAACGTTCTGGCAAGGTTCTTTCAATGTTTGAATTAACGTTATTCCATTAACGTTAATCGAATGTACGTTCAAAGTCATCTGGTCTTTAAAAGGGATCCCCTGGTGTTAAGACTTGATATAACATAAATGATGTCTCTTACTGAAATATGTAGTAGAAAACCACAATCAACTAGTGCGCGCGCGCCGATCTGTTGGTGTGTGAGTTTGTGTGCATGTGTGTTTGAGTGTGTTTTAAATGCAGTTACAAAGCAATTGATGGGTTTTTTTTTACTCTGAAACATTTTTCGAGTTGTGGTAAAAATAGCTATGGGTAGTGCCAGTTGATTGCCGAGTGCAACCATTCTACGTCATCGACATAGAACGCAAACAAAATGGCGCCGTCTATTGTCCAAAGATGAAATGGATTTTTTAAATTACTACATATTTCAGCAAGAGACATCATTTATGTTATATTAAGCAATACAAGTCTTAACACCAGGGGATCCCTTTGATAATGTTCTCAAAACGTTAGTTTTGGTTGTAGTCTATACATAGTCTATGGAACTTTCAGTTGGACGTTCGTCTAAAAACATTTTAAACGTTACAAATGGTTTCAGATTGTTTAGAAAACATTAAAAAGTAATGTTCCAATAATGTCTGCAAAAATAAATGTTCCCTTAAAATTTGGTAACACTTTCTATGAAGACCATGCTTATAATGAATTATAGCCCCATGTATACTTATTATTCATATTCTATGAATATACTGTATTTATAAAGACTATATCAGAACAGTTGTAGTTAATCTATAGTAAATCTATATCTCCTCGGTCATATGCATGGTATTGCTTATAGCAAAATTGAATTTGAAAATGGAAATTATGCTTTAAAAAAATAGTGTTGCAGTGTTTTGCTAGTATGTAACGTTAAAAAACTGTTTGTATTAATGATTTATTTTATTTTCTCATTATTTCATTACAGAAATGATTGTTCATTAGTTATATTTACAAATAAACATCTTAAAATGTATAATGAGCACATCTTCATGATTTCTTATCATTTGCTTTAGAAAAATTGCATCCTATGTGTTCACTTAAAGCCATAAATTATGTATTTATAGAGGTTAGTAACTGTATTATTACTCACGATAAGTATTTATAAGAACACAACACACCTATTAATACATATTCACTTATTTGACAGAAGTCTGAATGACTAAAAAGTCACTATAATATAATAACATTGTAGCAATGCAGGAACCATACTACTAATTAATACTTATAAATCAGTGTATAATGGATTGTGAGCATGTGCATTGAAAAAGAAAATGCATGACTTATAAGTAATTATAAAAATAATATGTGTAACTATAACTGTTCTGATAATGCAGTAGGTCTTAATGAGTCTTTATAAATATATTTATAGAATAGTAATACTTATAAGTATAAATGGGGCTATAATTCTTTATAAGCATGGGCTTCATAGAAAGTGTTACCAAAAAATAATGTTCAGAGAACATTCAGAAACAACGTTTTCATAACTTAATGGGAACGTTAGCAAAATGTTCTTAGAGCATATTTTTGTTAGCTGGGAAGAGGCATAGCACCCTTAAAGGGACAGTTCACCCAAAAAATACAAGCTGTCATCACAAACCTGTGCATTTCTTTCTTCTATGGAACATATAAAAAAATGTTTGTCTATGCAATGAAACTCAATTTAAGCATGTTTTGGAGCACATGGGCTACATTCACACTGCAAGCCTTAGGGCCCTATTTTAACGACTTGAGCGCATGGTCTGAAGCGCAGGTGCACCGAATCCACTTTTGCTAGTTTAATGATGAAAAAAAACAGTGCCTGGCACATGGTCCAAAAGGGTTGTCCCTAGTCTCTTAATGAGTCATGGGTGTGTTTTGAGCGTAATGTGCAATAAACCAATCAGAGTCTCATCTCCCATTTTGTCTCATTCATATTATTCCATCTTCGCGAGTCTGTTATATAGAGTGACGCGTGCAAAAGCCTGCTCTAACGATTCACTCTGTGATTTATTTTTAACACCTGACAATTCTGTACGGTTAATCGAAAAGTAATCGAAACCGAAATTCAGAACCTCTAACCAACGTCATTTTCCCATGTCGGTTGTTTCGGCTTTTAATCCTGTTAATACTTTCCCCTAGCCTGGATGCCAGCCGAATTTAGCCCCGCCCACAACATTTTAACTCGGGCAGTTCGGTCTGGACTTGATCCGTAGAGAAGTAATTATGCCTGAACAGAAACTGTTCGGACCAATGAAATTGTCAGGGCGGGCTTTAGACGATGATGGACAGATGATCAACAGTAACGTAATCATCCACGTTATCAAAGGCGCTTGGGTTGAATTTGTTCTAATCCTAAACGGAGAACTTTTTCGTATTTGCGTTCACCTTTACTATTTCTCTCAGAAATGATGCTTGTGTTGGTAAGTAAGTACTCTGTGTATCCTTAAATTATTTTTTTACAACACCGGCAAAGATCGTTTACACTTATCTTTTTCTTCTAACGTTAGGCTACTTATTCCAGCGTGTGTGCAGGCAGGGTTGCCAAGTTTTTAAACCAAAACGCGCCCAGTTGCTACTCAAAACTAGCCAAAAACAAGCCCAATAGCTTTCCGGGGGGGGGGTTCTTCAGGAAAAAAAGGCATTTGGGGTGTAAAACATGTGTTATTTTGGCAGGGCTGCCTGCTAAAATTTGCATTCCTGGGTCTGTATATCTCATAATTGGGGTCGCTTCAACTCGTGGACTTGGCAACACAGTGCAGTTGAGTTCTGTTGACATTTGACAACTAATGTTATGCGGCGCTCTGTTGCTCTAATTGGATGTAGGTCTATCCAATTGAGGTCTTTCCTGGTTCGGTTGAAACACGCCCCCATAATCACAGCCCAACGGAGCAGAATCAGACTCAAATTGTGACTAGAATTGAGTATGACGACGTCAGACTAACTTTCCCCTTAAAAACATACTACAGCGCGTGTGGTCACGTGACTCCGCCCCCGTCCAGTCAACGGCATGGAAGCAACACGGACGAGAGGCTACTCACTGTGGGCATGATGGGTGGAGCTGCATCCTCTAACCCTACGCATAACCCTATCTCTCCACCCATTAAACAGGTTAAGCTCCACCCTTGAGCTCCAAATGCTCTGCAGCGAGCACTATTTGACACGGACTGGCGAACTCAAACACAGAATCAACACGCAGACAGCATCCTCACAAAATTTTGTCAATTGTATGTTTAAAGGCTTGCCAGTTCGAACATTCAAGTGACCAGCCAGTTCTGTCTCCTCTTCACTCGCCATGCTGTTATTCACGATTCTGCCTACATCCTCGCGGTGGCGTGTGACATTGCAGTCATCCAAATGCTGAAAAAGTATTGCTGTATGCATTTTGCGACACCACGAAAAAAACCAATAGAGCATAATATGAAACGATAGACTTTTTATTTCATCCATTCAATATATCGCCATATCGCACATCCCTATCTAAGACATTTACTCAAGTCGTATTGTAATTGGTGACTTGTAACTTGTCATTTGTAAGGTACTTTTACTCAAGTATGGTTTTCAGGTACTCTTTATACCTCTGCATGTGAGCAAACAAATCAGATTTGGGCCACATTTACCTGCAGTCTGAACGTATCCATTGACTTATGGACAAACAGTTGAATCATTTCTCTAAATATCTTCTTTTGAGTGTCACAGAAGGTTTGGAAAGACACGAGAGTGAGAAAGTGATGACACTTTCATTTTTGAGTGAACTACAGTGTCCCTTTTAACAGAAGTAAGCAAATGCTAATGAATCCGGCTGTTGGAAAACAGCTAAACAAAGTAATCTCGACTGTAGGCCAATTCACACGGCACCGACAGGCGTTAGGGGTGTAACGGTTCAGTTTTTATCACGGTTTCGGAACTGTTCAGAATTTGTGCAGTGTTCATGGAAATTAGGACAACTGTCAAATACAAATAAAGAAAATAAGAACACATAATCAAACTACAAGCAACAACACAAATACATACAAATAGAGCAAAGATGCATATCAAATAAACAGTGCTTTTCAGGTATCTAACAGTAGTTTTCAGGTACAGAAATTGAATAAAGTAATCAAATATAAAATAATATTGCATATTATAATCTCCACTGTATAAATTAAATAAAGATGAATCATTATTGAAGTTACAAAAGCTATTCAGTCAAGAGCAGTGAGTGATGTCTTTGTCATTTGTTATTTGATTAACATTAAAAACACAGAGTACATTACTACACACGAACACGTTGACTGTTTACATTTTAAGACCTACTATGTTTGCTAGGATACTCGGCAAATTTGTGTGAATTTGTCCGCTCAAGTGTGATACTTGAAGAGAACTCATTATTTGTGTGTTATCTGCGACGGGTCGTGCACTCACTTCAGATGAGTACACACACACACACATCTTCTCTCAGCGTGCTTGAGCTCTCTTTAGCTTCTTGCTCTTGAATGTTTGATTTGGCAAGGCTTAAATGAGTTTAGTTTGAACACAGAAAGCAATGTGTGCTGTTCAGGTCTCTATCAACAACCGGTGATGGCGGCGTAAACGACTGGGTCATGTTTCAGCAGACGGCGTTCGCATATAATGTTGCGTTCACACCAAACACGAATAGAGCGTCAAAATCGCGTCTACCGCGCCTAGTTTGACACTTGAACATTTTGAATCCATTCAAGATTCATATAAATCGAGCGTTTGAAGCGAAATAGACACGCGTTCAAGGCACTCCAGGAGAAATATGTCATAAAACACCACTCTGCCTCTTTTCATTTTCATTAAAAATATATATTAAACATTAATAGTCACACAAATGTGGTCCAGGCAACTCCTCCATTATCTTCACTGCATGTATATTTAAATATCCTTAAAAAGTAAAGTTATGAAACTTCTCTTTGTCCTCAGTCAAAACGATTTGGCAGACAACAAATGATAGATTCATGAGAGCAAAGATCGGCCGTTAGATCCACACAAGACAAACCACTACAGGACATCAGAGCCAGCGGCAGACGGCAGAAGCACTGGCCGAGGAAAGGCTGCTCTCGCCGGGGTTAATGAGCGCTGAGCGCCGCTGATCGCCTGGAGCTCACAACTCCAAAAACACAAGATTATTTTTTTTAAATAGGCGCTCTCTTTATAAATAAACCACAGATTTGAGCTTTAAACAACTACATTCTCACCTGAAAAAGTCTTAAAACTACATTTTGTGACACAATATTAGTATTTTTAATTATGCATGGTTTCTCATCACACAAGCAGGCTCCTGATTGGTTAACGCAGCGCGAATTGATGGCGAAGTTCAGATTTTTCAACTCGGGCGTCAGACGCGAGTTCGCTTCAAACGCGTGAATGCACAAAAAGCACCATTCGCACATAATGCGCGTATCGTGTCAATCCGCGTCATTCGCGCGAACTGGACGCGCGAATGAGGTGGAATCACGTCCATCGCGCCCCGTGAAGCGCATCTACCGCGCCGCAGGACCTCCAGACGCGCGTCAACGCGTCTTTCCATCGACTTAACATGGAAATCTCTCGCGCCAGACGCTCTATTCGCGTTTGGTGTGAACGCAGCATAAGAGTGAATGTTTTGTCGACGCTTTTTGATCATGGCTCTTGTAATGTATTTGGAAAGCCAGAGTGTGTAAGCATCAACAGAAACATACATTAGCCAAACTGTGTTTTTCACACGTATTTACCATATTATAGATGCGTCGTCAGATTTGAGATGAACCGCGGTGCAAGTGCGTGCCGAACTGTGGGTGGAGAACCGTTACACCCATAGATATCCATAATAAAGGCTAGATGTCTCGTCTGCGCTGCTGGCCAATGGAGGTCGACGTCCGCACCTGGCGGTCATCTTGTCACAGTCAGCACCTGGCGGCCATCTTGTCACAGGCAGCCCGCTCACTTGCAACATTGTTTTCATGGGTGCTTGCACTTTTAAAATAACCATAACTTGCTCAATTTTATACCGATTTTCAAACTGTTTGGTTTGTTATAAACGTCAGAGATGTAGTTATGACACTGCATACTTATGTAAAATTATTCATAATTTGTTCAAGCATCCATAATTATAGCCACGCTAATAACGTTTGTAAGAAACCAAACCATTTGTAAATCCGTCAAGATTTCAGTGAGATAAGAGTTTTTGTGTTCGTGCAGATCATCAGGTACCACAGAGCCCTGTCTGTGACAAGATGGCCGCCGGTGATGACGTTAGAGACTCCGCCGTAAGACATCTAGCCTTTATTATGGATATCGATGGTTACACCCCTAGTAGGCATTGGTCGGGGTCTGCGATCTGCTCTGTTATAATCTGTTGGTCTGCGTCTGTCGGTGCGGTGTGAACTGGCCGTATAATAGTCATCTGAGACGTTCTCCAGAATTGCACATGACTGAATTTGCTCTTTCGAGAGTTCATTTAGAAATTAAGTGCCGTATGGACGCGTCCCATCTTGTGTTCCTGGCCTTCCCCCTGGTTTCCCATGTCCTCCCGAACGAGCTCCACGAGTAGAGCCCGTAGCTGCTGTCTCACGGCCCGCCTGCGCCCGCCGTCCTCCCCGTCGTCGATGTCTGCGCACTCCTGCACGGCTTGCTGCAGCGCCACCTGCAGGGGCAGCCCCGCTTTAGCGCCCAGAAGCGTGGGAGAAAACCACGGCCGGAAGATCTTCTCACAGATCACCTGCAGAGAGACAGAAAGGGAAGCATGACAGGTATCGACCCCAAAGGGAAAACCACGGCTATGGATGAGGGACGCAGCCATTAGCGCCATCCCGGTCTCATTTCATCGTCTCCGGAGCAATCATCAGCCATATTCGCTATGCGGACCGGAGCGCAAAATGCAATGGTCTCCTTGACCCGACAGCCTGAACGTTACAAAGCCCTCATTGTTCTGAATGGCAGGCCATACAATGGGAAGGTAGAGGTCACCAAGGGTTGCGTTAAGTGATCGGGAACGGAGAGATGGGCTCTGTCTCAGCCACCTGCGGCCCGGAGCTGGACTTGGTTTCATGCGGCCAGCTCGTCTGTTAGCTTGTTCTCCTTACGGGGAGTTGGCTCTGACAGCAGGTGTTGAGTACGAACCAGCCCAGATGAACAGATGAAAGACGTTGCGTGACTGTGGCAAAGTATCTTATAGAGAATTTGCCGGTATTCAGAAAAATAGCTGCACCTAATTCCACTCTATTTATTGTCGTCCGCTTGTCCTCATTTCAAGTAACTTCCTGTGCTGTTGTTGTATGTTTGACTCGGATCGAAACAAAATCACTGAATTTTAGATGATCAATCTCCGATCTGAGCCATATATAATCTGTGATTTATATATATATACACTACCGCTCAAAAGTCTCCTCTGCTCACCAAAGCTGCATTTATTTGATCAAAAATACAGCACAAACAGTAATATTGTGAAATATTTGTACAATTTAAAATAACTGTTTTCTATATTTTTAAATGTAATTTATTCCTGTGATTAAAGCTGAATTTTCAGCATCATTACTCCAGTCTTCAGAGTCACATGATTCTTCAGAAATATGATTTGCTGCTCAAGAAACATTTATGATTATTATCAATGTTGAAAACAGTTCTTTTTCAGGATCATTTGATGAATAGAAAGTTCAAAAGAACAGCCTTTATCTGAAATATAAAGCTTTTGCAACATTATAAATGTCCATACTGACACTTTTGATCAATATAATGCATCCTTGCTGAATAAATTTATTAATTTCGTAAAGCCCCCCCCCCAAAAAAACATAATTATTATTGACCCAAAACTTTTGAACGGTAATGTTACAAAAGCATTCTATTTCAGATAAATGCTGTTCTTTTGAACTTTCTATTCATCAAAGAATCCTAAAAAAATGAATACACATCTGTTTTCAACATTGATAATAATCATTTATGTTATGCAAAGTAAACAACAAATACATTTACAAATTATGTACTTAATATAAATACCCTGCAATTGTACTTTTGCTATTTTAAATTTGTATACTTTAAGTCTAAACTAAACCAATTTAGTATTTAATGTGCTTTAGTTATCCAGAAATAGTGCTGAGGTCCAACTGAAGATACACTTAAGTATGTTTGATTGTGCTAAAGTGAAACTATTGCGAGTATACTTTAAATATCTTGCATTTAAAAACTGATATTATACAGAGATCATACTATCCTCACTAATAGTGATATTAAACACATTTTATTGCTTTAAAGAGCATTTCAAAAGAGTCCGCACACTCACAGAAAAAATCATTGGATGTGAGATAAAATCAATGCTTTACTGAAATGAAAAAAGGCAAACGTTTCGGTCGCATGTGACCTTTTTCAATGCCAAGCTTGTGACCAAACCGTTTACCTTTTTTCCTTTCAGTAAAGCATTGATTTTATCTCACATCCAATTATTTTTTCTTTTTGAAATGCTCTTCTATTTGGATTTGTTTGTCTACGCTCCTCATTTGGACTATTTTGAAGGCGCGGTGAGTTCCTGACTATTCCCTAATGCTTAACATTAAGAAATGTGCAATAAAGAAGTACTCCAAATAAAGTTTATTTATAATTATATCAGTAAATCTCAAGCGATAGGTCAGTAAATATGTTCATGGATTTGTAGTATACTTAGTATGAAATTTTTATATAGGTTTGGTATATATATATGTGTGACCCTGGAACTCAAAACCAGTCATGCGTCTCATGGGTATATTTGTGGCAATAGCCAACAATACATTATATGGGTCAAAATTATTCATTTTTCTTTTATGCCAAAAATCATAAGGATATTAAGATCATGTTCAATAAAGATATTTTGTAAATTTCCTACCGTAAATATATAAAAAAGGTATTATTATTAGTAATATGCATTTCTTAGGACTTAATTTGGGCAACTTTAAAGGCGATTTTCTCAATATTTAGATATTTTTGCTCCATCAGATTCCAGATTTTCAAATAGTCAAATATTGTCCTATCAAATCATACATCAATGGAAAGCTTTTATTCCGCTTTCATGTGATGTATAAATCTCAATTTCAAAAAATTATGACCGTATGACTGGTTTTGTGGTCCAAGGATACACACACACACATAATGTAATTTCAGTGTAAATAGTCATGTTTGAATTATTGCACTTTTATGTCAATTTAACGGTAACACTTTACAATAAGATCCCATTAGTTAATGTTAATTATTGCATTAACTAACATTAACTAACAATATAAGCAATACATTTGTTACAGTATTTACAAATCTTTGTTAACGATAGTTAATAAAAATACAATTGTTCATTGGTAGCTCATGTTAGCTCAGGTCCTTTTAATATTAACAGATACAACTAGATTTTAATTCTGTATTAGTAAATGCTGAAGTTAACAACATCAACTAAGACGAATAGATGTGTTTTTCATTGTCAACTAATGTAGTTAACACTTAATGAACTGTAACTCTACCGCATTTATTCATCTTTGTTGATGTTAATTTCAACATTTACTAATACAGAATTAAAATCTAAAGTTGTTAACATTAGTTAATGCACTGTGACGTAACATGAACAAACATTGAGCAGCTGTAACGTTAACAAATACAGTAACACAAGTAATGCTCATGGTCATGTTAGTTAATACGTTAACTAATGTTAACTAATGGAAACCTGTTGTAAAGTGTTAGCAATTTAACTAATGTTTCTTATAATAAGGGGCCAAATTTACAGTGTCTATTTTAATTGATAATTGAACTTTATCATTTTAATGCTTTTTTAAACAGAAATGAACCTTTAAAACTAGTGTTGTCTCTGGTGACCGTGCCAGGGTAGGACGTTTTACTCATACCAAACCGTTATAAAAGTCATGTGAAAAACCTCACAAAAAATGATGCGAGATCTGAATCGTCGGCTTGCGGTATGAACGGAGGCTCAATATTTGAATCCAGAAGTGAGTTTAGCCGTCGCCCGCAGCTGATGAAGATCTGTGCTCATAATCAAAGGTGCTTCCTTTGTTCGCTCGCCGCTGTTAACCCCCATTGTGTTTTGGAGCCGTAATGATGGCGCTATCTGATTCCCTTCAGCGTTATCATGAACTATTAACATTCCCTGCATTTTTCTTGGCAGTGTTTACAGCTGAAGAATGATCGTCTCCTCCGGCTATTTTAGTGGTATTCCTGTGTGACAGTTTTCAAAAACAAAGTCGTTTTCTTTTCTCTTTCAGAACAGGTCAGCACCCTAGCACATATAACTGCTCACCACACAACCCCAAAGCATTATTACATGTTTAAATATAGAATAATTGATGCATGTTCTTGCAGTATTCAATAGAACAGGAACCTCACCCACCTGAAGATTACTGTTTTGGCGGTTTGGCCCACATCTGTTCTTAGTTCTGTCACACTTGGAAATGCAGTCAAAGAAGTTGCAGTCACTGTCACTGGTGCAGTTCTGCTCAAGTAAGTCTCTCATTTTGGGCTCGAAAAAAGCCATGTCCACATCTATTGCCACCACCTGACCAGTAAAAAACAACAATGAGAAATACAGTATTTATATTCACAGTGGGGTCTAAAGTTTTAAAACCTCAATAATCTGGTATTCAAAATCTAATTTAAACTAAGTTTTTAACAATGTGACAAAAAAATAGGACGCAAATTGAATATGGGACATTTTTCAGACAGATTTACGACATTAATCATCCAAGCTTATTTGTACATTATGTCAGATGTTCTTGCTTACATTGGAAATATCAAATATTAATAATCAAATATTAAGTATAATCAAGATTACCATTTAAACTGAACTTTAAATTAATATTTTACATTGGAAATGTCAAATATTAAAACTAAGATGATCAAGATTTTGATATATTGTTTCTTAAAAAAACAACAACAACAACAATGTAACAAAAACAAATATTACTAATTAAATATGAGACCTTTTTTCGGATACATTTGCGACTTTAATTATCCAAACTTCTTTGTGCATTATGTCAGATGTTCTTGCTTACATTGGAAATATCAAGTATTAATAATCAAATATTAAGTATAATCAAGATTAACATTTAAACTGAACTTTAAATTCATATTTTACATTGGAAATGTCAAATATTAAAACTAAGAATGATCAAGATTTTGATATATTGTTAAAAAAAAAAACATGACAAAAACAAATATTTCATATTCTGCACTATTTTTAGGACGCTAATTAAATATGAGACATTTTTTGGGATACATTTGCGACGTTAATCATCCAAACTTATTTGTATATTATGTCAGATGTTCTTGCTTACATTGGAAATGTCAAATATTAAAACTAAGAATAATCAAGATTTTGATATATTGTTTCTTAAAAAACAACAACAACAACAATATAACAAAAAAAATATTACTAATTAAATATGAGACATTTTTCGGACATATTTGCAACATTAATCATCCAAACTTATTTGTGTATTATTTCAGATGTTACATTGGAAATGTCAAATATTAAAACTAAGAAGAATCAAGATTTTGATATATTGTTTAAAAAAAAAAACATTATGACAAAAACAAATATTTCATATTCTGCACTATTTTTAGGACACTAATCAAATATGAGACTTTTTCTGACAAATTTGTGACATTAATCATCCAAACTCCTTTGTACATTAATATAAAATATCCAAACTAAGAATAATCAAGATTAAGATTTAAACTGAACTATAAATTGAAATTGTATTGCAATCATTTGCAATTTCAAAAAAATGCAGAATAGAATATTTTTTAATAGTGGTCTCAGACTGTTTATTAAAAATAGATATGTGGTTGCACTTTATTTTACAGTATGTGTATTTACAGTGTACTTACCTAAGAAAGTACTGGGTAATATAAGGTAACTACATGAGTTAAGGTTAGGTTTAGGGGTAGGACCGGTTTAGTACATAGTTATTACCCAATTACTATAATAAGTACTATAATAAGTACGTAGTATGTACACAGAGAATATGACTGTACAATAAAGTGCTACCAGATTTTTATAGATAGACAGAAGTATACTGTAAATATACATAACCTCTGCAGCAAGCTTTGACAAAGCTGTTTTTCTGTTGCCGCACCCAGTTTAATCAGAATATTAATGAGAATGTGTGCATGAAATGAACATAGCGAACATGAAAAGAAATGGACAGTAAGTGATATGTCCAAAATGTTGCAATGCAAGGCGAATCTTAAACACATACTAACTTTCGTAATGCCGTGTGTTAGAAAAGTGGCATGTATCGCTGATCTGACTTTGATTGACGGTTGTCATGGCGACACATGCTGCATGATGTCAGCTGCTGTTTACAATAGGGCAGTAAACCCGTTAAACCAATCGGCTCCGCTGGAACACAAATAAGCTGTGCGTAATGTCGAGCATCTGCTGCACAGATCTATAGATCATCTATTATTCAGTCATTTCATCGTGAGATCTGAATAAATATTTTAGTTCACTGTATAATTGTCTTGCTTGTATACTAACTGATATGCTAAAATAGATAGCTTATGTCTGAAGAAATCATTGTTGAATGGCAATATTTATATTATCAATATTTATAATCATAATTAGCTTAAATACTTGGAATATCTGGACCTTAACAAGTCTTGGGCAGCGCGGGCAGGAAATCTTTATGAAATGTAATCAAGCATTATTAAACACCATCATTCTTGTAGTTCTGCCAACGAGACAAGGATTATGCGCTCGTGAATTTTACCTGATCATAATAATACTTGCCTATAATATGCAGAATAACCTAATAGCAGTCTAATCAGTCTAATACTTCGATTAAATTAACTTGTAATGTTGGTGACAAGAAATGTGTCGGCCTCACTTTATATTAAGCGTCTTTTATGTACTAACATTGAAATTAATCATTTGATACAATGCACTTATTGTGTTCATGTTTTTACATTTGTACTCCTATTTGAATATGAAATTGCAGCTGTAATTAATTTCTGTAATTGCATCTATAATTACACTGTTGACCCTTAACCCACACTTAAACCTACCCCATACCACTAAACCTGTCCTAAACTTAAGCCCGAGACACAATAAGCCATCGCCAAAGAACTAGCGGCAATGAAAGCTGACTCTGTCTCCTCTTGTCGGCTGCGTTTCGGCCAAAAGAGCTGCGTTAAAACACACCAAAAGGACTAAAGGGGACTGTCAAATAGCACATGCGTTCTGCGCCTGTGTGTGAGTAAATGTCCAGGTATCAAGAGTCTATTTTCGTCATTCAAAAAAGCGAAACTAGAAGCAGCGCTTGCTTACCATTTTGAATATCAATCACGCTGATCACTTTATTCATTCCAGTCGGCTCATGGTATTATGAAAATATTTGTGCATTTAATGCTCATGCAAGATGGCATTTTTCTTGACTTTTTTGCTTGTGTTCATCACTTTCTCTTTTATTCTAGTGCACTAAGCTGAACAGCCAATCAGAGTTCTCTCTCTCACCGACGGCCCGACGCCGAGTCAACAGTATCCCATTTCCGTAATTACCCACATCCCATCTCAAAAGCAGCACAAGTGTTTTGCCATTCAACATCAACACGAATAAGTACCTTATGACTTTTAATGTAAGTACATAGTAGCTAAAAAGACACCTAATATAAAGTGTGACCAATGTGTCTATCCACACTAAAACCGCGAATGCTGTGCGCCATGCCAAAGTAAGAGTCAATCAGTACGTATTTAATATACACTGCTCAGCCCCACCAAAAACATGGGTTTGGATTTAAATAGGCAAATGCTTAAAGGGTTAGTTCACCCAAAAATGAAAATAATGTCATTTATTCCTCACCCTCATGCCGTTTCACACCCGTAAGTCCTCCGTTCATCTTCAGAACACAAATGAAGATATTTGTGTTGAAATTCGATGGCTAAGTGAGGCCTGCATAGCTCAAGATCCATTAATGTACTAAAAACATATTTAAATCAGTTCATGTGAGTACAATGGTTCAATATTAATATTATAAAGTGACGAAAATAGTTTTGGTGCTCCAAAAAAAACTAAATAACGACTTATATAGTGATAACCGATTTCAAAACACTGCTTCATGAAGCTTCGGAGCGGAAACGAATCAGCAAGTCGAATCCGGATTTGGATCGCGTGTCAAACTGCTGAAATCACGTGACTTTGGCGCTCCGAGCCGCTGAATCTACTCGCTTTCCGCTCCGAAGCTTCATGAAGCAGTGTTTTGAAATCGGTTATCACTATATAAGTCGTTATTTAGTTTTTTTTGCCGCACCAAAACTATTCTCGTCGCTTTATAATATTAATATTGAACCACTGTATTCACATGAACTGATTTAAATATGTTTTCAGTTCATTAATGGATCTTGAGAGACGAAATGTCATTGCTGGCTATGCAGGCCTCACTGAGCCATCGGATTTCAACACAAATATCTTCATTTGTGTTCTGAAGATGAACGGAGGTCTTACGGGTGTGAGGCATAAATTACATTATTTTCATTTTTGGGTGAACTAACCCTTTAAGAGTCAATGATTGGATCATTATTGCAGTGATTTTTATGTTTCTAGCATGTTATATGTTTGGCAACAGTTCTTCTAACCCTAATTGATGGAGTGTGTAGCTTTTCATTTCATCAGCTTTTCAAGATCTTGACCAAACATTGATGCACCTCTTGATGGAAATAATATCATAAGTGGTGCATACATTTTTTGGTCAAGTTCTTGTATTGACAATGCAAGAGTCCAGCACTCTGTCTCCTCCAGCACATCCAAAAGACTTTCAATGATTTTAAAGGGTTAGTTCACCCATAAATTATGTCATTAATAACCCGAAAGACCTTCGTTCATCTTCAGAACCCAAATTAAGATATTTTTAATGAAATCGGAGCGGACCCAGAAAGGTAGTAAAGACATCGTTAAAATAGTCCATGTGAATCCAGTGGTTCAGCTATAATGTTGCGTTCACACCAAACGCGAATAGAGTGTCAGGAGCGAGTGATTTCAATGTTAATTCAATGGAAAGGCGCGTTGACGCGCGTCTGGAGGTCCTGAGGCGCGATGGACGTGATTCCGCCTCATTTGCGCGTCCAGTTTGCACGACTGATGCGAATGGGATGCGAATTGAGCGTCTTGCGCGATACGCGTGAGTGGTGGTTTTGTGCATTCACGCATTTGAAGCGAATTCGCGTCTGACGCCCGAGTTGAAAAATTTGAACCTTGGCGTCAATTCGTGCTGCGTTAACCAATCAGGAGCCTGCTTGCTTGTGTGATGAGAAACCCTGCATAATTAAAAAATACTATTATTGTGTCGCAAAAGGTAGTTTAAAAGACATTTTCAGGTGAGAATGTAGTTGTTTAAAGCTCAAATCTGTGGTTTATTTATAAAGAGTCATCATCATGGGCTAATTTAAATTTTTGGGTGAACTATCCCTTTAATTTGTGTTCAGAAGATGAACAAAGATCTCACAGGTTTGGAACGACATGAGGGTGAGGAATTAATGACAGAATGTACACTTTTGGGTGAACTAACCCTTCAAGGTCTGGACCAATTTGTGTGTCATGCTCCCTCCCAACCATTTTTTCACAATTTGACGTGATGATTCTTGACAGTGTCATCCTGGAAAATGTGAACATGTTTTTTTAAGAATGGAAAAGCTACACACTCCATCAGTTAGGGTTGGAAGAACTGTTGCCAAACATAACATGCTAGAAACATAATCACTCCAATCATAGACTCTGAAGCATTTGCCAATTTAAATCCAAACAGTGACAGTGTATAATATTCAAAGTGGGATTTGAGGATTTCACTGATACATGAAGTATTTACTCACCGTCAGGTCCTTCCTGATAGCAAAGTTCTCTGGTTTAATATCACAGAGGTGTAAGCGGTGGGAAAAGTCATTCTCGAAATGCTCCACCATCTCCAGAAAGCTCAGAGCCACTCGGGGCACCATATCTCTCGCGGTGAACATCTTGTCCTGTCCGTTCCAGGGGCTCGGCGACGGGCTCAGAGACAGTTCCTCCAGAGAGAATATGTGTTGGTCCCATGCGTGTCCAGCCGCCAAGTACTCCACGGCATAGAAGTGACCACAGGAGCCCAGGATCTTGGCCACGTGGTGGGTCAAATCCTGCAGGACCCTGAGGAAGATGTACTCCTCCTGCTGAAGGAGAGCCCAGAGCGAGGCCAGCTCAGCTCGCGAGTACGTCCGCTCGCTCTCCTTCAGCCGCTGACCCCACAAGCGGGGCAACGTCAAGTTAGTTCCCGTCTCCAGGCCGAGGGAGTTCTTGATCTCCAGGGTGGCATAGAAGACGACGTCCAGAGGCGAGAGCTCCTCCTCGCCACCCATTCCTCCTGCCGCATCCTGGTACTCCAGCAGAGCTAAAGCCTCATAGGAGGAGAAATTCTCCAGCTTTGACTTGAGAACAACAGGGACCCCGCGCCAGCTGGCGGCCATGACCTTCTTCCCATTCTCGTAATACAGGCAACGTTTGTATTCCACACGACCGGCCACGCAGAGGTCCTCACAGAGGTCACCGGTCAGAACGCCCTGCTGATACTCGTCACACTGAAACAAAGACACAGAACAGCTCCCATTAGAAGACAAATGTGCAGCATATTTCATTGCGTTTTCTTATTTAAACAACATTTTCAAAAGACCAAGCCATATGATTTAATAAATCAAGTGACACCATGTCAAATCTAATTAGTTAGGTTTAATTAAAAAAAAGCACGCAAACCGATTGCCTTAAAAAAACAAGTAAAGTGAAATAGGAATAGAATGTTGTGCTAACAAATGCTTTGTTAGTATAGTTCACTTACACAAGAGTTCTAGTTACTAAAAAAAGAACTGTATAGAGTACTTGATCCTTTACTTTAGATTTACTCTGGACTTAGTATAGCTGCCATTGTTGTGTTTTGAATGTTGAAGTCTGTGTGTGACTCAAGCATGATCAACTGCAAGATATTGTCCAAATATATGGATTATATCAACCCAATTAAAAGTTTCACAGGTGTTTATGACGTAAGTGTTAGCAATAAAATTATAAACGATTATTATACAACATAAACACTGAAACAAAGACACAGAACAGCTCCCATTAGAAGACAAATGTGCACCATATTTCATTGCGTTTTCTTATTTAAACAACATTTTCAAAAGACCAAGCCATATGATTTAATAAATCAAGTGACACCATGTCAAATCTAATTAGTTAGGTTTAATTAAAAAAAAGCACGCAAACCGATTGCCTTAAAAAAACAAGTAAAGTGAAATAGGAATAGTATGTTGTGTGAAATAGGAATAGTATGTTGTGCTAACAAATGCTTTGTTAGTATAGTTCACTTACACAAGAGTTCTAGTTACTAAAAAAGAACTGTAGAGAGTACTTGATCTTTTACTTTAGATTTACTCTGGACTTAGTATAGCTGCCATTGTTGTGTTTTGAATGTTGAAGTCTGTGTGTGACTCAAGCATGATCAACTGCAAGATATTGTCCAAATATATGGATTATATCAACCCAATTAAAAGTTTCACAGGTGTTTATGACGTAAGTGTTAGCAATAAAATTATAAACGATCATTATACAACATAAAGGGAAATATTACATAGGTTAATTTTAAAAGGAGACCTAATTTCTGACTAAATCATTAGTTAATTATTCAGTCAGAAGCTATAGGTCAACTTTTAGAAGCAACCTATTTATTACTTCTCTTCCTTTGAAACCAAATAACTGATTTCTTGTGGCATTGCTGCATCAATGAGAGCTGCGTTCTATCTACCCTACTGTGCGGCACAGAATGCTGGAGAATGACAGCAAATGACACGCGTCAACTATCAGTCTTCCACACAAGGAGTCTGAGAAGAATCTGTCGGATTTTTTGGCCAAGCTAGATATCAAATGAGGATCTATTAACAAGATGTCAACAAGACAGCATGGATAGCATCATAAGAAAGAGGCGCTGGAACTGGATTGGGCATGTTTTGAGAAGAAAGCAAGACAGCATCCCAATAGTAGCCCTTCATTGGACACCCGAAGGTAGAAGAAAGAGAGGATGACCCAAGATCACCTGGAGTCGCACAGTAGAGAAAGAAACAAAATCTATGAACCTGACATGGGGAGATGTCCAGAAAAAAGCCCAGAATCGACCAGAGGGGAGGATATTAGTTGCTGCCCTACATGCCAGAGGCATAATGGGTAGTAAGTAAGTCCAAGTGCCCAACCAAAGTGAACACTGATCACCATAATGGTGATGGATTTTGTTGTTGTTGACAGAATGGCGCTCAAACCAATCAATTAATCTTAACTTGGTTTTTCTGAGTAACCAAGGAATAGTATGTGAATAGTGCAGATTACTATATTTTTACAATTAAGTTAAGACATTAAGTAAAGTTAACTTTACAGTGCAGTAAAGGACCTTGTTACAAAATACATATATTTCAAATTAATGCTGTTCTTTTGAACCTTCTATTCATTAAATAACCAAAAATGATGTCCAAAAAATTTATCACAAATAAAACAATCGATTCCTTACCAAATCCGCAATATGCTTACAAAATCTAAATTGTAATAATATTTGAATAAAGGGTGAATGTGTCAACCCAAGGCTGGACATTTTGACCACTGCTATGTAATAATATATTAATGTAATATAATTAAAATAATAGAACACAATATAATTAATATAATCTATCATATCATTAATATAATATAATTAATAAATAATGAATTAAATAATTATAAATTAGATTTAATATAATTTAATATAATATATTATAGTCAGGGCTTGACATTAACTTTTTTGCTCACCAGCCACTGTGGCTATAGTGGTTTTCCAAAGTTACTACCCTGTAAAAAAAAAAAATCAGGTCTCCAATTGAATATTTTCTAGTGACTGATCACATTAAATTGCATCAATTCACAGAAATTTAATTTGGCCAACTGAAAATTTTAGATGTGATCAGTCACTACAAAATATTCAATTGGAGACCTGAATTTTTTTTACAGTGTAGCCACTCAGCATTTTCACTGGCCAAAATGTTGTTGTTGGGAAATTTGTTGTTGGCTATATGTAAATGACCACTGTACACACCCAAATCATGTCTAAATGAAATGTATAACATGGCAGGTCATCAAATAGGCCAATTTAGCTCTGAAAAGGTTGTGTGTAAAGATCCTTAATCTAGACAGATAAACACTTTAAAGTCCGTTTTATGACTAAGTCATTCTCTTCAAATGTTATTGAAGTTAGAAACGTGTATACCAATGTCGTATGTAACTTTAGAACCGGTCCCTAAATTTGTGAATATTGCACATCAAGCCAACATTATGCCAGTCATATCATATGCGCAGTGGTTCTGCTGTGTTTGTTTGAAACTATTGGTAACTTTTCGCTGCTGAAATAGAACAAAAACAGTCAACCACTGTATGATGAATGAATCTCCTGCGTACATCGCACGTTTTGAGTGCAGATTTCAGTGAGTGAGAGCCGCTCTGAACAAAACTCTGGCTAATCTGAACGCCTCTGATTATTAGACATCGCATTCATAAACTCGACAGAAACACGTGTGATTGGTTATAATACACAACGTGATTATAACAGATGTCTTTTGAGAAGACTATAATAAATTCAACCGCCAAAGTGGCTAGTGTGAGTGACTGTGTTACACACCACAGCTGAAATACACGCGCAAATGGCGGGTGTTAATGTCAAGCCCTGATATCATTTTTAATTTAATATAATATTATATAATCAATCATAGCATATATCATATCAATCATATAATTAATATAATATCATTTTTACAATTCCTAATATTAAATTGCACTATTTGTATTGTGTATTATTTGTATCCTAGCATGTCATAGTCTCATTGTGATGTGTCTCATCAAACTCATTTCCTTTGCGTTAAAGCAGTTTTTAATCGATGCGATCTTAATTCCATCTCATATCACACTTATTGAATATGTGCCTATGTTGAGATACGGTACCAACGCCACCTGTCAGCATATTTTCCTGCCATGCATGAAATTCACATATTTAATCTTGCAAGAATAATCATTTTTGTGCATAGTGTTAAAGCAGATATGCGTTTTCCCTCTTTGACCCTCTGGTGAAAAACGAGCTAATTACTGGTTGTTGCTGCGGTCTGCACATATATGTGTCAGTTCAGGGGCTCCGGGGTTTCGGATGATTTGTGTTCCGCAGAGATTACACTGCAAATCGTCCTCTGTCACCTTCCAAAGTAAACAGCTGTGATCCACACACAGTCCGGCTCATATCTGCTCTGGCTCTAGCGATATGTTTTCCTTATCATTATCCATCAGAATGGTTTGTGGGATGCTCTCCCCTGCTTGTCCCCTTATTATAAAATATGTCCTCTGTGTTCGAAAAAAGCCTGCTAGAGCATTTTACCCGTTTGTCATAAAACTGAAGTTCACACATTTGTGTAATTAAACTTGCTTGGCTAAAATTGGCAATGATAACACTCGATTTTTACATTAATGTGAGGGGCGTTCGCTTGTGCAAAAGTTGCTGTTACTGTGTTAATGGAGATATGTAGACTGGGTAAACCCAGCCTGATCTGCCGGTGATTTGATTCCGCCCTGCAGCTCAGTCTGGAAACCTGCAAATTAATTTCTACTGCTTCTGTTACACTTTTGCGGGAACCAATCACAGACTGGCTTATCCACCTGGCGCGCTATTGGCGAGTTTAACACGATGACGGATAGAGAAGCGATGGGTCGTTGCCCGTTGATCCCGCCTCTTGTGGTCTGATTGGTTGAAGGACTATCCAATTGCGTACAGAGTCATTTGAATTATGCTCGTTTATCACGCCTCTTGTGCAGTAGAAAATACAGAGCAGACTCCCCAGACCAGGGGCGATTCTAGGATTTTCCTTTTAGGGGGGCTCAGCAAAAAATGTTTTTGTAGTTTAGGGTTCAATTCTCACTGTTAACTAGTAGCTTGTATGCATATTAGGATATTGGCTGTTTATTATTACTTATACTTATAAAGCAAATATGAATCCCTTATTCTGCATGACCATATTGTACAGTCCTTAATCATACAATGCAGGCAGGTATATAATCACTGAGATCCCAAATGTGAGGTTAGGATGGTTCGGGGGGGAAATTTTGATTTCTGTGATCTACATATGTGCATTTTAAGATTTTCTGAACGCCAAAAAATGTGATAACAATAGCTTGAAAACCATGTCAGTGGCTGATTAAGTTTTTCCATTTTCGTCAGTGAAGAACATAAACATATGTTTAACTAATATTTGTATGTTTTATGAATCATTTTTGTAGACATGCTAATTTACTGAAGACTAACAGGAAAGCTAGGTAACTAAATGTATTAAATTAATTCACAAAATGCATTCATTACTAATCTTATGCCCAATACAGGCTGAAAAAAGCTGAACCTTTTTTTATTTACTGAGAGCTATAAATGGAATTATTAATTTACAATATGCACACAAAAAATGCTGGGTTAAAAATAACCCAAGTTGCAATTGGGTTGTTTTAACCCAGCGGTTGGGTTAAATGTTTGCTTAAAACAACCCAATCACTGGGTTAAAACAGGCCAATTGCTGGGTTAGTCCATTTTCAACCCAACTTGGGTTATTTTTAACCCAGCATTTTTTAGAGTGCACATTCATTACTATTAATCTTATGCCTAATCTGAAGAAAACGGCTTTGTTAATATTTCTTGTTTGTTAATTATATTATAATTGACATTACATAGGCCTGTTTCAAATCAAAATGGCGAAATTAGACAAAAGTTGATTCATTTGCCTTAAAATTTTTGTCATTTGTTTAACATTTCTGACTTGAAGTAGCAGCTGTCAAATATGAAATGTTTAGTTTAGCTACTTACATATCTCACACTTGACGTCGCGTCCTGCAGCTAAAATTCGCGCTCAGCCTACATAAAGCCCGCCTACTCTGATTTGATTGGTTTTCTCAAATATTTTGACATTGACGACAGGTGACAGACCAATGAGGCTCAGATCACCGCACACACCTTCTGACGTGCGCTCTGTTATGTTCAATCTTAAATTGAGTTTGGTCTGGTGATAGCCAGAAAATATGGTCAGAAAGTCTGAAATTTTGGCTCGAAACTATGACATTTGTGTGTGTGTTTTAGTGGAAATCGATCAACGCATAGAAACGTAATAGCATTCTCTATTAGAGATGAGCAGACGGCTTTCATGAGGAATTTTGGGAATAAAAGTGGTGAGGACATCAAAACATGCATCAATCAGAACGAATCAATTCCGATTAAAAATTTTGAGCGTTCAGTTTATGAGTCATTGACAAATAAATCTTCAAAAAAGGTGTTTTTTTTTTAATCTTTTCAAAGCCATGAGGCATAAACAATGTGTTTAAACATGGATCAGTTGCTAAATAACATTTTAAAGTGTTTCAATTATTTTTTTTTACTTTGTATGTCAGGTGGTACAATACAATAGTTGTATGTCTATACTGTAGTTGTATCACCTGACAAGTGTCAAATCAACTTTTGCTAGTTTAACAACGGAAACAATGGTTGTAATCGCTATAATCAATGAATCTCTTATTTACATTGTGTTTGCACTGTTAGTTATGATGAAAGCATTCGTGAGTGTGCGGAAATCGAGTCACAATGACGAGATCCTGCATTCATGAGCTCAACATGTGTGTGTGATCGGCTACAATGATCATCACTGCAACCTTTCATGCCAAGATCTAAGTATAATGCCATAATCAACACTTTTCACGATTTGTTAACCTTGAGCTGCAGTAGTAAAAACGTTTTCGAGATAATACTTATTTTATATGCAAGGATGTCAGCCAATCACAGCAGTGGGCGTTTACACTGAAGTCTTACAGCAGCCAATCACAGCAGTGGGCGTTTACACTGAAGTCTCACAGCAGCCAATCACAGCAGTGGGCGTTTACACTGAAGTCTCACAGCAGCCAATCACATCAGTGGGCGTTTACACTGAAGTCTCACAGCAGCCAATCACAGCAGTGGGCGTTTACACTGAAGTCTCACAGCAGCCAATCACAGCAGTGGGCGTTTACACTGAAGTCTGACAGACACGCCCCTTCAAACAGCGTTAAAATCAGGGTAGGAAAAATCCTTTTATTTCAAAATTATTACCATTTTTATGTAAAAATCATGCTAACATTATAAGTGCACCACAGGAAACATAAAATAATAAAGCAATGCAGTTCATGAGACCTTTAAGACATTATTTTAAATAACGTCTGTTCATTTGTTTCGGACATTTGCACCACCTGACATTTTGGGGTTTTAAGATAACAAAACATAAAATAATATGCATTATATAAATGTACTAAAAATAAGTTCACACTAAATAAGGTTTTATAGACTAATGTGATATACAGTATGTCATGAATATATCAAATTAATTTAAAAGGAAATGATGCACGGCATGACATTGACCCTTATATTAACCCGATACGTTACAATCCTATTTACATATTATATGTATTAGTGCACATTATAGCGATAGTGCGCAGTCGCCACATTCAAAACCATAGAAAGCAACCACAATAATGCCACCGGAGCTTCATTAATATTAGTAATACTAATTTAATCCGGATCAAGCTCAATTGGTTTGATTGACATGTCAGCCAGTCCAATTGAGCCATCAATCCAATTACTACAAGAGGCCCCAAAGAGACCCTGGCGGTTTGAGAAGGTTTCTTCACATAAGAGCAGAAATGACTTCCAGTTGGTCACTTTGACAACACACAACACAATCTCAGAGGTTTGTTATCAGCTCGACTGAGCCTAAACTTAGAAAGACTTCACCCCTGCACCCTCTCACGGGCCTCTCGTGGAGTTTATGTGGGCCAGAGATTCATGTTGTGGTCTGTGGTCAGGACGGGGCCTTTTGGTCTAGGCTGATCTTTTTTCCAACTCTGTAAGTGCCAGCCAAATTCCCCACATATGTTTTAATTCCCAGACTCTGCTTCAGATGGGACAACGGCTCCCGTTTGCGAGTAAACGTTTGTACCTCGAGGCCTGGACACGAGCGGCTGCCCCAAATCCAGTGTATGTTTGTGTGTTCAGGATAGAAAGTACACTCACTGTTTGGAGATTTGAGAAATGAATGTGTGTAGGCAGGGAAAGCTCTGGCTGATCCGTCGTGAGACTCGGAGAAAGTGACCCGTATGTTGTAAATCATGGCTGTGTTTGTAATCTAGCAGTTGGGATGACAGAAACACACTTTTTTCTGTCTGTACAGCCAAGACAAGA
This sequence comes from Gobio gobio, assembly GCF_949357685.1. Taxonomy (NCBI): domain Eukaryota; kingdom Metazoa; phylum Chordata; class Actinopteri; order Cypriniformes; family Gobionidae; genus Gobio; species Gobio gobio. The sequence goes on from NC_137119.1 coordinate 5,693,569, forward strand.
TTAAGGCCTGGCTTTGACAGTATGTCTGGCCCTTCTCATGCAAATAAATGAACTAATAGTAACTTTTTATTTATGTGTTATATATATATTTTTTTTCTTTGACTGAATAAACATTACATTCTTAATATATTTAAGTGAATTAATTTATTGTCTTGAAAAAAAAAACAGGCAGGGTTATTATCATTACTAAATCTATTACACACATTTCAGTTCATTGAAATAAAGCTGAAAAAATATACAATATAAATATTTCAAAAACTTTAAATGACTATAAATTACTAGTTGAAGCACTAAAATTCTTAACTGAAAATAAATAAAAAACTAAAACTATCTGAAACAAACTAAAACTTAAATAAATAAAATAATAATTAGTAATATATAATAAAATGACAAAAGCCCATTAAAAATGACTAAAACATGAAAGCTGGAAATATTAAAAATAATTAAAAATAAAACTGTATTGAAACCTAAAATAACACTGCAATATATTTTTTTAATTAATATTCAAAATATTAATAAACTATTTACTTAAATAACACTGCAATATTTTTTTATTAATATTATTCAAAATATTAATACAACTATTCACTTAAATAACACTGCAGTATTTTTGGATTAATATTATTCAAAATATTAATAAAACTATTAAAACTTAAATACAAAATAAAATAACACTGCAATATTTTGGATTAATATTATTGAAAATATTAATAAAACTATTAACTTAAATAACTCTGCAATATTTTTTTATTATTAATATTATTCAAAATATTAATAAAACTATTAAAACTTAAATAAAAAAAACAACAACACTGCAATATTTTTGGATTAACATTATTCAAAATATTAATAAAACTATTAAAACTTAAATAACACTGTAATATTTTGGATTAATATTATAAAAATATTAATAAAACTATTAAAATTTAAATAACACTGCAATATTTTGGATTAATATTATTAAAAATATTAGTAAAACTATTTAAACTTAAATGAAAAATAAAACAACACTGCAATATTTTTGGATTAACATTATTAAAAATATTAATAAAAATATTACAATTTAAATAACACTGCAATATTTTGGATTAATGTTATTACAAATATTAATAAAACTATTAAAACTTAAATAAAACTGCAATATTTTTGGATTAATATTATTACAAATATTAATAGAACTATTAAAACTTAAATAAAAAATAAAACAACACAGCAGTATTTTTGGATTAACATTATTAAATATATTAATAAAACTATTAAAACTTAAATAACACTGCAATATTTTTAGATTCATATTATTAAAAATATGAATAAAACTATTCAAAGTTAAATAACACTGCAATATTTTTGGATTAATATTATTAAAAATATTAATAAAACTATTGAAAAGTAAATAACGCTGCTATATTTTTGGATTTATGGCATCTGTACATTGTGGGACGTTTAGTTGTAATCTGGACTCAACAGTCTCAGTGAAAATGCATGTGTTTGTATCCAGCCGGCTGAGTATATATTTATCACAGCTCACATCAAGCATCACTAACACTAGAGATCTGAACAAACCTCGGTTCTTGAGCATTCAAGTTTGTGCTACGGACATGAACTATAACTCAAACCGGCTTGTGGAGGAGAGGTGTGCTGTTACTAAGCAATTGCACTTGTATTTTTGGCCTGGTGGGAGAACAGAAAACACACACGCGCACACACACACTACTGAGAGATATCTAAGGTTGAATCGCAGCAGTGAGCATGCAAGCACAACTCCAGTGCTGAGTGTCGACATGAATTAAGACGGAAACAGTATTTTCTTTCTGCTTCTGAGCATGTAAGGTAATGATTAAGCATTAGACCCCAGAGAATGGCAGTCTATTTCTGTTGCCCACAGGCTGTATTGCCATCTGGCCTGAGTCTGGCCAGTCCCGGCATGCCAAGAATGTCTGCTCTGGGTCACTCCATCATTTCCACTTTACAAGAAACTCATTAAAACTCAGATTCAAAACCTAATGTGCTCCAATATATGCTTGTATGCCAAATACACACACACTAGAGCTGCACGATTAATCGTTAGACGATCGCGATCTCGATTCAAACACCCATGTGATCTCATTCGTTCCTAAATGACAAAGATTCACCTGTGTCTATTGGCAAGTCCGATCACAGCGGACATTCAGATCTGTGTTATAGCGCTGCTGCTGAGCCATTATCATGAAACACAAACACACAGTATCGTTATTTCTGTGTTACAATCGTTCAAATGATAGGATAACAGTCCAGATATGACCATAGATGTGTACAGTATGATCAAAATAGAGCAGATCACCTTTTGAAAGTATTACATTAGAAACTGTTCAAATTGTTTTGCTAATTATTTCTCAAAGTTATACATTTTTGGAATGAGGTAAATAAATACTGTTATATATTATATATATATATATATATATATATATATATATATATATATATATATATATATATATATATATATATATATATATATATATATATATATATATATATATATATATATATATATATATATATATATATATATATATATATATATATATATATACGTATTTCCAAAGCAATTTGAGTCTTGTGATAAATTAATGAAAAAATAGTACTTTTTAAGCAATAATGTTTGAAATTGAGGTTTTTATTTACAGATAATTAAAAATTAAGTTAGACTAATGTAAATAATTGGCCTGGCTCCGCCCTCCGACGTACTTCCGCTCAATTTTCATTTTCCTTCAGTACTCCGTCTGGGATTGCGATATATTCTCTGGGTTTCTCCGGTCAAATTTTATCCGGTCCAATCAGCGAACAGAGGGAGTGGCTGAGAACGATGACGTTGATGTCGTGCTCTAGTTTGAGATGACATACGTCACGACCAAACGTTAGCGATTGGTTATGGCAGATCCAATAAAACTTCAACAGAGTTCCCGCCTTCAAGGAAGTAAACGCTTGTCAATGGAGAGTGGCCAGACTCTCTGAACAAATTAAATGTATGAGAGTCTGGTAGGACCAGGCTAGTCAATAATACACTCTAAAAAATGCTGGGTTAAAAATAACCCAAGTTGGGTTGAAAATGGACTAACCCAGCAATTGGGTTGTTTTAACCCAGCGGTTGGGTTAAATGTTTGCTTAAAACAACCCAATTGCTGGGTTAAAACAACCCAGTTGCTGGGTTAGTCCATTTTCAACCCAACTTGGGTTATTTTTAACCCAGCATTTTTTAGAGTGTAGGATTTAAAGAATTTAAATAATATAAGTGTGATTGACCTAGTGAAATTAAGTTGATTAAAAGTAATAACTTAAGTTGAAAAAAGGTCATTTTTTCACACTCTAAAAACTGCTGGGTTAAAATCAACCGAAATTGGGTTATTTTGGCAACCCAGCACTGAGTCAAAAATGGACGTACCCAGTGCTGGGTTGTTTTGACTCAGCATGATGGGTTGTTTTTACCCTAGATTTTGATGTAAAATTACTACATTGCTGGATTAAAATGAACCCAAAATGGGTTTGAAATTAAAGCCAGAAATATTGGAAATTATTCCTTTTTAGAATAAAGTCATTTTTTTCAGTTGATCCAACTGTTCGCTTTTTACAGTGTAACTTGACACTTCAAATAAAGATTGTATCAAGCATGCTGCGCCAAATGCGCTTCTATCGCATCTAGTTGAACTCTTGAACATTTTGAATCCACTTGTATAAAGCGAACATTTGAAGAGAAAGACGCGCGTTCGAGTCGCTCCAGGACCTGCGCCTGGATGCCGGCCACTTTCAGCAGTACTTCCGCCTGTCCCGCGTTCATATAGCTCCGTATGACTGCTCACTGCCAATAGCAGTCGTTCCTCCATGTTGAATGAGTGACTTTTTTTATTTTATTTTTTTAATGCATGAAAGAACGGTAACATAAATTTTCATCATTGTCATACAATAATAATGCAATAATACGCCAAGTTCCTTCAGTCCAGATTAAGTGCTAAGTCCTTAAACAAGTCCTGTTTTGAATGAGTGACTCCGGGCGGGCCTGCCCCCTGTTTATCACGTCACTTCACCACGTGACAGCAGAAAGCAGGCTCCGGATTGGTTAACGCGGCGCAAGCATAGTTCAGATTTTTCAACTCGGTTGTCAGACATGAATTTGCTTCAAACGTGTGAATGCACAAAAAGCACCAAATAAAATCACTTGCTTGAAAAATCACTTCTGCTCTTATGTGAAGAAACCTTCTCAAACCGCCAGGGTCTCTTTGGGGCCTCTTGTAGTAATTGGATTGATGGCTCAATTGGACTGGCTGACATGTCAATCAATCCAATTGAGCTTGATCCGGATTAAATTAGTATTACTAATATTAATGAAGTAGCTCCGGTGGCATTATTGTGGTTGCTTTCTATGGTTTTGAATGTGGCGACAGCACACTATACTTTTGATCAAATAAATGCAGCCTTGGTGAGCAGAAGAGACTTAAAACATAAAATAGTGCCAGTAGTCTATATTTAATTATAAATAGGATAAAATAGGTAAAAATTGTGGAGAAATCTTCCTTTAAAATAAATGTTTGATTTTGTTATTTGGTGCAATGCATTGTCTCTCCAACATCTAACATCCATTCAAGCAGTATCATATCTTATATGCATGCCTTGAGAATATCAAAATGACACATTTGAAGCATTAAACCCACTACAAAAACAATGATCTTTGCATGAAAGTCCATCAAGTCCATGGAGCATGTCTACCCACCGCATGCAAGACCATCTGTGCTTAACCTTCACATTTAGAGTATAAACAAAGCATGGAGAGCCTGCAGAGCACCACTAAAACAACAGTTAGCTACATTTCATGAACTCATGCCAACAATTGTATCACACACAGGCCTGGTTGCACAGGTGACAGATGGTGCGGCTGATTAAAAAAGGTCTCGTGTAGTTCAAAGAGTAATTGCCCAAAGGTTCTCAGTCACATGCTGCCAGAAACTATAAACTGTTTATTGTGTGAATGTGCACCACTCTGGGTTGTTTATTGCAATGTTGAGCCCCTTAGAAAAGCTAACTGTTTGGCAGATTATCAGCATGTTTTTACAATTCATCAACTGAGAAATGGGCTTTAGCGTTTTGGAGATGTACTATAGCAAATAAGGCATGAGCGATGGGTAAGTTGCGCCATCACGAAAACTTCCAGGAATGAATATGTTCTCCATTAAAGCGAAATTAAGAATTTACACCTTTCTATTGTCGCACTCAGTGTAAATAAACATCACTGTTTCTGCTTCTAGTACGTTTTTAAGACAAAGTATGTGGCGCTGCGACAACTTACGGAAGGATTTGATTCGAAAGCATTTCCAAACAAACATCTAACGTGATTTATGAGAGAACGGTCTCAGAGCTTTTGAACTGCACCGTAAGACGATTCAGTGGAAAATTAGACGCAGAGTACAGGATAAACAAATCAGAATTCAAAAGCGTGTGTTATTCTCATTTGGAAGTCGCTTTGGATAAAAGCATTGCTAAATTAATAAATGTAAATACATTTTTGGCATCCTACATCTGAGAGCTTTTTTTCTTTCTTACATGTAAATCCACGGACATGAATGCAGAATTAATGTGAGAGCGGTTACACTTTATTTCGATTGTCCACTTTAGACATTCTATGGTAACACTTTATTTTACAATTTCTTTGTTACATACACTGTAGTGCCAAAAGGATTGTGACCGTCTCCAAATCATTGAATTTAGGTGTTCAAACACTTCCATGGCCACAGGTGTATAAAATCAAGCACTAGGCTTGAAGACGCTTCTACAAACATTAGTGAGAGAATGGGTCGCTCTCAGGAGCTCAGTGAACTCAAGCGTGGTACTGTGATCGGTTGCCACCTGTGCAATTTCCTCACTACTAAATATTACAAATACAAAATAATTACAAATATTTAGTATATTCAAAGCCTTACATCACCAAGTGCAATGCAAAGCGTGGGATGCAGTGGGGTAAAGCACGCCGCCACTGGACTCTAGAGCAGTGGGGATGTGTTCTCTGGAGTGACCAATCACGCTTCTCTGTCTGGGTTTGGCGGTTGCCAGGAGAACGGGACTTGCCTGACGGCATTGTGCCAAGTGTAAAGTATGGTGGAGGGGGGATTATGGTGTGGGGTTGTTTTTCAGGGGTTGGACTTGGCCCCTTAGTTCCAGTGAAACAAACTCTTAATGCTTCAGCATACCTAGACATTTTGGACAATTTCATGCTCCCAACTTTGTGGGAACAGTTTGGGGATGGCCCCTTCCTGTTCCAACATGCCTGTGTAGGGCTCTGCGATATTGAAGAAAACTACTAAATGCAATACCTTGTTAAATAATGCAATATTCGATATGGGATACGATATTGCTTTAAGTGTGTAAAATCTAGCTATTTAAATTATATATATAAAAAAAAACATTTAAAAACCAAGAATGATACCATTTATGTGTTTCACATTCTTTCTGGGAAAAGAAAGCATCGCTACAACTTCTGAAAGTGACCAGCAGTGTTTTAGCATAAAATTAATGTCACAAATCTGACAATATAATTTTAACATCAGTGTAAACAAACAAAAAATCAAATGCCAATATTTAAATACCAAAAACATTTAGGTACTTTGCTTGACTTGGTAATATGTAGATATATATCAACCTAAAACTTAACATCAAGAACATCCAGGTAAACAAACACACCTGAACTAGGGGTGGACGATTATTTTTTATTATTTTAATTTATCTTTGTTATTAAAAATAAGAACTAAAAACGGTAGTCTTCACAAGAATTAAATATACACTGATGCATAATAAAGCTACAAAGGATATTCAGCCAAGAGCACTGAGTGATTTTCTCTTTTTCTTTTGTTGTTTGACAGACAGCGGCAGGTTTACTGGTTTATATTAGCAGGTTTATATTAGCAGGCTGTCACTTTAAGACCTAATGCACGGATCCTATTGACACGCATTCGGTTTCTTTCCTCAACTTGATATCCTTCACTTAAAGGGATATTTCACCCAAAAACCAAGACCAAAACCAAACCAAGCAAATAGAGCAACCACTGACTACCACAGTAGGGGAAAAAATACTATGGTAGTCAATGGTTGCTCTCTCTGGCTGGTTACGAACATTCTTCTAAATATCTTCTTTTCTGTTCAGCAGAACAAAGAAACTCATACAGGTTTGGAACAACTTGCGGGTGAGTAAATGATGACAGAATTGACAACAACTGTGTGTGTGTATTTGACAGGTCGAGTGTGTAACAAGGCACGAAACAGAACTGAAGGGATCACACGCTTTCAGGGAGGCGGCTTGTGCGCACGTTTCGGCGGGTGTGTCAGACAGCGCGAGACTGCAAGGAGTTGTTTTTCGCAAGTTATTGTGTTTAATAACTCTTTTTAACGTCAATCAAGTCACATAAGTAACGTCTCGGTTACGGATGTAACCCTCGTTCCCTGAGGAGGGAACGGAGACGTAACGTTAGTGACTAACGAATGGGGGTTTCGCTTAGAAGCCTATCATCTTCGAGCTTAGAGAAAATGCCCAATGGCGTGCCAATGCCATAGGGCATGCGGAATTTGCATACGTAACTCCGCCTCACCGCGTGAGTATATAAGGAAGTACGTGGCAATATCGCATTATGTTACCTGCTTGAGGAGCCAAGACTGAACTCCTGCGTTCCAGGTAGCACAGCTGATGTGGCAACGGGACGTTACGTCCCCGTTCCCTCCTCAGGGAACGAGGGTTACATCCGTAACCGAGACGTTCCCTTTCGTTCAGTCACTACGACGTAACGTTAGTGACTAACGAATGGGGGTCCCAATATAATCCCGCCACTCAGCTGTCTTCCAGTGCCCTGCGTAAGTGTGAGTACCCTGTCGTAAGACTAGTACGGACGAAGGACTCCCACTTATCACAGGAATACCAAGGTACACTGGGAAGCATATCCCAGTGAGGGAATGCGAAGATGCCTACCCGTGGGGAGGACTTAAAAGTACACATATGACCCACTAAGGGCTGCATAAGGGAAACTCTAGGGTACCAGCCGAAGGTGGATTTTTAACCCTAGGGGTGGCGGGGACACGCCAAGGGAAGAAACCCGCTCACTGCGGAGACTTACGGTGAAATACACATGTGGGGGTCGCCGGAAGGAACCATGCACACGGGGCACCTGGCCGGACATGAGGGTCTGGGCTCGAAGGGCAGGCTGAACTGATGTCGGCGTCGACAGTGCTGGAGGAGCTCAGGGCTCTCGGGGAGCTCACCTGAGGAGAATATCGCACGTATCCAGTCCGTGGAGTGGAGTGGCGAGCAAGCGAAGACACCTGAGCCTGGCCCATCACCGGCCCCTCGGGGGGGCGAGTACATAGTCGGACACTGGCTCCACTCGGAGATTGTAGAATCTGGCGAATGTGTTAGGTGTCGCCCAGCCTGCAGCTCTGCAGATGTCTGTTAGCGAGGCGCCATGCGCTAGAGCCCAAGAGGAGGCCACACTCCGAGTGGAGTATGCCCTCGCACCAAGGGGACATGGTCGACCTTGCTGCTGGTAAGCCAAAACAATGGTGTCCACTATCCAGTGAGACAGCCTTTGCTTTGAGAGAGCACTTCCCTTCCACTCTCCACCAAAACAGACAAAGAGCTGGTCTGAGGTCCTGAAACACTGCGTCATGTCTACGTAGGCGCGGAGAGCGTGTACTGGACAGAGCAGTGCCAAGGCTGGGTCTGCCTCCTCCAAGGCAGCGCTTGCAGGTTCACTACCTGATCTCTGAAGGGAGTGGTAGGAACCTTGGGCACATATCCAGGACGGGGTCTCAGGATCACGTGAGAGTTAGCCGGCCCGAATTCCAGGCACGCTCCTTCAACCGAAAATGCCTGCAGGTCCCCGACCCTCTTAAAGGAGGCCAATGCGGTCAGCAGAGCCGTCTTCATCGACAGGAACTTAATATCAACCGACCGCAAAGGCTCAAAGGGAGGCCTCTGCAGAGCACTTAGAACTACTGAGAGGTCCCAAGAGGGTACGAGAGGAGAGCGAGGAGGATTCAGTCTCCTCGCCCCCCTCAGGAACCTGATGATCAGGTCATGCTAACTTACCTTTTTGTTCTCCAAGAGATCGTGGTGGGCAGATATTGCGGCCACATAAACTTTGAGGGAGGAGGGAGACAGCCTTCGCTCCAACCCCTCTTGGAGGAACGAGAGCACGGACCCGATCGGGCATTTCCAGGGGTCTTCTTGGCGGGAAGAGCACCAGGTGACGAAGAGGTACCCCTTCAACGCATAGGCATGCCGAGTGGACTCTGCCCTAGCGGAAGTGATGGTGGCGACCACCGTAGGTGGCAGGCCACTCAAACCTGCCGCGTCCCGTCCAGGAGCCACACGTGGAGGTTCCACAGGTCGGGACGCGGGTGCCATAGGGTGCCCCGTCTCTGAGTAAGGAGTCTCAGAGGAATAGGCCAGGGAGGGGCTGTCGCAAGGAGTGTGAGTTCAGGGAACCAGGTCCGGCCGTGCCAGTACGGGGCGACCAAAAGGACCTGCTCCTTGTCCTCCCTGATCTTGCACAAGCTGTGCGAGTAGGCTCACTGGGGGGAACGCATAATTGCGTAGGCCCCGCGGCCAGCTGTGCGCCAGTGCATCCGAGCCGAGCGTGCCCTCGGTCAGGGAATAGAACAGGCTGCAGTGGGAAGAGTCGTGGGAGGCAAACAGATCTACCTGCGCGTCCCCGAACTGTTCCCAAATCAGCTGGACCGTCTGGGGATGGAGTCTCCATTCTCCCGGGAGAGGCTGAAAACCGCGAGAGCTCGTCGGCTGCGTGGTTCAGGACTCCCGGAATATGGACAGCATGAAGGGACCTCAGGCGCTTCTGACTCCATAGAACGAGATGGCGGGCGAGTTTGAGACATACGGCGGGAGCGTAGACCACCCTGGTGGTTGATGTACGCCACTACGGCCGTGTTGTCTGTCCGGACAAGCACATGTTGACCTATCAGCAACGCTCGGAAGCGGTGCAGGGCGAACCGTACTGCCAGCAACTCGAGGCAATTGACATGCAGGAGGCGCTGGGGTCCTGTCCAGGAGCCCGCGGCTGCTTGTCCATTGCACATGGCACCCCAGCCCGTGGCAGAGGCATCCCTTGATACAACAACATGCCTGGAAACTCATTCTAAGGGCACACCGGCCCGTAGAAAACTGAGGTTCGACCACGGGGTGAGCGTCTGTAAGCAGGCCCGAGTCACTTGGACCCGGAGCGTGCCAGACTGCCATGCCCATCTCGGGACTCGATCGCGAAGCCAGTGCTGAAGCGGTCTCATATGAAGCAATCCGAGCAGCGTCACTGCGGCTGCAGATGCCATATGCCCCAGGAGCCTCTGAATAGTTCAGTGGAACCGCACTCGTGCTCTCGATTTGACGGAGGCAAGTCAGCAGAGACTGCGCGCGCTCGCTCGTAAGCTGCGCGCACATGGCGACCGAGTCGATCTCCAACCCGAGAGAAGAGATCCTCTGCACGGGGCAAAGTTAGCTCTTTTCCCAGTTGACCCGAAGGCCCAGACGGGCTAAGTGGTGGAGAACCAGATCTCTGTGTCCGCGAACCTGCTCTCGAGAGTGACTCAATAAGAGCCAGTCGTCAAGGAACTCAGGACGCGAACCCCGTGCTGCCGGAGGGGCGCAAGGGCTGCCTCGACAATCTTCGTAAAGACGCGAGGGGACAGAGATAGCCCGAATGGGAGGACCGCGTACTGACATGCCCGCCCCTAGAAAGCAAACCGTAGGAACGGTCTGGGTCGAGGTAGGAGGAGACATGGAAGTAGGCGTCCTTCAGGTCGATCACTGCAACCAATCGACCGGACGAACGCATTCGAAAAGGCGTTGGCTGTCAACATCTTGAACGGAAACCTGTGTAGGTAACGGTTCAAGATGCGCAGGTCCAGGATTGGTCTTAACCCACCGGTCTTATTGGGTACAATGAAGTAGGGGCTGTGGAACCCCGACTTTATTACGGCCGGAGGGACAGGTTCGATCGCACCCTTCGCCAGCAGGGTGGCAATCTCCGCACGCATGACGGGGGCGTTGGCCCCGATCACGGTCTGGCGGACTCCCCTGTAGCGGGGAGGAGCCTGCGCGAACTGAATCGCGTAGCCGAGCCTGACGGTCCGCGCGACCCAGCGGGACAGCCCTGGAAGCTGAAGCCAGGCTTCCAGAGACTGCACCAATGGGGTCACACGGACGGCAGACGTACCCAGGGTGGGGCAGCGAGGCAGCGTTACCGGCCCGGACAAGGGAGGCTGTTGGGCGTCCCGGGGTCGGGGCTCGGTTAACGGCTGCGTCCTGACAGAGGAGACCAGGGAAGGACGCACGTTCCACTGGGGTCTGCTCTGCCAGGGGGCTGGCGACAGAGAGGGATGCGAGTGGCGGGACCCGTGGGTGGCGCACATCGTCATCACCGGTCTCTGGGTCCTCAGAGACAGGAACATGAGTTCTTCCCAAGCACTGCTAGCCCGGGGGCCAGCAGCGAAAGGATTTTCCCCCGGCCCTCCACCGGGGGAAGGAGAGGCCCTGCTACCATCCCCTGGGAAGAACTGGAACCCATCTCTGAGTTGTCCACCTCCAGCCTGGCGTTTAACCAGTCTGGGGAGCGGACTGGGCGACATCCTCAACCACCTCCACGGCGCGGCCAAGGTGAAGGCTGCTGCTGGGGCCGGGCGGGAAGAGGGAGGGCGCCCTCGGCCGGGGCAGAACGTGTTACAGCCTCAGTCTGCTCTGGGGCGGCCGAGAACCGTTGGGCGCAGTTCTCAGCCGCGCCGCCGAAGAGGCCAGCCTGGGATATGGGTGAGTTGAGGAGGCGGGCCCGCTCAACGTCCTCCACATCACCAGGTAAGGCCAGGTGTTCTCCCGGACCACAGCTGTGGACATCGCCCGACCCAGGGAGCGTGTGGCCACCTTCACCGCCCGGGGGCGGGATCAGTTGCGGCACGCAGCTCATTGAAGAGCCTTGGGTCGGCTCCACCCTTGTGCATGCGCAAAGGGGCGGCGGCCTGCCCGTAGCTCTGCAGGACCACGCCACCGAAGTAGACGAGCCCACAGGCTTTGGGAGGGTGCTTAGGACAGCCACACCACGCCACGTCAAAGCCCTCTGTGGACACCGTAGTGCGCAACAGAGAGTTGAACAGTGGGGGGGAGGGGGCCCCAGTGTACCCTAGGCCACGACCCCATCAAGGGCAGAGAAGGCGGAGGAGGCCACCAAACGGTCGCGGGAAGCACGGGGACTTCCGGGACCGCGTGATCTCCTCATGCACCCCGGGAGCGAAAGGCATTGGGGGCGGGGCCCAACAGCTGTCGGGTGCCGCCCCCAAAAACCAATCGCGCAACCACGAGCACCCGCGACTGGGCGGAGTTCCACACCAGCGCGAGACTCGCGGCTGCCCGAGATAACATGGCTGTCAACTTTAGGTCGGATAAGGCAGTGCTGACACACCCGGAGGCGGAGCACAACCTAATCGTCATCCCCAAAGGACTCCAGCCCACCTTGGGATGCGGCGATCGACATCTCACTGCTATCCGGAGCGTGAACTGAACGAACGAGGCGTCAGAGACGGGCCGTTGATTCAGTCCAACACTCGCGGGAAGCAATGTGTAAGAGGGGGGCGTGGCCCGAGGAATGATCGTCGGGGTTCTTAATACCACAGCATCGCCCTCAGGTCACCCTGGCCACCAGCCAAAGTACCATCTCACTCGGGGACGGTAGATTGGGGTGTGGCAGAGGGGACTCTCTCTCCTCACGGAGATCATTGAGTCTAGACCGCGACATCGCGATGGTCACGCCCCCGCAATGGAAACGTGACACATCCGCAAACACTGCCCGAACGTGCTGAAGCCCAAACACGTTGAGCCGTGAATGCGCCCATAGACAGCAGCGGAAATCAATCGCACCCGGAAGTGCACGGGCGAGCCGTCTTGAAAAAGACGTGCCACGCGCAAGCTCTTTTTGTGAGAGGAAAGCCTCGCAGTCGATGCCGAAGCGCCCAGGGAAAACACACACCAGCTGTCAAACGGACCACTGCGCAGATCAGCAGGCAGGAAGTATGCGATCACTGGAACGCGCCGTTACACCAACACCGACTGGAAAGCTGCTCGTCTCGAAGAAGCTGACAGAGTCTCAGAAGGCTGTAGGAGTGAAGAGGTAGGTACTCTTAGCTCCGAAAGCAGAAACATAATGCAATATTGCCACGTACTTCCTTATATACTCACGCGGTGAGGCGGAGTTACGTATGCAAATTCCGCATGCCCTATGGCATTGGCACGCCATTGGGCGTTTTCTCTAAGCTCGAAGATGATAGGCTTCTAAGCGAAACCCCCATTCGTTAGTCACTAACGTTACGTCGTAGTGACTGAACGAAAGGGAACAGTCATGTGCTCAGTCTATTCTCTGCTATATGCGTCGACCTGAAACTTACACTTTTCACAATGTTGAAGTAGCCTATTAAAATCATTCAGATATTGTGTGCCGGTGCGATATGCATATCGCGATATGTACATTTGCGATATTTCGATAATTTTGATATATTGTGCAGCCCTACGCACCAGTGCACAAAGCGTCGGTCCATAAAGACATGATGAGCGAGTTTGGTGTGGAGGAACTTGACTGGCCTGCACAGAGTCCTGACCTCAACCCGATAGAACAGCTTTGGGATGAATTAGAGCGGAGACTGAGAGCCAGGCCTTCTCGTCCAACATCAGTGCCTGACCTCACAAATGCGCTTCTAGAAGAATCCCCATAAACAAACTCCTAAACCTTGTGAAAAGCCTTCCCAGAAGAGTTGAAGCTGTTAGAGCTGCAAAGGGTGGGCCAACTCCATATTAAACCCTACGGATTAAGAATGGGATGTCATTAAAGTTCATGTGCATGTAAAGGCAGGCGTCCCAAGACTTTTGGCAAAATAGTGTGTTACATGTAGTTACTATAGTAATACCTATAAATTGTGCAACTAACCCTAACCCAAAACTATACCTTTCAACTAAATAATTTCATAATAAAATAGATGCTGTAGAATTATCTCAAAACTCCCTACTGTGGAACCTGAACCATAATATTCCTCACTAAAAATCCTTAAACATTTCAAATTGACAAAGACCCAACAATTACTTCAGCCAGTTATTTTCACTGCCAAAATGACGGATACCTCATAGTTAGTATCTCCACCCATCATCATTTTTTTTGCACAATATTGGCACACGGCAGCGTTCCATTGGCTTGCAGCTGTGATATTTATCTGAGCCTGCCCAAATATTAAGAATTAGATGACTTTTGTGTCATGATATTAGATATTGCAGGAGCAGAAATGTCATTCAAAATGTCAAATAGTTCAGATGATTGCATCAGTCGGTGTATTTATGTAATAGTTTGTAATGTATATATTTTAATGGCCTTTTTTTTGTACATACTTTACAGTTCGACATCGTATTGCTAACGTAATGATTATTATCATTATAACTAAGTGGTTGTTTTATTTCAGTTATCAATATTTTATGATGCATTTTCAAATTAAAACATGCTCTGAATCCGCTCATGCCAGCACATTTTGTTGTAGTGATGAGTTTGCGTGCAGAAACTTTCCCACTAGTTATTGCCAGTAATCATCTTCCAATCCCTGTTTGAAGGCCACCAGGATTTTGCGGATCCCGATGTGGCAACAAACAAAATGTTCTTTCGGCACTCACTTGACATCACATAATCCAGTGGCTCTAAAAGCGCTTTAGGTTTCCCTCGAGGAACAAAGCTTAAGCCTTTAATGGAGGTCCGTCACTGCTGCTACCCATGATTCAATGCTTGACTGAGTAATCCTATGGAACGCTTTGTGTATCATTTGTTGGAAAACTCATCAAAATCCCCAGAGGTATTGCTACAACTGTGACATGTCAAATGATTTGCTGACAGGCCGTTTCTTCTTGTTTAATATTTTTAAAAACTAGCCTGTTGTAAAATAGGGCATTTTATTTATTTAATTATTTTCTTGCACTGGTCAATTTT
Source organism: Gobio gobio (assembly GCF_949357685.1). NCBI lineage: Eukaryota > Metazoa > Chordata > Actinopteri > Cypriniformes > Gobionidae > Gobio > Gobio gobio. Next base: position 5,708,595 of record NC_137119.1, read on the forward strand.
GAGATTTTGGGCTATTTTGCGTCCGTAATATGTCATCTTTCAGACATCTAAAAAACACATTTTAAGTGTTTATTTTGTTGCACTTTTTATCCAATTACATATAGATTTCAATGGCAATACAAATCTTGAAAGGCCACTTCAGCAGCACTTACACACACCAAACTGTACAGTTTTATTTATATCTATATTCTATATCATTTGCCTGATTCTATAAAACAATTGAATCCTAAAAACATGGATTTGTCCTGATAAAAAGAGATATCCAAAATCCCAGCTGTAAAAACGTTTAACTCTACACTCTAAAAAATGCTGGGTTAAAAACAACCCAAGTTGGATTGAAAATGGACTAACCCAGCAATTGGGTTGTTTTAACCCAGTGAATGGGTCGTTTTAACCCAGCGGTTGGGTTAAATGTTTGCTTAAAACAACTTGGGTTGCTTTTAACCCAGCATTTTTTAGAGTGTAACAAAATGAAACAAGAATTTTGAAACCGGCTTGATCCAATGTTCAGATGGAAATGTATGCAAATTGATGCATATTTAATTGGATAGTGTCTCATTTGCAATTTTAAGGCAAGTCTCTCCAGGTGAATAGGGTAAAAATTTAACTAATAGATATCACCATGACTCTCCAGATGATTTAATTAAGAATTGCACAATTGTTTTTTTTTGTTTTCTGAAATTGTATGTTTAAATATGCAAATGAGGCATTCTCTAATTAAATATGCACTCATTTGCATACATTTCTAGAACAAAAAAATCTGAAGTCGGTTTCAAAGTCTTGTTTTTACAGAGGGGGTTTTGGATTTCTCTATCACTCCATCAGAAAATACTGTCAACAGTGTTATTTTTGGAATAAAATGTTGCATAAAATCAGGTGAATGAAACCTTAAGAATATTGATAAGCTAAAACTGTACAGTTGGGTGTATGTAAATGCTACTGAAGTGGACATTTCTGGCTCAGAGAAGGAGAAAAACACTCATTTTGAGAAAACAGCCTTTAAGATATGTGCTGTAATTGAAATCTACAGGCTCAAATAGATCAAGTGCTATAAAAGATACACTTAAAATTGTATTTCTTTCCACTAATCTGAAAAAACCCACTGAAAGCCATACAATAGTCTCAGAATTGACATGCATAAAAAAAACACGCTGCCTTAAATTTTTAAGTACAATCAACTTGGATGTTTAAGCCATTTCAACTGAAATTACATTAAACTGACTTTTAGTTGAATCTTGTATAACCAAAAAAAGTTATTTCGACGAGTTAAAGCAACGTAAAAACATAACGTATTGATGAGATAATTTTTACAATGTACTGTGATTCATCAGCAGCAGGGTGACATTCATTAGTTCAAATGTTTCACCTGTGGTGTCTTGCCTTAAGTTTAGTCTTACACACTTGTTTTGTTTGCTCTTTAGGCAAGTCTGATGAGGTACTTTTTAATAAGATATGGAAATGTGCCATCACAAAAGTTCAGCTTACCACCCTCTGCAGGATCTCTTTGCTCTTGTCGTCAGTGCAGAAGTCTGAGAACATGTTCCTGTGCACGAACACCAGGCCGTTGAGGAAGAGCCAGGAGGCCAGCCACAGCAGGACGACCAGCAGCGCGCTCCTGCGGCACACCTTCACCCCCAGCCACCTGAGGGCCGAGCCCAGGGCCCTGCGCAGGGACCGCCGCATCTGTCGGGACCCCCTTCGCCAGGAGCCCTCTGGTTTCCACTCAAGGGTGTGGGAGTCTGTGGCATCTGTGGTGTGGCTCTGCTCTGCGTTTGCGGTTAACCGTCCTCTTGGGGGACTCGCATGCCTGGCCGCGGCGCTCTGTTGCTGCACTGCCTCCTGTTATGCGGATCACTCTCTCTCTCTCTCTCTCTCTTCAGCTTCCTCTATGCCTTCCTGCGTTTGTTTTGTGAATGAACGAGGCGAGCAGTGGTGTGTGAAGAACGCCTCAGACTTTCTCTGCCTCATTCACCACTTCATTCCCACCCCCCAGATGTCTCTCACATTGACTCTTTCTCTTGAATCCAGTGTGTTTTCACTCTCTCTCTCTCTCTCTCTCTCTCTCTCTCCATACAACACTCCACCTTTTTTCCCTCTGCCTCCCGCCCCCTTCTTGAGTGCTTTCCTCCTTTGGGTCGCCTTCTTCTGTTTCCAAGGCAGCCAGGCCTTTCCTGACGGCACACAGACCTTGGCGTTCCGGATCCGTCTCTTGTGCCAAGCACAGACCCTCAGATTACTCCTCTTGAAATCCTGTTTGCAATTTAAGCACCGCAAACAAAACAACACAGGCCGGCGTGTACCCGTATTACTGGTTATTTGATTAGAGACGGATTCTCCCACGGTGATAATGCCCACATATTTGATTTGCAGAAGCAGGTCGAGCGCTGAGCCTGCAGTTCTGCTGGGAATCTCAGCGGTCGTTTTTTCCCTTCGATTGTGAGAGTCTGCAGGAGCAGCCGCAGGTGAACAGAATCCCTAATCGCTCGGCTCATAAAGGAAAGTGCTTTCTTGCCAAGAGCAAGAATCGTTCATCTGTTTTATGTGTGTTTCTTTAAACATCGACACGCTGGAGACGAGTGTCTCGGGTTGCTTTAATTGCCAATTAGATAGGCTTGTGCCGTCAGTGAGGGATTCTGTCTTCAAACGTATTAATGCTATCAGCAAATCACAGATACTCTTGAGATGGCCTGAGCGTTCTCATGAACCCATGAATAAGCACATTGTTTAAACGGACGCTTGTTTTCTCCTCCAGGGTCTTGCTTAAGGGCTTGTATGAGGTCATTTAGAAATACAATAATGAGCTTATTAAATGCCAATGAAAATGATTTTATATTATATTTTGACACTTATTCCTGTGATCAAAGCTGATTTTTTTGCATCTTCAGTGTCACGTGATCCTTCAGAAATCATTCTAACATGATGATTTTCTGCTCAAGAAACATTTGTGATTATTATTAATTGAAAACAGTTGTGCTGCTTCATATTATATTCAAGAATCTACTATTATAATAGTTTTTACTGTCATGTTTCATCAATTTAATGCACCCTTGCTATATAAAAGTATTATGAAAAAAAAACATCTTACTAACCCTGCACTTTTAAATGTGTCTAGTTTGTAAAGCGATATTTGTGGTTTTAACAATATATGTATGTAAATAACACAATTTAAAAGGTAATTTAAAACAGCTAAATGTCACAGATAAAGCAAACTGACTTTTTATCCCACAAGAAAAAAGTGTAATCCTGCCACCTTGTGATACTATGACGCTGTTACAATATAAGAGGATGTTATTTATGGATTTGGGGAAAAAAAAACTTTTCCCTAAGTTTTAAAACCATTAAAACATCAGGGATTGAGGAGCTCGACTGGTAGATCATGCAGCTAGAAATGCAAGTTTTGAATGAATATATTGACGCACAGCACAGGTTAAGAGATCTGCCAAATGTAAATGTCAGCTTCCTCCTTTCAGAGGTTTTATGGCTCTCATGTGGGCTTTTAAAGCAGCTTTGGCTCTTGAATCATTTTCCCTTTATGCTCTTTTATTCTCTTTTATACTCGTGTCTGTAGAAACATTGTTTTAGGATGAATATTGCTCTGTTTCAGTCTATTATTAGAACTGGCAGGATTACTGATACAACAACAAACATGTTAGCAATGCCCTCAATATTTACTATATAAACACGTTTCGTCACATAACACATTTACTTTGCTTCAGCAATATTTTCTTCGGGTTGGTTCATAACTGAACCATACATCTCTTCATAAATCTCTTCTTTATATTTTCATTAAATATAAACTGTCTTTTGTGTGCATTGTTGTGTTTGAAAAGGCTGGAGGCTTTTGGACTGTTTTGAACGCATGAATTGCTTGTCAATCCTCACTCACACTTAAAGATGCTACTCCAGGAGGGTTTATAAAGTGCAAACCAAAGCAGCTCACCTGTCGTTTCACCTTCACGACACAACTCCAGTTTGAACATGATGAGATTTTCTCAGTCATCGAGCACCACCTGGTGGTAAACATAAGTAATCTGCCCAAAATATATATATTTTTACTGGGGTTTTTTATTCGCTTTGGTACTATTTTCACAAGTAAGATGCACATTTAAAAAAATCTTAGTACAAAAATCCAAACTGATCACAGCTAGTCATTCTTTCAAAACCTAATCCTGTGCTTTCAGTTATACACGCTGGTCAGGGGATGGAGCCCTCTCTGGATGCTAATTAGGAGCAGGAGCCCTCTCTGGACGTTGGTCACGGACTGGAGCCCTCTCTGGACGCTGGTCACGGGCTGGAGCCCTCTCTGGACGTTGGTCACGGACTGGAGCCTCTCATGAATTCTCATGAAGATGGGCATCTCAGGAACTGCTCTCCAGTGGTTCAAGTCTTACCTCTCAGGTAGGTCCTTCAGGGTGTCATGGAGTGGTGAAGTGTCTAAGTCACATCATATAGCTACTGGAGTTCCCCAGGGCTCAGTGCTTGGACCACTTCTCTTCTCCATCTACATGTCATCACTGGGATCGGTCATTCAGAAACATGGCTTTTCCTATCACTGCTATGCCGACGACACTCAACTCTACTTCTCATTTCAACCAGATGATCCATCGGTTGGTGTTCGTATCGCTGCCTGCCTGACAGACATTTCTGCCTGGATGAAGGAACATCACCTTCAACTTAACCTTGCAAAGACAGAACTTCTTGTTGTCTCTGCCAACCCAGCACTTCACCACAATCTCTCCATTCAGCTAGGTTCATCAACCATAACTCTTTCCAGGACAGCCAGGAACCTTGGAGTTGTGATTGATGATCAGCTAAAATTCACTGACCACATCACTGCAACAACCTGATCCTGTAGATTTGCATTATACAACATTAGGAAGATTAGACCCTTCCTATCAGAGCATGCCACACAACTACTGGTCCAAGCTCTTGTTCTCTCCAGACTGGACAACTGTAATGCTCTTCTAGCGGGCCTTCCGGCATGCACTATCAAACCCTTGCAACTGATCCAGAATGCAACGGCGAGGGTGGTCTTTAATGAGCCGAAGAGAGCGCACGTCACGCCTCTCTTCATCATACTCCACTGGCTACCAATAGCCGCTCGCATCAAATTCAAGGCACTGGTGCTCGCCTTCAAAGCAACCACTGGCTCTGCACCAATATGCCTAAACTCGCTCGTTCAGACTTACACACCCTCCAGGAACTTACGTTCTGCTAGTGAACGACGCCTTGTGGTGCCATACCAGAGAGGCATGAAATCGCTCTCACGGACCTTTTCCTGGGCCGTTCCCACCTGGTGGAATGACCTGCCTATCTCAATTCGTGCGGCCGAGTCTGTAGCCATTTACAAAAAACACCTAAAGACACATCTCTTCCAGCTGCACCTGACCAATCAAGAATAGCACTTATCATTCTATTCATTTTCTGTGTGTCTAATTTATAAAAATAAAAAAAAAACTTTCCTGTGTGTTCTGAGCTAGATTAACTGAAACTTGCTACAGCACTTGCATACTGTTGCCCTTGAATGTTCTAGTTGCTTTTTTTGCTCTCATTTGTAAGTCGCTTTGGATAAAAGCGTCTGCTAAATGACTAAATCTAAATGGAGCCCTCTCTGGACGCTAATTAGGAGCAGGAGCCCTCTCTAGACACTGGTCAGGTGCTGGAGCCCTCTCTGGACGCTGGTCAGGGGCTGGAGCCCCCTCTGGACGTTGGTCACGGACTGGAGAACTCTCTGGATGCTAATTAGGAGCAGGAGCCCTCTCTGGACGCTGGTCACGGGCTGGAGGCCTCTCTGGACATTGGTCACGGACTGGAGCCCTCTCTGGATGCTGGTCAGGGGATGGAGCCCTCTCTGGACGCTGGTCAGGGGCTGGAGCCCTCTCTGGACGCTGGTCAGGGGCTGGAGGCCTCTCTGGACGTTGGTCACGGACTGGAGCCCTCTCTGGACGCTGGTCAGGGGATGGAGCCCTCTCTGGACGCTGGTCAGGGGCTGGAACCCTCTCTGGATGCTGGTCAGGGGATGGAGCCCTCTCTGGACGCTAATTATGAGCAGGAGCCCTCTCTGGACGCTGGTCAGGGGCTGGAGCCCCCTCTGGACGTTGGTCACGGACTGGAGAACTCTCTGGATGCTAATTAGGAGCAGGAGCCCTCTCTGGACGCTGGTCACAGGCTGGAGGCCTCTCTGGACATTGGTCACGGACTGGAGCCCTCTCTGGATGCTGGTCAGGGGATGGAGCCCTCTCTGGACGCTGGTCAGGGGCTGGAGCCCTCTCTGGACGCTGGTCAGGGGCCGAAGCCCTCTCTGGACGCTGGTCAGGGGCTGGAGGCCTCTCTGGACGTTGGTCACGGACTGGAGCCCTCTCTGGATGCTGGTCAGGGGATGGAGTTCTCTCTGGACGCTGGTCAGGGGCTGGAGCCCTCTCTGGACGCTGATCAGGGGCTGGAGCCCTCTCTGGACGCTGGTCAGGGGATGGAGTCCTCTCTGGATGCTGGTCAGGGGCTGGAGCCCTCTCTGGACCTTGATCAGGGGCTGGAGCCCTCTCTGGACGCTGGTCAGGGGCTGGAACCCTCTCTGGATGCTGGTCAGGGGATGGAGCCCTCTCTGGACGCTAATTATGAGCAGGAGCCCTCTCTGGACGCTGGTCAGGGGCTGGAGGCCTCTCTGGATGTTGGTCACGGACTGGAGCCCTCTCTGGACACTGGTCAGGGGCTGGAGGCCTCTCTGGAAGTTGGTCACGGACTGGAGCCCTCTCTGGACGCTGGTCACGGGCTGGAGCCCTCTCTGGATGCTGGTCAGGGGCTGGAGGCCTCTCTGGACGCTGTTCACGGGCTGGAGCCCTCTCTGGACGCTGGTCACGGGCTGGAGCCCTCTCTGGACGCTGGTCACGGGCTGGAGCCCTCTCTGGACGCTGGTCACGGGTTGGAGTCCTCTCTGGACGCTGGTCACGGGCTGGAGCCCTCTCTGGACGCTGGTCACGGGCTGGATCCCTCTCTGGACGCTGGTCACGGGCTGGAGCCCTCTCTGGACGCTGGTCACGGGCTGGAGCCCTCTCTGGACGCTGGTCACGGGTTGGAGTCCTCTCTGGACGCTGGTCACGGGCTGGAGCCCTCTCTGGACACTGGTCACGGGCTGGAGCCCTCTCTGGACGCTGGTCACGGGCTGGAGCCCTCTCTGGACGCTGGTCACGGGCTGGAGCCCTCTCTGGACGCTGGTCACGGGTTGGAGTCCTCTCTGGACGCTGGTCACGGGCTGGAGCCCTCTCTGGACACTGGTCACGGGCTGGAGCCCTCTCTGGATAGAGATCTAGCAGTCTCTGAGTCGTTTCCAAATCAACTTTTTCTGGTCTAGTCATCTGTCACGGTTGGTGACCCAGGAACAGGCTGAAGATCTTAATCTTATCTTTACAGGAACATGCAGACAGAAGCACAACCAAAGCATAACAGTGACTAGACAAAGACTGAGTGAACAAGAGGAACTCAAATAGCAGACAGAAACGAGATAATTAACTAAACACAGCTGAACAGAACTAAACTAAGGAGGGTAACCTAGGAAACAGACAAGTGGTGGGAAACTAAGACAAAGGAACATGTGACAATACAAGATACATGTTTCAAATCATCCTTGCCCTGGAGCCCTCTCTGGACTCTGGTCACGGGCTGGAGGCCTCTCTGGACGTTGGTCACGAACGGAAGCCCTCTCTGGACGCTGGTCACAGGCTGGAGCTCTCTCTGGACACTGGTCACGGGCTGAAGCCCTCTCTAGACGCTGGTCAGGGGCTGGAGCCCTCTCTGGACGCTGGTCACGGGCTGGAGCTCTCTCTGGACACTGGTCACGGGCTGGAGCCCTCTCTTGACGCTGGTCACGGGCTGGAGCCCTCTCTGGACGCTGGTCACGGGCTGAAGCCCTCTCTGGACGCTGGTCAGGGGCTGGAGCCCTCTCTGGATGCTGGTCACGGGCTGAAGCCCTCTCTGGACACTGGTCACGGACTGGAGCCCTCTCTGGACGCTGGTCACGGGCTGGAGCCCTCTCTGGACGCTGGTCACGGGCTGGAGCCCTCTCTGGACGCTGGTCAGGGGCTGGAGTCCTCTCTGGACGCTGGTCACGGGCTGGAGCCCTCTCTGGATGCTGGTCACGGGCTGGAGCCCTCTCTGGATGCTGGTCACGGGCTGAAGCCCTCTCTGGACGCTGGTCAGGGGCTGGAGCCCTCTCTGGACGCTGGTCACGGGCTGGAGCCCTCTCTGGACGCTGGTCAGGGGCTGGAGCCCTCTCTGGACGCTGGTCAGGGGCTGGAGCCCTCTCTGGACGCTGGTCAGGGGCTGGAGCCCTCTCTGGACGCTGGTCAGGGGCTGGAGCCCTCTCTGGACACTGGTCACGGGCTGGAGCCCTCTCTGGACGCTGGACGTGGACAGCCACCTTAGCTGAAGATATTGAAACTGGGGAGCGGAGAGGAAAAAAAATCCCTTACAGAGGTGAACGCAGGATCCACCACCTTCGCTCCCAGGTCTGCACTGTTTGATATGATCTTCTGGGCTCGGGGAAACACGGGTGGCCAGGAGGGAATAGAACCCTTGGAGAGGGATGTCCGTGCCTATACAGGCATTCGGCGAGGGACTGGATGATAGTAATTGTCCTCATTAACAGCATCAACTACAAAAGCAGAACCATTACACCAGAGGACATAGTTAAGAAAGTCAATCTGGGTTACATAGCATCTCTCAAGAGGAAGAAGGTGATACAATTCATCATCCAGACCCTCCCGAAAACATACATTGAGTATTTGATCGCTCCAGCTCACCAGGTGGGACAACTCAACAAACTCCTCCACATGTCTCCAAAGGTCGTCCATCTTGTTGGAGATCTAGAAGTCTCTGAGTGGTCTCCAAATCCACTTTTTCTGGTCTAGTCATCTGTCACAGTTGGTGACCCAGGAACAGGCTGGAGATCCTAATCTTAACTTTACAGGAACATGCAGACAGAAGCACAACCATAGCATAACAGTGACTAGACAAAGACTGAGTGAACAAGAGGAACTCAAATAGCAGACAGAAACGAGATTATTTAATTAACTAAACACAGCTGAACAGAACTAAACTAACGAGGGTAACCTAGGAAACAGACAAGTGGTGGGAAACTAAGACAAAGGAACATGTGACAGAATCAAAACACAACAGGAAAACCAAACAAGCAGACAGACATGTGACATACACAGAGAATTTTAAATTGCTAAAGATTTTTCAGCTATTTTTTTTTAAACCTGACATGATACATTTCTATAAGTGTCGTCATCACCTTTCCACCACTAAAGGACGATTAAGACTATACAGTAAAAATACATTTACCTTTTTCAACTTTCAAGAAGAATTGCTAGAAGATGCATTTCGGTTCAATTGACAAGGCAGATCTCATTACAACACAAAGCTACATTACCATCACATGCCTTTATAGAGTCACAATGATGAGATCTGGGGATGTTTGGGTTTTGGCTCTTGTCTGTCTTGTACTTTTTGTAGTTCTCGTGTCAGGTCTTTGTTATACATTTCCTAGATCTTGATTGTTGCCATCTGCTTCTAGTTTGTTAAATGATTGCTAGTGTTTAAATGCCTCAAATTGTCCTATTTGTGTTTTATGTAAGCAGGCTTGTGGAAAAGCTGCATAACAACACAAAAATACAGTGACAGATGCTTGTTTTGTACTTTTCCCCACATGGCCATAAATGTGCAACCGCAGTGCTGTCTACTGAAGTCTACCCAGGTAACCCTGTTTTTCACATCCCAATTATGAGACCATGCTGTGTTGATTCCCTGGCATATCTGACAGGCTGTTTTATAGTCAGCACCAGTTCTGCCATATCAGCGTGGGTCAACCGTTGGCCTTACAGAGACAATGGGCACTCGACTGCCAGGCAGACGTGTGTTGACAGAGAAATGAATGCTGCTTGTCATGCTTTTGGATAAATGAACTTAGCACAACATCAGTAGTTCATTAGTCTCAGTATGTGATGTATCCGTTGCCTGGAGCAGGTGACCAACATGTTAATGATGAGCCACAAATCCTAACAGCAACAACCACGATTACAGACCCATGGAAACTGTAAAGATTAAAGGGTTAGTTCACCCAAAAATGAAAATTATGTCATTAATTACTCACCCTCATGTCGTTCGACACCCGTAAGACCTCCGTTCATCTTCAGAACACAAATGAAGATATTTTTGTTGAAAGCTGATGGCTGAGAAAGGCTTCAGATAGGCCTCCATTGGCATTCAGTACATTTACACTCCCAAGACCCATAAAAGGCACTTAAAACGTTGTGTTACAAAGCGTTACGTCATATTCTCGCGCATGCGTCGTGGAGGCACACACGGAAGACAAGAAAAGGTTGAATAAAGTCGTTATTTTGCTTTTTTTTTTGCACAAAAACTATTGTCGTCGCATCGTAAAATTATTGTAGAGTCACTGTGGTGAGATGGACTTTGTAACAATGTTTTTAGTGCCTTTTATGGGTCTTGGGAGTGTAAATGTACTGAATGCCAATGGAGGCCTATCTGAAGCCTTTCTCAGCCATCAGCTTTCAACAAAAATATCTTCATTTGTGTTTCGAAGATGAACGGAGGTCTTACGGGTGTCGAACGACATGAGGGTGAGTAATTAATGACAGAATTTTCATTTTTGGGTGAACTAGCCCTTTAAGTCATAGTTGAAATTTTTTTGAGTTTGATTTTCAAGCATATTAGTATTTTGGTAACACTTTACATTAAGGCTCCCTTGGTTCATAATTAATCGCACGCTTATCGTGAAATTAAGCATACGCCATTTATCTTTTTAAACACATTCATTTTGTCATTATTTGCAATATCCAAAGTAAACAATCAGTTTGAAGGTGATACTCACAAAACTGTATTTTCTGCAAGCTTCTGGAATCATTGGAGACTCCAAAAGGACACCAAAGAACCAAATATAAGGAGTCCATATAATTCTATTATGTAAAAAAAAAGTATACACACCTAAGAGCCCATGAAAACCAAAAACATTACAGAATTTTTTTTTTTTACAGAATTCACAGTGTATTGAGATTGAGATTGAGATTCAAGTTTATTGTCATTACACATGTACAAGTACAATGCAGCGAAATGAGTTTGGAGCAAGCCTCTGAGCCGCAGCTATTTAAAGCGCCGCCACACGCTCTCCAGAAAAAAAGAAATGCAGATTGCTAAGCATACATGCAAACATTACATACATAGTACACACAGTACACGTGGTCACGTGATGGTATTTTTTGTTGGGAATAGTAAGGGAGATAGGAAGGAGGAAAGGGGAGACAGACGTTTTGATGGGGGCAGGGATGGGGGTGAGGTGTGTATGATGCGAGTAAGAGTCTTGAAGCTTCCTGTGTTGTGTGAAAATGTTAGCCATAACTTAAGATGTTTTCAAAGTTCAGTTCTGTGGCTTGTCCTTGAAGGGAGATATGGCAGTGCACAGGGAACGAAAGCAAGATAGCAGGACAGTAGTGTATAGATAGTATAGTATGTGTACAGAGCAACAACAACGATATTGTTTTCATTTTAGACATTTTATGTAAAATGTAAATTTAAATGTAGACGGGTCAAGCTGCAATACCGAACAGAACCACACGGAGATGCCAAAAAAACCTCCTAAATCAACCGCTTTGACGGCATTAAGTCAGTGTAGGAGTAACTGAATAACTTGGTTTATTTCGAGTCAGAAGAAGAGTTAGACACGTTAAAAATGGAACAACTTTAGAAATTTGTGGATTAGTGCTAAACAGTAAACTGCCGTTTGACTGGTTCCCAAAAAAGAGCCGGTTCAAAAGAACGATTTGTTCACGCAGGGCCGGCCCAAGCCCTTATGGGGCCCTAAGCATAATTTTATTTAGGGGCCCCTCGGTGCCACCAATACGACTGACTAATGTCAATTCTTGATAATTCGCATACCCAGTATCAATGTAAATTTTTAGCTATATTGCTTTTATCATGTCTGCCTGGCATGTTTTTTCCCTTGTACCTTATATGTTTTTTATTGTAACAGTAGCAAACCCACAAGAGTGGTCAGGTGTTAATATATTCAAAGTCTCAGTACTACAGTTCAGACTGGGAACTTTTTTTAAGTAGTATCTTATGCTGAATATGCTCACTTTTTCCCAGGATTCTTTGATGAATAGAAGGTTAAAAAGAACAGCATTTCTCTGAAATAGAAAGCTTTAAAAAAAATCCTAAAAACATTGTACACAACTGTTTTCAACACTGATAATCATAAATGTTTGTTGAGCATCAAATCATCATTAGAATGATTAGTAAAGGGTCATGTGACACTGAAGACTGGAGTAATGATGATAAATTCAGCTTTGATCACAGGAATAAATGACACTTTACTATATATTCACATAGAAAACAGCTGTTTTACAATTATTTCACAATATTACTGTTTTTACTGTATTTTTAATCAAATAAATGCAGCCTTGCTGAGCAGAAGAGACTTGTTGATTTCTCTCAAACATTAAACAGAGCTTTTATTTTGGTGGAAATAAAATTAGATTTTTTTGCATTCCATTGGACTGTGTAAAAAGGACTGTTTTATTTTCTAAATAAAAACTTCCAAAATGTAGGCTACACAACTTATAATTCCAAGGGGACGATCTAGCACTTGCAGAAAAACTTTTACTGTGAAACTGGAAGCTATGCTAGTGTAGCCTACTCCGTCCAAAACATGCAGCACGTCAGACAAAGATATTCGCACTAAACCATAGCGCATTCTCAAATCCATCCATTCATAAAAAGGTTACCGGGCAACTGACGAGTACGTTTTAGCGCGCATATTTTCTCGCACTTGGACTTTGAACCCTGGCTAACAAGCGAATAGTGTCCAGCCGATGGCGCGGCGAGCTCGTGCAGTGCTGTCAGAATCAATCTGTGCATCTATTAGAAAACTTAACATTTTGCAGTTTATTTAGTAATTGTTTAAAGGTCCTGTTCTTCGTGATCCCATTTTTCAATCTTTAGTTAGTGTGTAATGTTGCTGTTAGAGCATATATAATACCTGTAAAATTATAAAGCTCAAAGTTCAATGCCAAGCGAGATATTTTATTTAACAGAAGTTCCCTTTCAAAGCCTACAGCGAACGGCCGGTTTGGACGACATCCCTGTACTTCCTGCTTTAATGACGTCAGTAGAACAGTTTGTCGACTAACCTCCGCCCACAAGAGTACGCAAAAAAGGGGCCGTGGTCTTGTTGCTCTCCCACGTGGAGAAGAGGAAGTGTTGCGTTTTTAGCGGTTTGTAGAGTGTGTTTGTCGCCATGTCGTCGAGACGCTGTTATTTTCATCCCGGAGTCAAATCACCTTTGTTTGGCCTTCAGGGGCTGTACTTTGAGCACTTCTCCCCGTTATGGTAAGAGGCGTGACCTTTCCGGCAAACATGCGCTAAGCTGCTGTCGAATCACAACACGGGAACCGCTGGCACAATCAGAACTCGTTACGTATTTCTGAAGGAGGGACTTCATAGAATATGGAAATCATTGAGGCGTTTTTAGGACAGTGAAAACAGCGGTATACAGATGAGTAAATTGTGTGAAAAATACTGTTTTTTTACACGCGAAACATGAACACGTTATATTGCACACTGTAAACACAATCAAAGCTTAAAAAAAATGGAAAAACGGGACCTTTAAGGCCATTTCGCGATTTTAATCATCATAAAATAACATTGCTGGATGGTAATTTATTGTGCTCTTGGGGGCCCCCTAGTGGCCAATGGGGCCCTAAGCAGCCGCTTAGATCGCTTATGCCTTGGGCCGGCTCTGCGTTCGCGAACCGGACATCACTAACATACACATGCCAAATCAAACATTATCCTTCCTGAATGTGTGTGTGGAAACAACGCAAATGTACTGAAATGTGTCTGTGCATGAATGCTGCGTGCAATCAGTGGTTGAGAGCGCGCACATACACGTTCTCTACATCAATATAAAAAACTCTCATGAGCTTATTGTACGACTGCTGTGAGTCGCCAACATTGCGCTCTTCAGAAACAACGGCAGAATATGACAGAGCTGGTGTTTTAAAGCAAAGCACACATTGAAATGAATGATTCACTAAAAACACGGCGTGAGTCTCTATTCTCTCTGATATATCTAATGTTATCAGCCTGGCCTTCTTTGCATTAGCTGTTTTGGACAGTTTGAATGTATTTGACACTTTCCCAGAGTTTACAGCTTAAAATGGCCTGATCACAAGCAGAGAAGCAGAATCGGGTTAAAGAATGGAAATGTCCTCCTACCAGGGTCACAGGTGCTGTAGATGCTCAGTGTGATTGTGATAAACTCCAGACTTCTAAGAGCAAATAACTGCATGACGAAAAGTACGTTAATGACGCAGCTTCACATACTTCTGTAATTTATGTGCATTAATTGTGTTAAATAATTCTAACACGTTAAGGAATTTAAATTAATCGCACCGTTGACAGCCCTACTAATAACTCATTTACAAATGCATTATAAATCATTGATAAGCAGAGTATGAGAAAAGGATGACTTTAACGCAATACCTGCCAAATAGTGAGCCATTTTTAGCTCACATGTTCTAAATGCTTAATAAATGTTTATATTCACACTTGTGGTGGGTGTGTAAAGGGGCTCATAGATGGTAGGTGTGGTGTAGTGAGTGGTGGGGGTGTGGCACAGTGATTGACAGCAGGGGGGCGGGGTCGTTATTCTCTCTAATCAAATTAGCTTTAATGATTTATAACACCCCACCCCGACCTCACACTTCAGATTAATGGCTGTTAATCACAGATCACATGTGCTAAAACCATACCACTAGATCCATGAGCTAAAAACCAGACACATATAGAAAATAACAACATGCAAATTGAAATTAAACAAAATATTAAAACGGGTGTTTTCTAACTGGAATCAGCAAAATATAGGGTACAAAATAGGGATGTCAAACTTAAGATATGAATTAAATGTATTTAACAATTTTTTTCAAAAATGCACACATTTTGATAATCTTTTTTTCTTTCTGCTTTTTAAAAGTAATGATTTTTCTGACTATTTTATTAAGAGAGATTTCAGATATATGGTGACGACACAAATGTGTATAATGATATGTTTTACAAATTAAACATGTTTTTTGAGGACACTTTAAATAGCTTAAAACATATTAAATTGTGTTTTTTTATTTTAAAAAAATTAGGTTTTCTGTGATGGGTAGGTTTAGTGTAATTTAATAGAAAATAGTTTTTAACCCCCTTGCATTTCTGTTTATAGTGTAAAGATATTTAATTTGATCACTCAGTTTCACCTTTGCATTTCTGTTTAATGAATATGCAGGCCATGGATAATGCATGCAATGACATCACAGTGTCAGGCCTGGATTTGGCATGCCAGAAGATTCTTTCCCAGATGTTTAGCTAATGAAAACATTAATTGTGATGTGAATGAGAACCTGTGGCCCAATGCACAAGACAGGTGCTGCTTCCCAATTCTCCTACTTATAGTAGACCTCAAAGTATGTACTCTTTTTGTGAAGAAAAAGTACATACTTTTGAGTGTGTAGCAGAAGAAGTATGCAATCTATGGGACACACTACTTCGTCATCTTTAACGGACTCTGTCGCTTAATTACGTGCATCCCGTCCATAGACTATAAAAAAATATGGACTTAGTGTCCATGGCGTCACCCATAGGATTCTGAAGAGCAGTTTTGAAGCGTAAAGTAGGGTCGAGCTGGCCGTCGCCATCTTGGCAGCGCATCATCGCGCGTCACTCCCGAATAACAAAAAAAGGGCAAAGAGACAGGACATGGGCGGAGCTGAAGTGACGCGATGACTAACAGACAGAAGACAAACGGCAATCCACCTGTCACTCAAAGTGGCCACGCCCTTAATTATGCAGAACTTTAAGGCTTTATATAATGTAAACGAATGAGTTATAAAAAAATTCACCCCCCTCACAGTAGTCATGATGGGCAACATTATATATATAGACCAAAACGATACTCGGTTACTTAACGTAACCTCGGTTCTCTCTAGAAGAGGGAACGAGTATTGCGTAAGTTCCTTACGCTACGGGAAAGTATTCTTTCTTCGAGATTTCTGAAAAACCCAAAATTATCCTTAATTTTGTAACATTGTCAACGCAGTGCGGCAGCCTGGCAGACCATAGCAGGCTATTCCAGCGTGCTATTGGCTGCTCTGCTGGCAACTGCAGCAGCCTATCGGTGAGCCCGCGTGACGTGGCGACCAATGAGGGCGCTTCGCGCCCACCTGGCTTCATTTGCCTACAGGTGGGGCGTGGCCACGTGTATATAAGCAGGGCTCACGGGCTGCATATTCGGTTTTCGTAGTTCTGAAGCGTAAAAGCCCGCGGGGCGCACGGCAAGGAACGCAATACTCGTTCCCTCTTCTAGAGAGAACCGAGGTTACGTTAAGTAACCGAGTATCGTTCTCTTACGAGAGGTTCTCTCGTATTGCGTAAGTTCCTTACGCTACGGGAACATATTGTCAACGCCGTGCGCGCCTCGCATACAGCATATGTATCCCAGGGAACCGGGGACCATAACACTGCTCGGGCAGGGTGGCCGGTAAGGAAAACGGGCCACCACATATACAGACACTTCATTCGAACTGACGGGTGGTTTACGACGGGTGGTTACAACACCCTGTCCCATGAATGAGGGAACGGCACCTGCCGGTCTCCTTCAAATTCACCACACCTTGTCTCATGAATGAGGGAGCGGCAACGCCGGTCGCCTTCAAATTCACAATATCTTGTTATATGAGTGAGGTAACGGCACCGCCGGTCACCTTCAAACTCACAACAGCTCGTCTCGTAAATGAGGGAACGGCACCGCCGGTCTCCTTCAAATTCACATGAGCCTAGTACCGAACTTACTACCAGTATGTGAGCTATGTCTGCGCAGAATCACTGGGCAGAACCAACGGCCCTATTGAACTGATAACACTTTCGCCTGTAAGGCAGGAACTTCCAGATTGTAAAATCTCACGAACGTAGACGGGGAGGCCCAGCCTGCCGCCATACAGATATCGTGGATGGAAATCCCTCTGGCCCAAGCCCACGAAGAGGCCATGCCTCTGGTGGAGTGTGCTCTGACACCTAGTGGGCACTGCAGGTGTTTGGAAGCGTATGCAGTTGCAATCGCGTCCACTATCCACCTGGACAGGGTCTGTTTCGAGGAGGCGAGACCTTTAGTGCGCCCACCAAACGAAACAAATAGCTGCTCAGAACGCCTGAAGGCGGCGGAGCGTGTGACATAAACCCTCAATGCCCTGACAGGGCAGAGGAAATTGCCACCGTCCCCCTCATCGGATGCTGGCAGAGCCGAGAGGGAGATAATCTGCGCCCTGAAGGGAGTGCCGATCGCTTTGGGGACATAACCATGCCTCGGTCTGAGAATGACCTTAGAGTCATTAGGACCGAACTCCATACACGTCGGGCTCACTGAGAGCGCGTGTAGATCCCCCACGCGTTTCACTGAAGCCAGAGCTATCAGAAACGCGGTTTTTAGCGAAAGGAACCTTGGTTCCACAGTCTCGAGCGGTTCAAAGGGATGAGCCTTCAGGGCCTCTAGGACCAAGGCCAGATCCCATATAGGAACCGACTGGGGCCGCGGGGGATTCATCCGTCTGGCTCCTCTGAGGAAACGGACGATGAGCTCGTTCCTTCCTAGCGTGCTACCTAGCGTCGTCTGAGCGAACGCTGCTATAGCCGCCACATACACTTTGAGCGTGGAAGGGGACCTGCCCAATTCCAAAAGCTCTTGGAGGAAGGAGAGCACCCGCTGGACTCCACATTGCTGTGGGTCCAATCCCTTGGAAACACACCACTCAGTGAACACCGACCACTTAGAACTATATAACCGCCTCGTCGAGGGGGCTCTAGAGTGTGAAATCGTGTTCATAACCCCTTCGGGCAGGTCAACGGGTATCCGTTGGTCACCCATACATGCAGAGACCATCGCTCTGGATGGGGATGCCAAACTGACCCTCCTGCTTGAGAGAGAAGGTCTGCTCTCAGCGGAACTGGCCAGGGGGGTGAGTGCGACAGCTTCACCAGCTCTGGGTACCAAATCTGGTTCTCCCAGCGCGGTGCTATAAGGAGCACCGGACGGCGCGTTTCCCTGATTTTCGCTATGACCTGAGGCAATAGGGAGATCGGCGGGAAAGCATACAGCGGGAGGCTGGGCCAAGTTTGGGACAGCGCATCCTCGCTTTTGGATAGAAACGTCGGGCAGCGGGCGTTCTCTTTTGTTGCAAAGAGGTCGAGCTCCGCTCTGCCGAACAGGCGCCATACCAGCTGGACTGTCTGGGGGTGCAGGGACCATTCTCCTGGGAGAATGAGGCCCCTGGACAGCTTGTCCGGACCCACATTGAGGTGGCCCGGCACGTGCGCAGCTCTCAACGAGCGCAGCGAGCTGTGTGCCCACACGAGCAGGCGTTCTGTCAGTTTGCCCAGACCTCTGGACCTGACACCGCCCTGCCGGTTCACGTAGGACACCACTGTGGTGTTGTCCGACCGGACTAACACATGGTGTCCTCGTATAAGCGGGAGAAACTGCTTGAGCGCGTTCTCTACCGCTATCATCTCCAAACAGTTTATGTGTAGGAGTTTTTCCTCGCTCGACCAAAGGCCCGAGGCTGATCTGCCCTCGAAAACGGCGCCCCAACCCGTGGTGGAGGCGTCCGTCGAGATGACCTTGCGGTGTGAGATGGCTCCCATCGTCACTCCCCTCTGGTACCAGTCGGCTACTAACCAGGGCTCTAGGGCTGACACGCAGCCCTGAGTCACTCTGATCCTGAAGCCACCGGACGCCCAGGCCCTGTGAGGCACTCGGGCGTTTAACCAGCATTGCAGCGGGCGCATGCGCATTAAGCCCAGCTGGAGCGCAGCTGCAGCTGAGGCCATACGTCCCAGCATCCTCTGAAACAGCTTGAGAGGTGCGATTTTGCCCGGCCGAAAGTACGCAGCCATGCGCCGAACTTGGCGCGCGCGATGGGGTGACAGGCGGGCTGACATTGCCACAGTGTCCAGATTCAAACCCAGAAATGAGGTTGATTGCGTGGGCACTAATGAGCTCTTGGTCCAATTGACCGTGAGCCCTAGGCTGTCCAGATGGCTGAGCAGCATTGCCCTGTGGGCGAGGAGCTCGGCCTCCGACTGCGCCAGGATGAGCCAATCGTCCAGATAGTTCAATACTCGCATCCCTCGATTTCTCAGAGGAGCGAGGGCCGCGTCCATGCACTTCGTAAATGTACGGGGTGCTAGTGACAGGCCGAACGGAAGGACGGTGTATTGATAAGCCTGGCCGTCGAAGGCGAATCGTAAGAATGGCCTGTGACGCGGCATTATCTTGATTTGAAAATATGCATCTTTCAAATCTAGGGAGATTAGCCAGTCTCTCGGGCGAATATGCGCGAGGATCTGCTTGGTCGTGAGCATCTTGAACGATCTTTTCATAAGAGCTTTGTTCAGACGCCTCAGATCCAGAATCGGTCTGAGCGACCCATCCCTTTTTGGCACGAGAAAATACCGGCTGTAAAAACCTGACTCGCTCATAGAGTGGGGAACCGGTTCTATAGCCCCTTTGCACAGCAGCGTGGCTATTTCTGCTCGAAGTAGATGTGCTACTTCCTCGCTCACTCTCGTCTCTGTACGCGCACAGAAGCGCGGAGGGCGGCGAGCAAACTGCAGAGTGTACCCGTGCTTCACTGTTTTCAGCACCCATTCTGATACACCCAGAATGGCTTCCCACGCTCTCGCGTGCGCCACACGGGATAGAACGGCCTCCGGGCTCGAAACGCCGCGCTTCGCGGGTTTGACGGCCTGTATAGGAGGGGCGGGCGCAGTGCGCGCGCTCTCTGTGCTGTGGGCCAGCCGATCGCTCGCGATGGCTGGCCGCCCTACACACTGCATCTCTGCCGCTTCGAGCGGGGAGTGGCTTGTGTGCGGCCCTACACTCATCGCTCCGGCCACCCTGGGCGGAAAACAAATGGTGTGTGGCGCGGCGCGTGGCGCCTGAGGCATAATGTTCGCGAAAATGTGTGAGCGCGTTTGAGCGGGCACAACTCTTACGCGTGGAACATGACCGGTTAAGAGTGGCTGTGTGACAGCGCGTGTGGTGGTTAGTCGTGGACGCAAACAAGCGGACACGTGACCTAACTCTAGCACTCGAGCGGCCGGTGGCCGCTTTATGTGAGTGGGGGACACAGGGTTTATAGTGCTTGTGTGCAGGGGTGAACACAGAAAAGTGGGCACATTTACTGCATTTGAAACACATACGGCGCGAGCCGTGCGACCAGAAATAATGCAACTTTTGTGATTTCTCTGGTTCGCCGTAAAAACGGCGGTTATTGACAGGCGAGAAGGCATTTTTGCCGGCTCGTTGGCTGCGTGAAATCCATCTGCAGCAGCCACAGTGGTGGGGGCTGACAGGAAAAAGAGTTTTGACGGTGGTCCGGCCGCGGCGGGACTTAACCGTCGTTTCTCGCCTCTTGCTAGGAGGACTTTGGAGGCTCGGGCTTCAGCGTGATCTTAGGCCGGGGGCCCCGAGGTGGAGGCGGCTTACCACGGCTGGAAGAGCGCGATCTGGGGCGGCCGCTCGGTCTTCTCTGAGACGAAGGGGGCCGCGCTGGGCGCTGCGCAGAGCTCGTTGCTGGCTGGTCACGAGGACGGCGAGCAGCGGAGCTATTGCTAGCGCCGGGGCGTCGAGGCAGGAAAAGGTTCATGGCCTGCGTCGTTTTCTGCACTTCGGAGAAACGGTCGACGATCCCCTTGACCGCTGGTCCGAAAAGCCCAGACGGAGAGAGCGGGGCGTTTAGGAAGGCCGCGCGCTCTGTTTCTCGCATGTCCGCGAGCGTGAGCCAGAGGTGGCGCTCAGCTACCGTGAGGGAGGCCATAGAGCGTCCGAGGGCCTGTGCTGCAGTCTTGGTGGCGCGAAGGGAGAGATCCGTCGCGCTTCGCAAATCCGTGATTAACTCAGCGTCACAGCATTTCTCGTCCAGGTCGCGGAGGAGATTAGCTTGGAGGATTTGCAGCACGGCCATAGAGTGCAGAGCGGACGCAGCTTGACCGGAGGCAGCGAAAGCGCGGCCGATCAGCGATGACGTCACTCTGCAGGCCTTAGACGGGAGGGCAGCCTTTGAGCGCCAACCAGAAGGCGGGCAAAGGTGCGCTGCGACCGCCTCTTCCACCGGAGGGATAGCGTTGTAGCCTTTCTCAGCCGCGCCGTCAACTTGTGAGAGCGTCGAAGAAGCCTGAGACGAGACCCTCGCGGAGAATGGCGCGTTCCAGGACTTTGCGAGCTCCTCGTGAAGCTCTGGCAGAAAAGGTGCAGTCCTGGAGGTGGGCGCACGGCGGCGACTGTTTAGGAAGCATCCGTCAAGTCGGTTCGGCGCTGCCACCTTGGGCGGGGCCCATTCGAGGCCTAGCTGCTCGACAGCCCGGGTGAGAAGGCGCAAAAGTTCGGCGTCCTCACCTGCTCGAGAGCGTCCGGAGCCCCGGACTGAAGAGGTCGCGGAAGACCAGTCCTCGCTGTCGGAAGCCATGATGGAGCAGCTGTCGGCGCGTTCCGCGGCCGCATCCGCCTCATCCCCGGAGGCGGCAACAGAAATGGCGGCCTGGGGTGGGGGCGGGGAAGGCGAGAGTGAAGCGGGCGGGAAAGGTTCCGGCGAGCTTCTCTCGGCGAACTCCGGAGTCCGCTGCGAGCGGCGCTTCTTTCTGCGCGGCGTGGCAGGGACTGGAGGGATATCATCTTCGAACAGGACGAGTCGAGCCCGCAGGGTCGACATCGTCAGTTCTTCGCACTCTTGGCATCCGCCAGCGAGGAGTGCGGCGGCGGCGTGATCACGGCCCAGGCAGAGAGCGCAGATCACATGGCGGTCCCCGGAGCTGAGCTGCGCGTGACACGAGCCGCAGGTGGAACGAGACATTTGTATCAACGCTCGGCTCTTTTTGTGAAAAGTGTGACGCAGCGGCGACAACACTTTGAGCGTAAAAGGATATGGGGCTGCCGGATAGCAGAGCAGGCACGGAAGGCTGAAGGTGGCGCGATGCTGCCGGCTTCCTCAGGCGCTGTCCTCTGCTTGCTTGTCTGCGCGTTCACGGCGGCGGGTTCCAGATCCAGCGATGCGAAGGGCTTCGCTGAAGAAAAGAAAATCGAATATGCAGCCCGTGAGCCCTGCTTATATACACGTGGCCACGCCCCACCTGTAGGCAAATGAAGCCAGGTGGGCGCGAAGCGCCCTCATTGGTCGCCACGTCACGCGGGCTCACCGATAGGCTGCTGCAGTTGCCAGCAGAGCAGCCAATAGCACGCTGGAATAGCCTGCTATGGTCTGCCAGGCTGCCGCACTGCGTTGACAATGTTACAAAATTAAGGATAATTTTGGGTTTTTCAGAAATCTCGAAGAAAGAATACTTTCCCGTAGCGTAAGGAACTTACGCAATACGAGAGAACCTCTCGTAAGAGAACCACAATTTGTACCTGACTGTAAACATGTTTTTTTTCTGCTGTAAAGTTGGGCATTTTAACATGGGGCTCAATGAGATTCTGCTCCTTTCTGGAGCCTGTCCTTAAAATCCTCCACATTCAGTTTCGTTGTAGCACGTTGATCTGCCATTCGTGGGTCTTTAATGCAGATACTCCTCTCATGTGTTGGCAATTTAAATATAATGATGCATGTAAAAGTTAATGGCCAAACGTATCATTACAAAAGTTCACAATGTAATGTAATGTCAAATATATTGTGGATAACATTAAATAATAAATATCTTTTTGTCAGGTTAAATACTGATAAATCACTCAAGCCCCTTAATCTAAACTTCTCTGCTTAACCATCGGACTCGCACATCCGTCATGTTTGTAGTTCCCTTTCGAAAGGGAACTCGCGCTGCGTCAGCTTGATGCTACGGGGAACGCCTCCAGCGTGACTGGTGCCTGAAATCACAATGAAAAAACTTCAATCCTATTGACCGGCGACAGCCTATGATGTCATCAAGGTGCGACCAGGAAGTATATAAGGGCACCTTGCCAACATGACAGTATCTCTTCGTCTTCAGGGACTGTTTTGCCTGTCTTCACGTGAAACGTCTTCAAGAAGGATAACAATGAAGTGTGCTGAGGCCACTTCTGCACAAGTGTGTTTTGAATGTGTAGCTTGCGCTTTGGTTACACACACACTTTGTGTTTACTGTCTGGGAGAAGAGCATGCAACTCGGCTGGACCTCTTCTTGAGGGGAGAGGTTTCAGCATCTGGGAAAGACCACGCTCAAGCTGAGGCTGAGCGGCGTCTGAAATGCGCTTTCCAGATGGATCTGGCTCGTCGCTTGGAGACAGTTATGGTTCTTGAGGACGATCCAGATCGCGAGAGGCTCGAGCAGAGGTTGGGTGAGTCAGTTAAAAATGCTGAAGCTTTCTAACCATCCTGTCCCATGTACGGGGAGTTGCTGGAAGTCATGGAACGCGCTGCGGGTAGACTGCAGCTGCCTTTGCGGCGCGTGAGGAGAAAGGCTGAGCGTCCAAACAGTTCGGACGATCGGTTTCTCTCCGCCCATGACCTCCCAACTCCTGGGAGTCTTCCATTCTTTCCAGATCTCCATCAGCAGATCTCGAGGGAATGGAAGAAACCATACTCAGCCCCGCATATGTCGACATCTGCGAGCTAGATGTCGCTGATGTCGGGGGACTGCCTGGCTGGGTATGTGTCGATGCCGCCCGTGGACGAGATGTTATGTTTATCTCGCCTCTGGGCGGCCGGCGACACTGTGGCTCCCACCCTGCCGGTCTAAACGCCTGAATGGCAGGGCGTACATGTCAGTGGGTCGCGCTGCAGCGGCTTTGCACACCACAGCTGTGTTGCAGGCGTACCTGCTGAGGGACCTCGATCAGGGGGGAGGGACCCCCTGAGGCGGTAGTCGAGTCGCGCCGGACCGCGGTTTTTGCTCTCCGGGCCACCGTACAGATAGCGCCGATGGCGGCGAGGGTGGCCACGGAGAGACATCTGTGGTTAAACCGTTTGGACATCGGGGAGAAGAGAAAAAAAAAAAAAATCCTTTCTCCCTGATGCCCCGGTTTCGCCGTCTGAACTTTTTGGCACCTCCGTAGAGGCGGTGGTGGGAAAGTTCGGAGAGGCGAAGGCGCGCTCGGCGGCATTCAGGAGAAATGCATTCCGCTGAGGTCCGGGACCGCGCCCAGGCAGTCGGGTGTCCCCGGCCCGTCCCAGTCTGAGGGCTGGAGACGGGAATAGCGAGCCAGCGTCGCCTCTCGTGCGCCCCGCCGCGGAGGACCGGGGCGCAGGGGAGGCGGGACACCCGCGACAGGAAGAGGAAGGAAGCCGGGGCTGGTAACCGGAACCAGCACAGGCAGCAGACTCCACCCCCCGAGGAGCGCGGAGATGAACGCTGCCTTTTTTCCCTTCCTCTGGTTTTTCCCCCGGGCGCTTTTACATCAGGCCGGTGGCCTATGATGAGCAGAAAATGTAAGATTCTGCCGGCTCGCCTGGCTTGTTTGGAAAGCGCCCCCCTCAGGATGGCGGGCGGATACTAGCCTTATGGCTGGCTGGAAGCACCGCTGGGAGCGATCGGTGAGTCCCCCTCTCTGAGGGTGAAACATTTTCAAAACTATGTTTTTCAGAACTCCTATACCTTCGCTCGCCTGAGAGGGTTTCTGGGGAAATTTGGATCGCCGCTGGATCTTCGCAGGGCCTGCAGCTCCCCGTGAGTAAGCTAAGAACGATCTTCTTTGCAACATTATGTGGTTGTGTGTGAATACCTCACTTTCTGCTAGTAGAGTCTGCTGCCTCTCCGTGCTATGTTTTCCCCCACTATGTGGGTAACTGAATCGCGCTCTTGCCCGAGGGCTTGTAGTGTAAGAGGCGAGCTGTGTTTTTCCTAGCGTAAAAGTGGGAAGTAGCTGAAGACCGGGTATGCACTAACGCACGAGCTGTAGTGAGATCTGCGCCCAGCTCTGCGGGGCTTTGGGAAAAGGGTTTTTGGGGCCTCATTGTGTAATATTAGAGGTGATAATATTTCTTTCCCAGGCCCTGAGTAGATCTAGTGCGGACTTATGTCGCACCACTTGGCCTAGGCTTTGTCAAGGATGGGGGCGTTCCCTTTTAATGAAGATGTTCGCCCCTGGCCTGTCTTTTTATTCAAGAACATGGCATTGTTTATGCATCCTTGTTTCAGCCTCCTCTGTTACAGAGTCGTCCGGCCAAGGCCCGCCCCCTTCTCTGCGTTCTGGGGTCACGTGTAATGCAGACGAGGTGTTGCAGGAGACAGCGACTTTGCCAGTGGTCGTGGGGTGGAATTAAGCGTCTTTCGCCGGTTTGCGACTAGACTTTATCTGCTGTTTCCGCCTTTCGGAGCTTGGTGGCTGCCATCTGCTGGCGGCCCCCGGCCTCTTCCTGGAGGATGGTACGGCCGGTGGATTTCACATTTCTGTGATATTGTTCCCTTGCTTTATGTCTCTGCTCCACCTCCTTTAGGGCCCGGGTCGAGCTGAACATCGGATAATCCTTCTGTCTGTACGGTTCTGGTCGGATGCTCCCCTGAGGCCCGAGCATTGCCAATGGCTGACGCCCTCGCACTTGTGTTGGCCGCTGCATGGAAAGAAATAGGCAGCCGCCCCTATGCAGGTGACGTAAGTTGTACTCCCCTCGCTTTAGAGGGTCTTTGTTTAAGCACTTCCGCTGAGTACACTGCTGTTGGCAATGTGATTAGGTCCATGTTTGTAGGCACTGCCCGAGAGACTGCGCCGTCCTGGGGGCCCTAGGACACGGCGATGCAAGTTGTCCCTAGCTGCCTCTGGGATGGAGCCAGCCCCAGGTGCGGGCGTAGGAGCCAGCTGGTTGTTAGTAGCCAGCTTGGGCAGTCTGGGCAGCTGGACTTCAGGACAGGTAGTAGGCGTTAACCGGCCTCCTTGCAGGAAAGTCCCGACACCATGGCCCACGAGTGGGCCTCGGAGGCTCTTCTCCACTGGTGTCGACGTCAGCAGTGACCCGTCATTTGGCCCTGGGGATGAGTCCCCAGGTGTTAACTGGATTTCCAGGCCTTCGTCAGCAGCAGACAGCTGCCGTCAGCCCAGGTAGCAGCAGCCAGCCTTCTTAAAGTCTCGGCAGGATCCTTGGAATCTGCAGACCCCCTATTCGGGGGATAGGTCCTGCCAGGCCTCCCTGAGGGGTAGGCTCCCGGTCTGGGTTACCTTCGCTCAGGAGCTAGGCCCTGTTCGGCCTCCCTGAGAGCCTGCTGTGGTCAGCAGGCGCTGCCTGGTCTCCCCCGAGGGGGCACCATAGGCATTATGTCCCTCGACGGCTGGTACGAGCTGCTAAATAGGTGGTAGGCCCTACCGGGCCTCCCTATGGGCCTGCTGTGGGGAAGCAGGCTCACTCGACCTCCTCTGCGGATGGCGTTCCTGGGCCCCAGTCACTGTATGACTAGCACGAGTGCTAGGAGGTAGTAGGCCTCATCCGGCCTCCCTGAGTGACCCCCTTGGAGGGAGAAAGCGTAGCGAAGCGCTACGGACGGCATGTTCTGCTACTAGGTGGAGGCATTGCGCCTCCCTGGAATCGTTCCCTGGTCCCCAGTTTCGGTAACGGAGCGTAGCATGGGCTGCTATCAGGAAAAGCTGCACGGGCTTCCCTGAAGGGATTCGCTTGGAGTAGTAGGCCCACGTGGCCTCCTCTGAGGGCACGCTCTGGTCTCGTGGTTTTCTGGAGGGGTCCAGTCACTGAGCAGAGGCCGGCTCCCCGGCCGCTGTGGTGAGCATGAAGTGCTGTGAGCGGCACGTTCTGCTGTCAGATGGTAGGCATGGTACCTCCCTGAGAGCGAGCTCCCGGTCCCCAGCCGCTGTGGTGAGCCTGAAGTGCTACGAGTAGCACATTCAGCTAGGCTGTGAGTGCCCGGTGTCTTTGCAGTTGGTAGGCCTGCTTGGCCTCCCTGATAAGCGAGTCCCTGGTCTTCCCAGCTACCTCGAGGGCAAGCACGACTGCGATCAGGTATCAGGCCCGTTTGGCCTTCCTGAGGATGAGCGCTACTGCGGATGCGCAAGCGGTCTATCAGGTTACCAGGTGGAGGCCTCTCTCGGCCTCCCTGGGGGACGAGTTCCCCAGGCGGGAACACACAACTGGCTTTATGCTGACAGCTAGTGGCCACCCGCTATCAGGCGCCGGTCTCTGGCCGTTCGCGAGACCTGGAGGCGGTGTTCTTACCCTAGCATGACGAGACGTTACTGCTGCTATGCGGTCCCCACGGGAGGGGACTTTCATAGTTTGCCTACGGCATGGCTACCTACCAGGCAGGCTTATGAGCTCCTCTCGAATGAGGGTCTACTATGAGCTTACTGCCGCTTGGCGCTGGTTAAGGGTTGTAGGCCCCTCGGGGCCTCCCTGGCATAATCAGCCTGTAAGGCCTCTGGCCTCCTAAGCACGTTTTAAAGTAGGTGCTTGGTAGATCCGAGGATCGAGCGGCTAAACTCCCCTCGCTAGCAAGGGTTATATAGCACTTCGCTGAGAGCTGCTCTCCGGGATAACCCGTCTCTGAGATCCGGCTAGTGGATGTCACTGCCTTTCTTGCAGCACCCTAGCGGGATGCCTCTTCGGATGCGAGTACCAGAGGCTCTGTACTGTACAGACAGGGTTGACCGTATTACGTGTCCCATAACAGACTGGGTCACCTGGTCAGGTCTCCCTGGTGGCATTCGGTGAGAACCTCCCGAATAGTGACTGGCATAGGGTTCCCTCGTAGTTCCCTTGCCACGTTCCCTTAAAGGAACCCCTTCTAAGTCGAATGGGTGGTTCCAGGCCTTCGAGCAGGGCCTGGGAAGGACCTCATGTGTGTGAAGGTTCCTTCTTGGGCGATAGCTTGGGCTATGACCGTAGGGAGCGCTGTCACTGACAGCCTAATGTGACCAGAAGGGGAGTGGTTCAGGCATCTCAGTAGAATCTGCTTGTCTTGACAGTTGTCACTGCCAGTGGGCATGCACTCCCGTCGGCATGGCGGCGTTGGTATATCGTTCCCCGTAGCGTCAAGCTGACGCAGCGCGAGTTCCCTTTCGAAAGGGAACGTCTCAGGTTACGAATGTAACCATTGTTCCCTGAGAACAGGGAACGAGACGCTGCGTCGCTGTGCCATGCCGCAGGGCCTACCTGCCGAAAACAGTCCCTTCAGACGATGAGATACTGTCATGTTGGCAAGGTGCCCTTATATACTTCCTGGTCGCACCTTGATGACATCATAGGCTGTCGCCAGTCAATAGGATTGAAGTTTTTTCATTGTGATTTCAGGCACCAGTCACGCTGGAGGCGTTCCCCGTAGCGTCAAGCTGACGCAGCGTCTCGTTCCCTGTTCTCAGGGAACAATGGTTACATTTGTAACCTGAGACGTTTTTTTTTACACTTTTTATCCACGTTTGTAGTTCTAATCGAATCCTCGTCCAACTTGCAATGGTTTTTGGGCAATATCAGCCGTTAGAGTGTGCGTCGATCTGCACTTCAAATTCTGACTGGAAATAGTAGACCATATACTACGATCAACATACTACGATTTGGGACATACTAATTCTATTTTCGAATATTTAGGATGGATAATATGCTAATTGGGACGCAGTGAGGGTTGATGGAAACGTAGAAGTGCAGTAAGGAACACTCCGGTTGACATTTTACTGGACTGTCATGTTTTCCTTTTTTTTTTCTTATCTATTTGTCCTTTGATTGAAAAACCTATGTTATGATTTGATTATTTCGTCAATAAATGTCAGATTGTGTTCAATGATTCCACTGTGTCTGTACTATTCTCTCTCTAGGATATTTTGTGTGTGGGTGATCTTTCATGATAGAGTTATTTGAGCTAATGATTCTGCAAATGCAAGGCTTCTTTTAAAAATATGAATGCAACATGAAAAGTTTTGAACATTAGACAGCCTGTAATTACTGCAAATACTGTTTACAGAGTTTTGAAACATGACTTTAGGGTTCTGAAATTGGTGACAAAATGATTGTAAAAAAAAAAAAATTACTAAGCAAAAACACATTTTTTAGGAGAGTTAAAATAGTTTTGAATTAAGTGTTTGCTTTTGCAAAGATGTGTTCTGGTTTTCTGTGTATTTCTTTGAGAAATGAAGCCATAGTTTCAGAAATTGTGTGTAGGCAATTCAAATAAAAAACGAAAACCATGACCACCAGGCACTGCTTAAGTCGTAGCAGTAAGGGAACAACCCAATATGAAAGTGTGACCCTCTGCTAATTTCAAATATTCAGAAAATGTCTAGCCTAAAGCTTTTGCTATGTAAGCAGTTACTAGTCTAAAGCTAATGTTTGAAGTCATAATATGTAGGCTGTATACTTTTTTATAGAGATTTAATGGTGAAAAGAAGGATACAGCAAGCACATGGGATGTTTTAACAAAACCCAAAGAGACACTTAATAAAGTGTGAAATATTACAGTATAAAATCCATCCCTCATCCAGTTACAGAAAGTGTATGCTGGTTTTCCATCTGCACCGATTACTACACGTGTATAGAAAAAATCTTTTGCAGAAACCACAGAAATACATGTCACCAAAATATGTTGATTAACTAGTTTGATCGTAGTTCGAACTGATCCAATCAAATCTCATCTGCTTTCAAAAGTTGGTAGTTGACCTTTGAACCCCTGGATTTGTAGATCATCATTCCACACACCATGGCAACTACTGCAATGACACATCCAGCGACGAAAACAAGGTTCAGGTTCAAGCTTGGACTGATGGCATCTGGAAACAAACAAGGGACATTAGCATTTAAAACGCCGTGCCTTTTGATTGCACAATCTACATAATCTACCAATGTAAAGTTAGGACGTACCAGTAAGGGATGCGCTCCTCTTCAGCCGCAGGGGTCCCTGGGAGATGAAGTGACTTCCGCTCTGGAAGGGAGCATCTCTTTTGTGAACGTGTAAGGGTACTGCAATGGCCGAGCCGTTGGTGCAGCCCTGAGCGCAGCGAGTGTTGGGATTGTTGGCTTCACATATGATAATGGAGCAGCTGATGAACACCTACAGAGGAAATACAAAAAATCCACTTTCATTATTCTAGTAAAATAGGGCATGCCTCTTCAGTGAGGGTTATTTTTGTCCATCCTTACCTGGTCATATTGTCCAATAAACTTGAAGGCCTGCATACTGAACTTGACATTGGGCTCGTGACTTGTGTAGATATTAACGGTTTCATCAACCCCGCATCTGACATACAATGACAAATTGGAGACTGCTGTCAGAGCATTTCATTGGGCATTTTGGCATTTAAAAAACATTTAACATCCATAGCATTGTGTACTCAATGCAGTGTAAGAATTTCATAAGGTTATTTTGTCATTCAACATCAGTGTCTATTAGCTCCTCCCTCTCCTAAAGCTGTAACAGTCGAGAGCATGAAGTGTCCAACATTATACCGTTTTTTCACTTAATTGACCCTATTCACGGATCGTTCTTAAGAACTTCCACAATAATGAAAGCCAGCTGGAAAACCTCTGGTCAAATGTCACTTGTTGGTGTGTCAGTATCTTTGATGTCCTCAGGTAGCTTTTAACAGAATCAATAGTGTAATAGTTTATAACCAGAATATAGTCAGTTAAATAGTCAGGCCTAGCATTAATTCAGTTATTTAACATGAGACAACATAAAGAAAGATGCATCCTCAGTGTTCCTCCTCAGCAAAATTAAATTCGACCATCAGTTTTCACACATCTGTGTGGGAAAAAAAGTGTCAGTGGAAGCCCTCCTGATCGAACCTCTAAGCGGGACTTGAACCCGGGTCCGTCAGCATGAGAGTCGGACGCTCTAACAAGAAGGATAAAGGCTTTAACCTCTAGCATCAGTCGCTAGAGCGTCTCTTGAGATCAGAGGAGTGAGGTTTACTCGCATAGCAACTACTAGCTGGCAGACTGTAAATTTAAAGATTTATTGTGCACTTTAGTTATAGTGGTAATTGATGTCTCTTTTATTTTTAAATTCAAATGTTGTATTTCCTACATCTTGAAATGGGGACATTCTCAGAAGGATGAACAAATAATGTTTCAGCCATCACATTAAAAATAACATTGAAATGCTGGAAAAAATGCTGTGTTTCTCCTTCCAGCGTTCCCATTAGCTTCGTCATTATTGCAATCAATAAAACTGTTTTATTGGCAACTTATGCCAATACACCTATATTTTGTATTTGTATATTTCAAGTTTTTAAAGGGAATGGGAGAAGAGACTCTGATTGGTTTGTTGCACGTTAAGTCCAAAACACATCCATGACTCATTAATAGACTAAGTACAACCCTTTTAGACCATGTGCCTGGTGCGCCAACTGTCTTTTCCATCGTTAAAAAAAAATTGGATAGGATTGGATTGAAAAGTTCTGCGTTGGATTTACTCCTACTATGCATATGCAATAAAGTGAATCCTGACAGTAGTTTTTTTTTAATGCCAAAAGAGTAGAATGCAAGTATGTTACTGACAAACTCTGTGATTCCCATGCCACACATAATCCTTTTCTGATTTAATTAAAACAACATTTTATAAATCATATGAAGTGGAGTGTTTTTAGATTCTTACCCATTTGAGATGATGGGATAGGAGATGGGATAATTGGGATTATCATAGGGTGTAGCAACACAGGACTCAAGGAAGACCTCAGTGTTTTGCACTAAACTGACAGGTTCGATCTCCATGTAGATCGGCTGTCCCACTCTGTACTCCAGTGGGTAGGAGTTGGCGGTTTTTATGTTTCTGAAACTGCCAGACTGATAAAACTCAAACTGATAGCTGAATGAGCCGAAGCCTCTCTCAGTGATGTTGACCGCTGGCCTGTGAGCATTAAACATTGTGGTGATGCTGCTCTTCTTCTGGTACTTGCACACGACTTCAATTCCAATCTCATCTTTCCTGGTTATGATGAGGTTTGGATTATCGAAAGTAACAATTGTGTTTCTGAAGATGAGATGCTCATCAGTCTCCTTCAAAGAAACAAGTATAAAAGTAGTTTAGATGCAATGGAAAACTATTAATATTTATGTATTTTAAGACTCGTTGAACTCCTTACTTCCATTTGGGTACCGCATTCATTTAGAGAGAAAGTCTTAAACACATGCGTGTTATTGGAATAAACTGAACAGGAAGCATTGTTGTTCAGCCTCAAGTGATCTCCGTGGATCCCTGAAATAGTGGCTCTTTCTATCACCACCCTCATTGTGTCTCTAGAGCAAGTCACTTGCGCTCTTGGACCTTGAACAGGAAAAGAACAATCGTAAGAATGTAGATTGCCTTTTGCTTCAAGGACACACAAATGTCAAGAAGAATTTGAGTAAATGCTGTAAATACCTTCAGCTTCCACCACGACAATTACACACCTCATCTCAGACTGATAGTTTCTAGACCTAGAATATTGAGAAGATTAATTAGCTTAATTTCATATGGCACATTTTGATGAAAGTAATCTAACTGTGCAATCATACATATATACGCCCTCAGCAGCGAAGCAAATTGGAAAGTGCTGGCCATAATTCTCTGATGTTGGTGTCCAGTTGATGACATAATCTCCGGTGGTGGTGCTGTCCTTTGTGCTGTTCAGAGGTCCACTAAAGACCACATCAACGATGCTGGAAAATCAGGGGGGAAAAAATCTAATTAGGTGCACATGCATCAGTTTAGAAACTGAACCCTGTTTTTTAATATATAAAGTGAGGATTTAGATAAGTGGTTCTTAACCTTTTTGACTGTCCTTTACTGTCTACAACAATATTCAAATTTACAGAAATTAGTAGTGTCCGCATATTAAAGGGGTCCTATTTTCCGGTGTGCTGAATTTTGTGACCCAGCAAATTATGTGACCCTAGTAGGTGCTGTAGTGACGGTAGGGTTAGGATTAGGTTTGGGATTGGGATTAGAAGTAGATCGGATTAGCTCAATATAGCACCTTCTAGGGTCACATAATTCAGCAGAACACCGGCTTTCCATGTTTTCACTGTTATACGATAGGGGGGATTAGTAAGCATCTTCTAAATAGTTCAGAATCTCCCCATCAAAATACATGAGAAGAAGAAGCAGAAACAAGCAACATCATATGTAAGCAGATGCACAAGTAAAATAACGTGATCACCAACATTAAACTGCATTAAAAACCGTCTAATATTACAGAATGAAATGTCGATCTACTCCATCTGTGTGTTAATCAGGGTTCTGAATCTGATCTGTATGTAGTCGACAAAGTATTTGACAAAAATGTGATTTTGCTCAAAATGTAGTTATTTCTTTTGATATATTGCATATTCATATTCAGAGAAAAGTGTTGACTGTGATCAGACTTTTAGATGTTTTCTTCATACCGTGAGTAGGTTGCCGTAGCATGTACTCTGATCTCTAGCTCTTGTTTGACACGAGCCTGTATGTGTTCTCCGTGATGAGGTGTTGGGTGGATGAACCGAGGTAGATATTCACCCTCAATGCAAGATGGTGCCGGAGCCTCCACTAAACCCAAAACATAACATGAAGGTTGTGGCAGAGCATCACAATTAAAAGACTGGTTTCAGCACTGAACGGTACCTTCTAAAGCAAACTGGAGAGGTATTTTGCTCAGTGGTGTATTGGAGGATCCATTGACAAACGGGGTTCTGACTGCCCCGGCCATGGCAGTGTAGTTTAGACTGATGTTCTGGGTTGGATAGTCTTCCATGACCAACTCAAATGCATAAACACCACGCAATGATGCATTTCTATATGACAGAGTACATGTGTTCTGGAAAGAAGAACAATATAATCAGTGAATGATTCAGTAGCAACCAAGTCAACCGAGAACATGTTGAAGAATGAAAGGAAACACTTCCTTATTTTTGTATAATGATCAGCTCTCAACATGATTGTACATTATTCCTTGCTTATTCTCACCTGGTCCAAAGTGAATCCAGTAGGCTGGTTGCACATTCCACACTCATTTGCAGATAAAACACCATATCTACACTTGACCTGATCCTTATCTGTATCGCAGGACAAAAGATTGTAGTTCCTGGGGCAGTTCTGAGGGACTCTAGAAACAATCCAAAAACAGTCATCTTGAAATGAGTTGTTTTCACACTTGTAGTTTGATTTGTAGCAACAACAAAAAAAAACACTTAGCATTTACAGTGGCATTTTAACACCGAACCTAAAGATACCATACCATGGCATAGTGATATGTTCACAACCTGATTAGTCAGCTTTTATTATGTATATTTCCCGACACCGAACATCCAAAACAATGTTGTTTTCTGGGCTAAATGTGCTCGTATACATATGATGGTATTTTGACCAGGTGAGAACTTGTGAGGAGCTTATAAAATGTGTAAAGGAGTCAAAAACAGCGGTAGGAATCCCTCCATCACACACACAAATGAAGATCTGCTGTGAGGAGACGCAGTTCTGACAGTGTTTACATTTATTCAAATGAACCGCATTAACAGAGAAATCGCACCAGGATTTTTGTTTTAATCCAACCAAACAAGTGTGAACACAGCCTTGGTATGCAGGCTTCAAGAAGTACTTGGACACTGAAGACACATTTACACTTTTCTAAAACGTTTTTGCAGTTTAAAAAAAAAATTGCAACTGCCGGTCCTAAGGTGACTTTTACTGGATCATAATAATAAATTATATGAAATATATGGTAAAACTTTACAATATGGGTGCACTAATATGCATTAATTCATGCTTAACTAATGCACAAATAATCACAAGTTAATGTATGACTCATGAAGAACTAAACCATTAATTAATGATTACTGCATCAGCAACTAATGAACATTCTATGTGATTAATAGATTAAGTAATATATGAATTGCTATAATTAAATATGACAGCATGTATTAATTCCATGACAACATTATATTAACTAATAATGTAAATTAATGTGTTAATTACTACAATGGGTCAAAGCCATGCATTTCAACTTCCCATTGTCTGCTTTAATGAATCATTAGCTAATGATTTGCAAAGGTATCATTATGTTATGACTTTACTTGTTGAGGCACTTGACTATTAACTAATTCAAAATTGCATAAAATAAGCCAGAACCACAATAACATATTACTTAACAATTAGTTAATAGTCATGTGCCTTTAATTTACATTATTAGTTAATATAATATGTTATTAGGGAATTAATACATGCTGTCATATTTAATAAAAGGCAATTCATATATTACTTAATCTATTAATCATATAGAATCTTCATTAGTTGCTGATGCAGTAATCATTAATAAATGGTTTAGTTCTTCATGAGTCATACATTAAAGGGTTAGTTCACCCAAAAATGAAAATTAGCCCATCATTTACTCACCCTCAAGTCATCCGAGGTGTATATGACATTCTTCTTTCAGACGAATAAAATCGGAGTTATATTACAAAAGTCCAGGCTAATCCAAGAATTCGAATTTGATTCATAGTTGCTCTGTTTTTGAAGTCCATAAAAAGTGCATCTCTCCATCAAATAACTGCTCCATGTGGCTCTGGGGTGTTAATAAAGGCCTTCTGAAGCGAATCGACTATATTCATATTTAAAACTTTATCAAGTAAACTTTCGGCCCACCGCCTTCCGTGGAAAAGTTTTGAATGTTGAAAGTGAAACTCAAGATGCGTACGTGACGTCATGACGAGCGGACCTGGTTGCGTTAGTCTTTCGATCGGCTGGGGAACTTTCAACAGTTTTTTCATAAATTGAACAGGGAAGAAGGTCGGCCGAAAGTTTACTTGATAAAGTTTTAAATATGGATATTTTTCTTACACAAACGCATCGATTCGCTTCAGAGGGCCTTTATTAAAGGTCCCATGGCATGGCATTTTTCTATTATTTTATAGTGTTTCCTGAGGTGTACTTATATTGTTAGTATGATTTTTACATCATAAAATGTCATAATTTAGAAATAAAAGGCATTTTTTCTATACTGCTGTTTGCCCTGTGGCTGACTGCCCTGCTTCAAGAGGCGTGTCTGCTGTGAGACTTCAGGAAAAACGCCCACTGTTGTGATTGGCTGACATCTTTGCATTTTAAATGAGCGGAGGGGGCGTGGTTTAACGAGGCACGAGCAGGCACGAGTCTGCCAGAGACAGATGGACCTGTGTTCACTTCACATCAGTTCTCTCAGCATGTCTCAGTTCAGGGTGAACTGTTGTAGTTCCTAGAATATACTTCAGGTTATTAGTTTATTTCTAGTCAGAGGGGCTGTCACTCATGTCAGAAAGTTAGTAAATTATTGATCAGCGCTGACTCGAGACGCGAACCGTTTAGAACGATTCAGTCCGATTTGGTGAACTGGTTCGGTTCACTAAAAAGAACCGATTCAAAAGAATGATTCGTTCGCGAACAGGACATCACGGAGACGGAGCGATTGCTAACAAAGTTATTTATAGTAACTACTGAGTTATGAGAGCGTTGTCTGTCAGCGCGAGTTTATTGTGTTTGTATCTGAGAGTTCTGAATAAACACGAGTCCCAGTCACACCGAGTCCTCTTCATCATTATTCTACCAACTTTGTAACACATGCAATGTACCATTACAGCGAGATGAACGAGTTAGTAAGTTTGATTAAAGCATTATTTCTAGATATGTTCCAATCATATGAATAGCGTCAGTGATGCGCATTGAGTAACTTACACAGCGCAAACAAAGACACAACAGCAGTAATCGAATGTAATCCAGTTTATTGTGGGGAAAGCTGGCTAGCCTAGCCCAGATACCCTCACGCTTACCCCCCTTCTGCTTAATCTCACGCCGCGTTTGGTGCCTCCGCTGTGGGCCAGATGCAGTACTGGGGGTCGGGGATGTTGAAGGCCGAGCTTCGGCGTGTGTGAGGTTTATCTCTAAAGATGTTACTGCTGATGTTAAACAGAAAAGACTGTATGCACATTTTAGAACAGATAGACGCGACGAGGACGTACAAAACACTGACTCACAAGATAGAAAACACGAAAACACCGTTCTGTCGGGAGAGAGAGAAGCCGCAGCGTGTGCACGAATAATAAATAATTAGCTACACATAAGAAATCACTGATCACAGATCAGAAGGAACTGAAAAAAGACTTCTGTTTTCATTTGTACATCCAAACACTGAGAAACTGCCAGTTCACTCGTTCACAAGTAACGTTAATGATCTCGAGTGTTTGCATGGGCGTGGCAGATTCTCTGGGCGGGGGAAAGGGAGGAAACCGTTCCTGCTTGGACGTCAAACCAGGAGGCTTCAGGATTGGCTAGTCTGGCCTGTCATTTTCTCAAAGGCAGAGAGAGACAGCCAGAACTCGGGTTTACACCGATCAACATTTCTATCCACTTGGGGACAATATTCAGGCTAGGGGAACTCATATTAATGTTGAAATACCTCATAAAATGAAAATTTCATGCCATGGGACCTTTAACACCTCAGAGCCGCGTGGAGCAGTTATATGACAGACAGATGCCCTTTATGGACTTCAAAAACAGAGCAACTATGAATCCAATTCTAATGCTTGGATTAGCCTGGACTTTTGTAATATAACTCCGATTTTATTCGTCTGAAAGAAGAATGTCATATACACCTAGGATGACTTGAGGGTGAGTAAATTATGGGCTAATTTTCATTTTTGGGTGAACTATCCCTTTAACTGTGCGTTAGTTAAGCATGAATTAATGCATATTAGTGCACCCATATTGTAAAGTGTTACTAAATATACAATATACAAATAAACAATGACATCATTGTAATATGTTGGTTATATTTTGAACACTGAAAACTCTAATAGTGTAGGTCAGAAAGAAATCTTTTTTTAATGATTCCTAAAAGTATAGAATTTTCTTCCTAAAAGGATAAATTGAACTAAAAGTTTCAAATGATTTTAAAAAACAAAGTCTGAACGGAGGTTGTACATTTCTTCAAGAAGAAGGCTGAAAATGAGGAGTTTCAGTAGTACTGCGCTGAAGAAAAACGTGGACATTAAAAAGCTCTTTTGATGAAGACACTGATTTTACCTGACAATGGGAAGTGTGGTGGCGACTGGAGATCTGTTGGGCTCATTGGTGTCAGATCTCACTCCAAGGTCAATATGTGTGAGAAGTTGCCAGTTTCCACTATTTGAGACTGTGTTATACACCCAGCAGCAACTGCTTTGTCTGTTGACACAAGCATAGACTTTTCATGTGTAAAACATTAATTGCATATTATCTTCAGCGCTATTAGATGCTGGTGAATTAGATAAGCCATATTCCTCTGTATAAGTGCTTACTGCAGCTGAAACGGGCTGTTGTTGGGGACGGTTCTCTTCATGACTGCCTCAGTCTGGCACCAGCCGCCACCATTAGGGCTGCTGTCCACACGACCACTCACATAACTTTTACTGCCACAGTTTCCAGACCTGCATCTCCAGTTATCATATGGATCACAGTCATGAAAGGCCTCCTTGAAGCGGATGTCCACCTGAAAGAATACGTTTGTAGAAACTTAATTTTTCTAGAATACTTTTATAATAAACATTGTGGAATAAAACGACTGTCCTAAATACACACAATATACAATATTTGTCTAGCTTAATTAGACAAAATTACGGCATTAAAATATTATCTGATATTTTCCAAAACTGATCATAATATAAAGCTGTCATTATATAATCATAAAACCTATCAGGCTGTTACTATTTTGTCTATTTAATCAGGGAAAAATCTTAGATAACATCAGTAAATTATGGAGTGCCGCAAGGATCCGTGTTAGGCCCTCTATTATTCTCGATATATACTGTATGCTGCCACTTGGTAATATTATGAGAAAACATGGAATTAATTTCCATTCTTTTGCCGATGATACTCACGACCAGATGAAATCTCAAAATATTGGATGACCTGTAATTTTCTTCTATTAAATTCAGATTTATTGGACCAAAAAGCTCTACACAGAATCTCTTAGAATACAGTTTGCATTCAGAAGGATGTCCTCTACAGTTAAAGACCTGGTTGTTATATTACACAGCAACTTGCCTTTTGAAATCATAAATCATATGTTACGAAAACAGCCTTCTTCCACCTCAGAAACATCGTTAGTTCATGCATTCATGACCTCTAGACTAGATTACTGAAATGCATTAGTTGTCCTGCATCCTCAATAAACAAGTTACAATTAGTCCAAAATGTGCAGGTGCTAGAGTTCTTATAGGTTTTTTCTTTTTATCATCTCTACACTGATTAAGTTCTGTATCAATTATAAAGTATTGCTACTACTGACCTATAAGGCCCTTAATGGTTTAGCTCCGGTGTATTTAACTGATCTTCTATCACACACAAAACTGGAAGTCACAAAACTCTTGACTTCTGGTACTACCTAGGATGTTTAAGTTCACTAAAGGAGGGAGAGCATTTTCACATTTGCTTCCTAAACTCTGGAATAGCCTTCCTGATGATGTTCCGGGCTCAGACTCTCCCAGTTTAAGTCTCATAACCTTGTACTCCAGTTATATCAGATCAAATGCACATGATTATCTTTGCTTAATGTTATGAACAGCAGCTACACTAATTATTTTCCATTTGCTTTTCTGTTTTATCTCGGGACCTCCCATCCTGAGGTAAGCTCCAGTTTGGATCCAGCCTCTTATGAAGACTTGAGATGCTTCAACACCTGTGAGGACTTCAGATGACCCAAACTCTGAATCAACGTGCACCAAATGCTTCTATATATTTTCTATAATCCTAATCATTTGTTAACAACATGCATGCATTGCTTCAATGAGCTCATTGTTTCTGCCTTAAATTAATACATTGTTAGCTAACTGTGCGATTTGTATATGTACACTTCTGAAATGCATAACGTGGACACAGTCACCTCTGATAAATGATCACTCTAAATTGTAATGTAGACGCAGCATTTTCTGTAAAGCTGCTTTGAAACGATATGTATTGTGAAATGTGCCATGCAAATAAATGTGAATTGAATTTATTTGAATAAAATGTAACACTTTATAATAACTGCACACTATGAAGCATTAGTTAACCAATAGTAAATAGTTAATTAATCATTTATAAAGCATTAATAGACATTAATAAGCAGTTTATAAATACAGCTACACATGTTTTATTCTTGATTTATAAGCATATCTATAATGTTTTATCATTTCTAAATGAAGTATTACATTATTTACTAACCAGTTGTCAGTGGTTCATAAGATCATTTAGAAAGTGTGAGTAAATGATTAATAAACTAATATCTAAATGTACATTTATACATCTTATTGTTTAGACATATAGAAATAGTGTTAATGAATGCTTTATTAACATGTATTCCTACTGTAATTCATGATTAATTCAGGTAGTTATAACACATTTATAGTTGTCAGTTAACTATTTTAGTGAGCTCATCTAAAGTGACGACTGTTTATGCCTCGTAAAGCTTTTACAAAGGAGATATAAAGGCTCAGTTATCTCCGTTAACTGGTTTGTAAATTGTGTAATACTTAACTCTTTCCCCACCAGAGTTTAAAAAAAAAAGTTGCCAGCCACTGCCTGGGTTTTTGATCATTTTCACAAAAATGTAATGGCCCATAGAATATTTTGTTGTATGAATATTTGAGCATGAACTATATCAAAAGAAAGAGCTGACCCTCTTCTTTAAAAAAAAAAAAAAATTTTTTATTTAACTTCATGCATTCTTTTTCTATCAACATTTGAATATGGGTAAGTTTCATAAAAAAAGCAACATTTTGAGCAAAAAGCTGAGAAAATTCTGTGTTTGGCGGGGAAAGAGTTAATTTAGAAATTATAAATTGATCATTAATTAAGTATGAAAATACAATTATTCAACACAAGAACAAAGCATGTATAGCTGTATTTACAAACTGCTTATTAATGTCTATTAATGCTTTATAAATTATGAATGAACTATTTACCAATGCTTAACTAATGATTCATATTGTGCAGTTATTATAAAGTGTTATCTATTATTTTAATGATAATGCTTTTCATATTTTAAGATGATGTACAATCTATACATAAAAGGCTTTTATATATGTGTATACAAAAATGTAAAAAAATACAAAAATCCCCAGGCACATAAAAGTGCACCTAATTGGAAAAGCACCTGTTCAAGGTTGTGAATAAAGGTCTCACCTGATAGGATCCATTAGGATTCCTCTTTGAGCTGAAGGTCATTGAGCCTCCGTAGAAGTGTGAGGCTGTGGCTGTGGACGCCAGCAGCAGCAGGGCTGAGAAGAGACGAGAGGCACTCATGATGCTCATGCTGAGGTTTCCTCGCTCATCCCTGCGCTGCCCTTTTATAGGACCTGATGGAGGAAGTCATCGAAAATAATAAGACTCACGATAACAATAAGATTTCCATTTACAGTAAAGGGAAGAAATATGATAGTCACTCCTACCCTACGAATGATTGGCATGCAGTTGTTTTGGTCCATTGCATCTTTGTAAAACTAT
Source organism: Gobio gobio (assembly GCF_949357685.1). NCBI lineage: Eukaryota > Metazoa > Chordata > Actinopteri > Cypriniformes > Gobionidae > Gobio > Gobio gobio. Next base: position 5,750,049 of record NC_137119.1, read on the forward strand.
TCTTTCTGAACAAGATAAGGTTCGAGGTTTTTTTTGTTTAATTTTTTTTTTCACTTAGTCATTTTAGTGCTTAAACATTTCAGTTAACTGCCATATCAACATACTTATTTTTACTCGGTTTTATTTCATTTCAGCTTTATTTCAAATAATTTTTGTTTTTATATAGATTTGGTTACAGATAATAACCCTGCTGCAGTGAATTAAAGCATTTCAATGTTTAATTGCTCTACTCAGATGCAATTAGAATTAAGTAAAATATCAGAATGTTTATCTGGTAATCAAAGGTATATAAATGCACTCATGTTGTTAAAAATGCTGTATAAATATTTATATATATAAATATTTACACAGCGTTCCAAATTATTATGCAAGTGACATATAAGTAGGATTTTAGTACAATAAACATTCAGATTTTAGCTTTTCAAAGATTATTTCTCGTATCGTTTTAGATAAATAGTATCAATCTCAGACAGGTTTGTTAAGTAGTTTGCCTTAGGAAAATAAGAAACCTGCTTAAAGAGTTTGTTCCACATTATTAAGCAAGTCACAGTTCTCATGCGCTATATAAACAACTAATATTGCAAAAAACTGAATAGTGATTGTCGAACTATCAAAAGATTTGTGAGTGATTTAGAGTCCAGAAGAACCCGGTCAAATAAAGGCTTATTAAGAGATGTTTCTGTCTAATAAATTCCTTGTATTAAAACCTTTCCATGTGGGCTGGCTATTGCACATAAAGTTGCATATCAGCCACTCCTAACCAAAGCTCACAAAGAGAAACTTGTATAGTGTATAGGTTTATGCATTATTATAGCATCAAATGAAGTTTTAAAGGGTCATGAAACCATGAGATTCATGAGATTGTAACAGAGGTACACTGTAAAAAAAAATCCCCTTAAAATTTACGGTAAAAAACCGGCAGCTGTGGTTGCCAGAACTTTACCATAAAAATACGGCAGTAACGTTTTAGGTTTTTAGGGACAGGACCATATAATTTAAAGGTTTATATTGTAATGATTATTTTTACACTGTAAACAATTTACGGTAAAAAAAAACATATATTTCATTAACTGAAATAATGTTAAATTACCAACCTATTGAAATACTAATATCTGTTATGTACTTTTGATATATACGGACAACCACCAATCACAGTGGTGATGGGAATCACGTGATGAATCAAATCTCATCAAAAGCAGCTTTTTAGAGGACAATACTAATATGTAGAAGGTGCTCAGTGTGTGTCATTCACACAAACACTAAACACCATCATGGTAAAACTTAAATTAAAAAAATACAATAAACATTAATTTAACAACATCAGATGTAACATAAAACCCTGATGTACATAACCGATTAGAAAAAACAAAGAAGAAACATAGTTATTGCAATGAAAGTGCATCAAATGCGAAGTGTCACGCTGGGAATTCTGGGAATGTCAATTTACGGGTTTTTCACTGTAAATTACACAATGACTTGTTCTTTTTCACTTCCAAAAACTGTAAATTTAACGGTATTTTACTGTAAAATTAAATGAAATGTAAGGTTAGATCACCGTATTCACCGTATATAGTATGGATACTTTCTGTTAACCCTTAATGGTCCCTCAAGTAGGGTTTACGTTTGAGTCCCTTGGGGTCAGATAGACCCCAAACTTTTACAGAGTGATTGCATAAGGAAATATAAATTTTTTACATGGAAAACTATAAATAATTTTTTTTTATTTACTTCTCAACTATACATTTATGCTGTGTTTTTGTGGGTATTTGGTAGTTTTTTACCTATTTACAGCACAAATACTTAACTATGTCATAAATTGGCTCATTAAAAATTGTTTTTTATGAAAAAATCACTTGAATGATGATCTTAAATAAATATAAATAGTTTTTGGACATTGCTCTATGTGTTATGGATAGAATGCCGCCATCTGTAGGTTTGTGGGAAAACTTTAGTAATTATAGTTAAAGAGAAAGAGTGCAATGACCACATTATCCACTAGAGGTCCATAGGGAAGTTATGCAAAAGTTAAGATGCCTTTCATCTTTCTTTTATTTACCCTTTTCCTTCTCTTTCTCATGATTGTTCCATGTTGCATTTGTGCTCTAGTATTTGTCCTTCATTTATGTATGGAATTTTTTCAGATTTATGCCAGTTTTGTTGATTTTATTTGCCAGTTTCTATCAAAATGCTTTCTGTTGCAGTCACACACGTGTGTGTGTGTGTGTGTGTGTGTGTGTGTGTGTGTGTGTGTGTGTGTGTGTGTGCGTGTGTGTGTATGAGACAGAAAGTTCGTTCCACTTTGTGTTTATGCTCTAGGACCAGATCTTGATATAAATGTAGACATTTTCAGATTTATACTGGATTTAGTTGATTTTTTTTTACAAACAAAGTGGGGAAAAAAAGCATTTTTTTTACAATTTCCCATTCATTGCCAAAATCAAAAAAATGCTCCAGACACCTGTGTGTGTGTGTGTGTGTGTGTGTGTGTGTGTGTGTGTGTGTGTGTGTGTGTGTGTGTGTGTGTGTGTGTGTGTGTGTGTGTGTGTGTGTGTGTGTGTGTGTGTGTGTGTGTGTGTGGGCATGTTTTTGTGAAATATCAGGACACAAATGTGTATAATGACATGTGACACAGGTATTACAAAAAGAGGGTGAAATATGAGGACGTTCCCCATGTCCTCACTTTTCAAAATGCTTATAAATCATACAGAACAAGTTTTTTTTCACAGAAAGTGAACTGCACAGTCTCCTGTGAGGGCTAGGTTTAGGGGCAGTGTGTGTGTGTGTGTGTGTGTGTGTGTGTGTGTGTGTGTGTGTGTGTGTGTGTGTGTGTGTGTGTGTGTGTGTGTGTGTGTGTGTGTGTGTGTGTGTGTGTGTGTGTGTGTGTGTGTGTGTGGCATGTTTTTGTGAAATATCAGGACACAAATGTGTATAATGACATGTGACACAGGTATTACAAAAAGAGGGTGAAATATGAGGACGTTCCCCATGTCCTCACTTTTCAAAATGCTTATAAATCACACAGAACAAGTTTTTTTTCACAGAAAGTGAACTGCACAGTCTCCTGTGAGGGGTAGGTTTAGGGGCAGGGGCAGTGTAAGGGGATAGAAAATACGGTTTGTACGGTATAAAAACCATTATGCCTATGGAATGTCCTCACATTTCACAAAAACAAACATGTGTGTGTGTGTGTGTCAGTGTGTGTCAGTGTGTGTCAGTGTGTGTGTGTGTGTGTGTGTGTGTGTGTGTGTGTGTGTGTGTGTGTGTGTGTGTGTGTGTGTGTGTGTGTGTGTGTGTGTGTGTGTGTGTGTGTGTGTGTGTGTGTGTGTGTGTGTGTGTGTGTGTGTGTGTGTGTGTGAGATAGAAAGTTCGTTCTACTTTGTGTTTATGCTCTAGGACCAGACCTTGATATAAATGTAGAAATTTTCAGACTTATACTGGATTTAGTTAAATTTTTTTGACAAAAAAAGTGAAAAAAATGTTTTTTTTACACTTTCCCATTCATTTTCAATGTGGGGTCAATCTGACCCCGAGGGACTTAAACATTTTTTACACACCTTTAGAACAACCAAATCAAGCCCAGATTTTTTGTGCATGTTTAGATCGATTATTTAGGAAAAGTCACAGAGTGAAGGGAACACTCTTTAAAAATGGAGGAAAAGTCAGCTGGACCCCAAGGGACGATTAAGGGTTAACCAATTAACTGTTTTTCACCGTAGCATTTTTACAGTAAAATACCGTTAAAATCACAATAATTTTTTACAGTGTAGGGGAGCGCGGGGCACAACCTAACGTGGGGTTAGTTGTAACACGCATGTTTTAACTCTTTCCACGCATGCCAGAATGACGAAACTTAGTGTATTTACTAGTTGCCATATCAACATTATTTAGAGAAAATATATTGCCAAAATTTAAAAATCTCTGGAAGATATTACTGAACATGTATTTAACCATAGCAAAAGTAAATTTCTTACTTCTTAAGTTTAGTTTTCATCTCTGTTTTTTGTGTTTATTTAAAATAAGACAAATCCGATATTATTTTAATCTTATATCTGTTATTTAACAGTTGAGATGTTCTTTAATGCTGATCTAACAGCAGAAGACACCAGCCAAGATTTAAATCCCAGTTGCGCATGCAGGTGGGGTGTGTGTGTGCGTTACAATGAGCCCCTATTAGAAATATGCCATTATATTCTATACTTTTATGAATTCTTTTGAGAAACCATGAGAAAAGGGTGAATAATGACTGAGAGTTAATGTTCAGAAATTATTCATTATTATTATGTTTTGAACTATGCTGTATAGCTGAATTTAGCGATGTGTTTGTAGTCAAACTCAAAAATGCTTATATTTTTAATGATTAAAAAATGACATTATTTTATTTTAAAAATTTAATAATTGTATTTTGTTGACAAAATATTTTAGTTTGTCTTGTATTTTTTGATTATACCAGATGACATTTTAAGCTGTTATTTGGTCATGTTACATTGTGCCCCACCACATGTTTCAATGTACCCCACCTATGGGGCATGTTGTCACATTTCACTTCCATTCTTTCGGGGTAAATCAAGAAAAAAGTATACACTGTATTAATGAAACAAAACCACATAATTGTACTAGACATGTGTGCAATTAATGTGGGAAACAATAAATACTCTGAACCCCAAGTGGATTTACACAAACTGAGAAAGCCAAAAAGCGTTAGGTTGTGCCCCGCTCTCCCCTATGTGTGTTGAACATCATTGAACACAATGCTAGCAACTGTTAGATTTAATTGAAGGGTGAAGCTGGTTAATTTTTAGCTCCCCCCCCCCCTATTTTCGTCTTCCGGGTTTGAAAGCTACATCGTGTACAGATTGTGACGCGCCAGCGCACTATAGACACGTTGGTGTCTCTTTATTAATAACGAGACTGCGTTTTCTTATCCAATGAGAAACCACCGTCTCTTAATTATTCATGACAGCACGTGGTTCTTTCCAATGACAGAAATGTCAGTCTGTGAGTTTGTTTAATAGATGAGAGAGGCGTTCATGGGTCGTAAGTGTTTGTTTTCTTGGTGTAAAAGATTGGGTGTGTTGCATGGCTATCCCCGCGATTTTGCCAGGGCTAGGCTCTGGCTGCAGGCGGTCGGTTGGTTGGCATCAACTACCAACACATCGAAGCTGTTTGTGTGTAGCAAGCATTTTTCGAGAGAGAGCTACGAGAACTGGAGATTAGTTTGCTACCATTCCGAAACATCTCCCATCTGCGCTGCCTCCGGTTCAACCATGTTTTCCTCCATAGTCACGGCAGGGGCTAATGGTCTAAATAAATAGGGCAGAGGACCTGCACCGCTATCCAATGTATCTTCATTCAGCCCTGGGGATTCAGGAGGAGAGAAGTCCACCTCAGCAGTGCCCTGCTTACTGCTACCACTGCAAACTTCACTGTCCATCTTTATTATGGGTGTTCTGGGGGCGAGTATATCTAGGCTACCTACGGACCTTTTTTTTCACGCGAATTCCTCGTTTTCAAATATATCCATTTATAGTGCGTATATAAACATAATTATATTCATAATGACAATAATAATTGTGTATGTGCATTTCTATGTTTTAAAAATAATTGCGATTAATCTAATATATGTAACAGGGCGTTCAGTAACTTTTAAAAAGGCAAACAGACGGTTGTCAGTGTGTTTTATTGGTCTTTAGTTTTGCCAGCTTTAAATATCCTGCATTACCCCTTTTTTGTGAGAGTTGGCATGGGCCACTGACAGATGACAGTTGCTCGCCCCCCTCCCCCCTCACTCTTTCTCCCCTGCCTTGCTCTGCCACACCCACTCCCCTCCCCAACTCACGGCCATCCAAGCCCATTTAGTTGCATTTTTTTTTTAAAGATTGTGAGGTGGACTTGAGCTGAAAGAGGGGGATTTCATGACCCTTTAAAGGAATACGGTGACTTTTTGCGACTTTAGCTTATTCACCGTATCCCCCAGAGTTAGATAAGTCCATACACACCATTCTGTGCGTGCCATAACTCTGACGCACCCACCGCTAGCCTAGCTTAGCACAAAGACTGGAGGTAAACGGCTCCAGCTAGCCTACTGCTCAATAAGAGACAAAATAACAGCAACATTTTCCTATTTACATGTTGTGATGTGTATAGTTACCCTGTGTACAAAGATTGACCGAGAATGAAAAGTAGTGATTATCTAGGCTGATATGGCTAGGAACTATTCTCTCATTCCTGCGTAATGATCAAGGAACTTTGTGCCGTACCATTCGTGCAGCGGTGCAATGATATTGATGGCGGCGCGAGTAGTTGGCGAGGCTCTGGGTCTCTCCAGATTCTGCAATTTTGCGGTATTTTTCTTGCTCATCTCGGGTCTGTTCGTTCAGAATAGTTGTGCCTTAACATCGTACACCCGTGGTGAGATTTTGGATATTGGTTTGCGAATTTCCGACAGTTTTATGGACAATCTTCGACTCCTTCCTGAGATCGCTAGGACACCCGAGGCTATGCGCTCTGCCCGGCCGGGCGGAAGTGCTCGCAGGCGGCGCCGAGATCGTAAACAAAGACGGGGTATACGCGGAGGACTGAGAGCTAAGCTAAGGCTAAAGCTAAGGCTAACCCCACATCGGCTCTCTTTACCCAGTATTTTCCTTGCCAATGTACGGTCGCTAGTGAACAAAATGGAGGAGATTCGACTCAGCATCACACACAGCAAGAAACTTTTGAACTGTAACGTCCTAATCTTCACGGAAACCTGGCTAAACGGCGGAATACCGGACACCGCTATTGAGCTAGCGGGATGCCACACGCTCCGGGCGGATAGAACATTAGATGGCTCCGGTAAGACCAGAGGTGGTGGATTGTGCATTTACATTAACAAAGCCTGGTGCACAAACTCTGCTTTTGTTGGGAGTCATTGTTCAGCTAACCTCGAGTTTCTCATGGTTAAATGTAGACCGTTTTATCTACCGCGGGAGTTCACTTCCACCATTATAACTGCAGCCTATATTCCCCCGGATGCTGATGCCAAGCTTGCTATGAAAGAACTTCACGCAGCCATCAGTAAACAACAGACTGATCACCCGGAAGCTGCTTTTATTGTTGCAGGTGACTTTAATCATTCAAACTTAAAGTCAGTGCTACCCAAGTTTCACCAGCATGTTACCTGCCACACCAGAGGAAACAAAACCTTAGACCATGTTTACACAAACATGGCTGGTGCTTACGTTGCGACACCCCTCCCCCACTAGGGACAGTCAGATCACCTTTCTTTGTTCCTCATCCCCAAATATGCACCCCTCATCAACCGTGTGAAGCCATCAGTGAAGACCATCAAGGTGTGGCCTGCGGGGGTTGATTCCACACTCCAGGAAAGGTTTCTACACACAGACTGGAGTGTGTTTGCTTCTCAAGCCACTAGTGGTGCTCACACAGACATTGACTTCTACACCTCCTCTGTATTGGATCATATCAATACCACCATTGACAGTGTCACAACCCAGAAACAGATCACCACATACCCAAATCAGAAGCCATGGATGAACAGGGTAGTGCGACTCCTGCTGAAGTCACGCAATACTGCCTTCAGATCAGGAGATGCACAAGCCTACAGTACATCCAGAGCAAACCTGAAGAGGGGCATCAAAAAGGCCAAGCACTGCTACAAGCTAAAGATAGAGGGTCACTTTTCCAACTCTGACCCTCGACGCATGTGGCAGGGCATTCAGGCCATCAGTGACTACAAACCCCCCCACTCCACCCCCGCAGCCACTGATGTCAACTTCCTGAACGAGCTAAATTACTTTTATGCTCGCTTTGAAAGAGACAACAGAGAAACTGCCACCAAGCTCAAACCCTCAGCTGACCCACCAATCACACTCTCCTCCACAGATGTCTGCAAGGCACTGAGCCGGATCAGCGCACACAAGGCTGCTGGACCAGACAACATCCCTGGTCGTGTTCTCAGGGCATGTGCGGAGCAGCTCGCTGGGGTTTTTACAGACATTTTCAACCTGTCTCTTGCCCAAGCAGCTGTACCTTCATGCTTTAAACGCACTTCCATTGTGCCAGTGCCAAAACACTCTAACCCGAGGTGCCCTAATGACTACCGTCCTGTAGCACTCACACCCATCGTCATGAAGTGCTTTGAGCGGCTGGTCCTGGAACACCTAAAAGACTCTCTACCATCCACATTGGACTCACACCAGTTTGCCTACCGCAGCAATAGGAGCACAGAGGATGCCGTTTCCATGGCACTGCACTCTGTGCTCACTCACCTGGACAATAAGAACACTTACGCACGCATGCTGTTTGTTGACTTCAGCTCAGCATTCAACACTGTCATCCCAACCAGGTTAATAGCTAAACTTGGAGACCTGGGCATCAACACTTCAATGTGTAACTGGATTTTGGACTTCCTAACTGACAGACCCCAGAATGTTCGTTCAGGATTCACCTGCTCCACATCCATCACTCTTAACACTGGTGTACCACAGGGCTGTGTGCTAAGCCCGTTTCTCTACTCCCTCTTCACCGCCGACTGCAAGCCTGTGTATGGATCTAATTCTATCGTCAAGTTTGCGGACGACACAACGGTGATTGGACTCATCAGCAACAACGATGAGACTGCCTACAGGGAGGAGATCCAGCACCTGGCCACATGGTGCACCGAAAATAACCTGCTCCTCAACACCACCAAAACGAAGGAGCTCATCGTGGACTTCAGGAAGGAGTCAAGAGGCACACACGACACCATCCACATCAATGGAATGGCTGTTGAACGTGTCTCCAGTTTCAAGTTCCTGGGGATCCACATCTCGGCGGACATGTCGTGGACGACCAACACCTCCAGCCTGGTCAAGAAGGCTCACCAGCGCCTCTTCTTCCTGAGGACACTGAGGAAGAATCAGCTCTCCTCGGCTATCCTGGTGAACTTCTATCGCTGCGCAATAGAAAGCATCCTGACCAACTGTGTCGCAGTGTGGTATGGGAGCTGCTCTGTTGCGGAGCGCAAGGCACTGCAGCGGGTGGTGAAAACTGCCCAGCGCATCACAGGGACTCCACTGCCTGCCATCGAGCACATCCAGAGGAAACGCTGTCTGCATCGAGCTCGCAGCATCCTCAAGGACTCCTCTCACCCAGCACACAGACTGTTTTCTCTCCTGCCCTCCAGCAGGCGTTTCAGGATCCACCGGACCAGGACCAGCCGACTAAAGAACAGTTTTTTCCCCAGAGCTGTCTCTTTACTGAACTCAAACCCCCGTTGATCCACTTCCCTCATATACTGATAACTCTCCTACCTCACATCCGCCTTCACTTTGTTATTTGCACTACCGACTCTTTATTACAGTAACAACTGTTTACTTATGCATTCTGCACTACCATACCTTAACTGTATTATGCTCATTTGCACTGCCGACTGTTATTTACAGTACCTACTGTTTACATTTGCATTTTGCACCGTACTGCTAACCGTAATATGCAATCACTTTCCACTGCACTTTTACACTTTTTTTCGGATAGCTTCTGTCCATAATTTATTGCACTACCTTAATCCACTGCCATATTCCTCATTTTAGCCTAACATATCTTTGTATACCTCTCTCTGTAAAATTCTGTTTATAGTAATAGCCATCTGTATGTTATATTACAAATCCACCTGTAAATTCTGTTTATAGTAATAACCATCTGTATATTATTCACTGTACATATTCACCTGTAAATTCTGTTTATAGTAATAACCATATCTCTATTTATAGATATATTTATATATACTCAGTACATATCCATGTCCTGCACTTATGCAAACGTTGTATATCCTGCACTTGCTGCTATTGCACTTCTGGTTAGACCTAAACTGCATTTCGTTGCCTTGTACTTGTACTTGTGTAATGACAATAAAGTTGAATATAATCTAATCTAATCTATTACACAGCACCTGAAAATAGGCTAACTTCCGTCAACATAACCAACGTGACAATCTGCTTGCACAGAGAGCGCTGGGGACTATTTCCAGGCACTGCGTAATCTCATTGCGGTGGGTGTGTCAGACAGACTTATGGCACGCACGGAGATGAGAATGGTAGGGTACAATGGGGCTAAAGGCTCCACGGGGTAAAAGGCTCCTTTGATTTTATTTTCCTCTAAACCACTAGCCTGGTTAAAACCAGACCATTCTCAGTAGTAACTGAGTTATGGTCTGGCAAAGCTTCATAGACAAATCATTTCCAAAGGGGCGTCACCAACGGGCGTCGCTCAAATGCCTCTCGGCGCAATTGGATAGACCTCAAACCAATCAGAGCGATGAGGGAGATGACGTATGCAGAGCGACGGAGAAACATCTGACTGGCCGTTTCTCAATATGCGTTCTTGTCTGTACTTGTGTTCTCAAATAGGAAATGTCCCCGGTTTCCATTTCAGAAATCTGGTCACCTTACCTAAACCACATATTAATGTTTAATATATTATTTTTAAAATGTAAACGAAAAGAGGCAGGGTGTTTTATACTTCGTTTTATTATAAATATATAAGATAATTGTCACAGGGTGTTTTGGTTTTGGTTCATGTTCATTGTTCTTGGTTCTGTTTTCAGTTTATCATGTTCATGGTTATGTTTGAGTTTGTCATGTTCACAGTCTTGTCATGCACTTCCTGGTCTTGTCATGTGATTCCCATGCCCTCATGTGATCTTGTGTCTTGTCCTGTCATTGGTTCATTGTTTAATCACTGTTCACAGGTGTCACTTGTCTAGTCATTAGTCTGTGTGTGTATTTAAGCCCTCATGTTTGCCATGTGTCTTTGTCTGTTATTAATGTTGTACCCGTTGGTGGTGAGTGTTCTCAAGTCTGTTATGTTTAATCAAGCCAAGTTTATTGTCAAGCCAAGTTTTGTTTGTTGTTTTGCCAAGTATTGAGTTATGTTAGGATTTATGTTTGGATAAATAAATGCTGCACATGGGTTCTGAACATTTGCCTCCAGTGGACCGTATGTTACAGAATAACAGACCGCCATTATGAACCCAGCAGTTACCATTGCCCACCCTTGTCAAGGCCAGCGTCCCATAGGGGACTATGTCAGAGACTTTATTCGGTTCATGGATTTGTTGCCCTGGAATGAGACCTTACTTAAGAGGTGCTTTTGTTCCGGTTTGGACTCTGACATTGCAGCCCTCATGCCATCAGAGGAACACCCCTGCAGCTTCTGGCAATGCATTGATTTTATTTTGTTTCTAAGTGGCTCAGATTGGACGGTAGGAGAGGCAAAGGACTATTATAGCCACGTCCACGCTCCAGCCCACGTCCACGCTCCAGCCCACGTCCACGCTCCAGCCCACGTCCACGCTCCAGCCCACGTCCATGCTCCAGCCCACGTCCATGCTCCAGCCCAAGTCCAGGCTCCAGCCCAAGTCCCGGCTCCAGCCCACGGCCCCGTCCAGGCTCCAGCCCACGGCCCCACTGTCCCGCCCAAGAAAATTTTGGGGGGGGGCAAGGGGTACATGGAGGCCATGAAGGCCACGCCTCTGTGGCCCCCTGAACCGCCATTACTGCCATGGCCTGTAGAACTGCCGTTGCCGCCATGGCCGCCCACGCCACAGGGTCCAGGTCCGCCCACGCCACAGGGTCCAGGTCCGCCCACGCCACAGGGTCCAGGTCCGCCCACGCCACAGGGTCCAGGTCCGCCCACGCCACAGGGTCCAGGTCCGCCCACGCTCCCAGGCCCGGCCGTGTCATGTCTGGGTCCGGTGCCCCTGCACGGGCCTGGCCCACCATCCCTCCCCCAAGACCGCCCCCCAAGACTTTTTGTTAAGACTCTTTGTTAGGTTATTGGTGTTTTGGTATTGTTTGGGCGTCAGGGGCCGCCCATAGAGGGGGGGATTTGTCACAGGGTGTTTTGGTGTTGGTTCATGTTCATTGTTCTTGGTTCTGTTTTCAGTTTATCATGTTCATGGTTATGTTTGAGTTTGTCATGTTCACAGTCTTGTCATGCACTTCCTGGTCTTGTCATGTGATTCCCATGCCCTCATGTGATCTTGTGTCTTGTCCTGTCATTGGTTCATTGTTTAATCACTGTTCACAGGTGTCACTTGTCTAGTCATTAGTCTGTGTGTGTATTTAAGCCCTCATGTTTGCCATGTGTCTTTGTCTGTTATTAACGTTGTACCCGTTGGTGGTGAGTGTTCTCAAGTCTTATGTTTAATCAAGCCAAGTTTATTGTCAAGCCAATTTTTGTTTGTTGTTTTGAGTTATGTTAGGATTTATGTTTGGATAAATAAATGCTGCACATGGGTTCTGAACATTTGCCTCCAGTGGACCGTATGTTACAATAATCAATGTAGGCCTAGCTACGCGTTGCCTGAACCACATTCGTGTGGCTATTATTATTATTATTATGTTTAATTTTTATTTTTTTTATGAAATGAGGCAGTGGTGTTTTATGACATTTCGTACACGAACTTCTGACTTGCGTCCGTGACTTGCCAAGTTTGACTCCGGAGAACGAACTCCCGAGGACGGGAGGACACTAGTCCGCCTACAATGCTCTTGACAGTATCACTCAGTATATATGTGTATATGTAGTGCAGGCAATGCATATTATCTTCAATGCATGTTTATAACAAAACAAAATATAAAAAACCCAGCCTCTTTTCGTTTACATTTAAAAAAACACACACACACACACACACACACACACTCAATATATAGGCTACGATTATCACTGTAACAAATTAAATATGACACCAAACACAACCCAATCTCTTTTTGTTAAATGTCAGTTTATGTGTGATCATCAATAGCAAATATAAAAGTATAAGTAAAAGGTGTAAGAAGCTATACAATAAATAAAGCAATTCAGTCAAAGTCAGCGCTAGGAGACTACAATGGTAAAGTTTAATATCTTAAGTTATGAAACTTCACTTTGCCCTCAGACAAAACGATCTGTCTAGGAACAAATTATAGATTAATGAGAGCAAAGATCAGCCGTTAGATCTACAAAAGACGAGATGGTTTAACCACTACAGAGACATCAGAGCCAGCGGCAGACGGCAGAAGGACTGGCCGAGGAAAGGCGCCTCTCGGCGGGCTCAATAATCGATTGAGCGCCGCTGAACCACTGGAACTCACAACTAAACGCAGATCTAATTTTAAAAAAGGCGCTCTCTTTATAAATAGACCACAGATTTGAGCTTTAAACAACTTCATTCACTCCTGAAAAGGACATAAAACTATATTTTGTAAAACATTAACACTACCAGAGGGCTCTCGCTAAGACCCATTCGTTTAGCCACCAAAGGGCCAAGCTGGTATCAGACTTTTGCCGAATCCAGTCGGTAAGACAGCGATAACATCTTTTTTAGATATAAAGGCTTCGAGTGTTGTTCTTTGCTCGGGTTTTAACGAAAAGGAGAAGTTTAAATCGCTTAAAACAGACGCGATTGCTGATTCGAACGAGTGATACTCCACAGTAGCGGCAAATCTGCTTCAACGTCGCTGTGCTGTCGTCATCGTCTAAAGCCTGCCCCAAAGTTTCTAATTGGTGCCGCGATTTCTAGGGTTTAGAAATGGGTTTGAATGGACTCTTTGCCAGACTACTTGCAGAGCAAATCTAAATTTGCCGGAAGTTGTCTGGGTTTTCCCAGGCTACTAAACCACTAGATGTCACAAAAACTTGCCTCAGCACTTTCCAATACATCCTCTTTTCAAAATGCACGTGGAAATTTGTCTGATCTTTGACGCAATCACGGGCAGCAGCGCAAATTTGATTCTGCGCTTATTTGATCTAATAGTTGATGTTTTTAAAAATGTTGTATATTAGTATAGTATATTTTGAAACCAAGGTCTTGTTAATGTTTGTCAGTTTTGTTTGAGGTAATTAAAGCAACAGTTCCCTTTCAGTCGGTCACGTTCGACGTACGTCGGATTTCAGAGACCAATCTACTTCGAGTGTGTTAAAAACGAGCCAATGAAGATTGGCATGCGATTCACGCATTCCACGCAACGCCCCGCAGCGCGGGTATAAATAAGGAAGTGGAATGCTTGATCATTGCTTTTAACTTCAGAGCCGAACAGTGTCATTGCTGTGTCTACGAAGAGTGTTATTCGAGTCTCGTGAGAAGGACTGCTGTTCCAGTGCGGGTGTGACGGCGCGTTCAGCGGGTGGCCGCTTCAGAGGAGATAAAGGGCTGGTTTTGTTGGTTGGCTGGGCGTTTCCGTTTCTGAGTGCTCACGCAGGCTTGCACTTTCTGAACTGCGTGAGCCACGGTCATCTCCCTGAGTGCTTCAGCACTAAAAGAGCAGTTTTCCTTTTCTTAAACAGCAACACGGTTTGACCCTGCGTCTTTTTCAAGATGTCATTCAAACCGTGTGTTTCTGGATGCGGTTGTCTCCTGTCCTCATTTGACGGCCATGATTTCTCTCACATAGTGAAGTTTCAGTAACTAATGTTGGGAGGAGCACGTCCAGATAATTAAACCTAATTAAACCCAAGTGGAGCACATCAAGCCAATCGATTTAATCAACAATAAGAGGTGTATAAATACAGCATATTTACCTTCTTTCGTTGACCATTTTTATTTTTAGCATCCCTCCACCACCCCATCTCCTCACATTGATTTAATAAACTCTCATTAGACGCCAACACAATCCATAATAAAATACAGTCTAGTTCTAGACTATCTTATCATGGGGGGGATACTCTGGGTTCGGGCCAAAATTTCCGAGCCCGGAGCCCTCCCCCGGACAGCACGCCAAATACGCATAATCTTTACTCCATTTAATTTGATGTAAGTGTGAACTCGTGAATAAACATGTGAGATTGCGTTCGTGGGTGATCCATGCTCTCTCAGGAGAGCATGGTCACGTCGGCCCGTTGTTCGTCTCACCTTGAGAAATTAAGCCATAGTTTCAGAAATTGTGTGAAGGCAATTACAATAAAAAACGAATACCATGACCACAAGGCACTGCTTAAGTCGTAGCAGTAAGGGAACAACCCAAAATGAAAACTAACAATGCATGTGAAAGTGTGACCCTCTGCTAATTTCAAATATTCAGAAAATGTCTAGCCTAAAGCTTTTGCTATGTAAGCAGTTACTAGTCTAAAGCTAATGTTTGAAGTCATAATACGTAGGCTGTATACTTTTTTATAGAGATTTAATTGTGAAAAGAAGGATACAGCAAGCACATGGGATGTTTTAACAAACTTGGAGACCAAAGAGACACTTAATAAAGTGTGAAAAATTACAGTATTAAATCCATCCCTCATCCAGTTACAGAAAGTGTATGCTGGAAAGTGTATGCTACTACATGTGTATAGAAACAATCTTTTGCAGAAACCACAGAAATACATGTCACCAAATTATGTTGATTAACTAGTTTGATTGTAGTTTGAACTGATCCAATCAAATGTCATCTGTTTTCAAAAGTTGGTAGTTGACCTTTGAACCCCTGGATTTGTAGACCATCATTCCACACAACATGGCAACTACTGCTACGACACATCCAGCGGCGAAAACAAGGTTCAGGTTCAAGCTTGGACTGATGGCCTCTGGAATCAAACAAGGGACATTAGCATTTAAAACAGCGTGTCTTTTGATTGCAAAATCTACATAATCTACCAATGTAAAGTTAGGACGTACCAGTAAGGGATGCGCTCCTCTTCAGCCGCAGGGGTCCCTGGGAGATGAAGTGACTTCCGCTCTGGAAGGGAGCATCTCTTTTGTGAACGTGTGAGGGTAGTGCAATGGCCGAGCCGTTGGTGCAGCCCTGAGCGCAGCGAGTGTTGGGATTGTTGGCTTCACATATGATAATGGAGCAGCTGATGAACACCTACAGGGGAAATACAAAAAATCCACATTCATTATTCTATTAAAATAGGGCATGCCTCTTCAGTGAGGGTTATTTTTGTCCATCCTTACCTGGTCATATTGTCCAATAAACTTGAAGGCATCCATACTGAACTTGACATTGGGCTCGTGACTTGTGTAGATGTTAACGGTTTCATCAACCCCGCATCTGACATACAATGACAAATTGGAGACTGCTGTCAGAGCATTTCATTGGGCATTTTGGCATTTAAAGAACATGTAACATCCATAGCATTGTGTACTCAATGCAGTGTAAGAATTTCATAAGGTTATTTTGTCATTCAACATCAGTGTCTATTAGCTCCTCCCTCTCCTAAAGCTGTAACAGTCGAGAGCATGAAGTGTCCAACATTATGCCGTGTTTTCACTTAATTGACCCTATTCACAGATCGTTCTTAAGAACTTCCACAATAATGAAAGCCAGCTGGAAAACCTCTGGTCAAATGTCACTTGTTGGTGTGTCAGTATCTTTGATGTCCTCAGGTAGCTTTTAACAGAATCAATAGTGTAATAGTTTATAACCAGAATATAGTCAGTTAAATCGTCAGGCCTAGCATTAATTCAGTTATTTAACATGAGACAACATAAAGAAAGATGCATCCTCAGTGTTCCTCCTCAGCAAAATTCAATTCGACCATCAGTTTTCACACATCTGTGTGGGAAAAAAAGTGTCAGTGGAAGCCCTCCTGATCGAACCTCTAAGCGGGACTTGAACCTGGGTCCGTCAGCATGAGAGTCGGACGCTCTAACAAGAAGGATAAAGGCTTTAACCTCTAGCATCAGTCGCTAGAGCGTCTCTTGAGATCAGAGGAGTGAGGTTTACTCGCATAGCAACTACAAGCTGGCCGACTGTAAATTTAAATATTTATCGTGCACTTTAGTTATAGTGTATAATTTTTAATCTTTCTATCAAATTTCTATCAAATGTTGTATTTCCTACATCTTGAAATGGGGACATTCTCAGAAGGATGAACAAATAAGGTTTCGGCCATCACATTAAAAATAACATTGAAATGCTGGAAAATGGTGTTTCTTATTCCAGCGTTCCCAATTAGCTTCGTCATTATTGCAATCAATAAAACAGTTTTATTGGCAAATTATGCCAATACACCTATATTTTGTATTTGTATATTTCGAGTTTTTAAAGGGAATGGGAGAAGAGACTCTGATTGGTTTATTGCACGTTATGTCCAAAACACATCCATGACTCATTAAGAGATGAGGCACAACCCTTTTAGCCAATGTGCCTGTTGCGCCAACTGTTTTTTCCATTGTTAAAAAAAAAATTGGATTCGCACATGCCCTTAATGCACCTGCGCCATGAGCTTCAGATCATGTGCTCAGATCGTTAAAATAGGTCCCATACTGTCTAAAATCACTGTTGCTGCTTTGCAAGAAATGGTATTGGCTGAATTTAAAATAGCATACTGGCACAATACTTTTTCATTGGGGCCAGATTTACTAAACAGGGCGCAATCCCATAAAAGCACAGATGGGAGTGAAAAGTTCTGCATGGGATTTACTCCTACTATGCATATGCAATAAGGTCAGCCGCTGCGTGTCTTAAGTAAATCCTGACAGTAGTTTTTTTTAATGCCAAAAGAGTAGAATGCAAGTATGTTACTGACAAACTCTGTGATTCCCATGCCACACATAAACCTTTACTGATTTAATTAAAACAACATTTTATAAATCATATGATGTGGAGTGTTTTTAGATTCTTACCCATTTGAGATGATGGGATAGGAGATGGGATAATTGGGATTATCATAGGGTGTAGCAACACAGGACTCAAGGAAGACCTCAGTGTTTTGAACTAAAGTGACAGGTTCGATCTCCATGTAGATCGGCTCTCCCACTCTGTACACAAGTGGGTAGGAGTTGGCGTTTTTTATGTTTCTGAAACTGCCAGACTGATAAAACTCAAACTGATAGCTGAATGAGCCGAAGCCTCTCTCAGTGAAGATGACAGCTGGCCTGTGAGCATTAAACATTGTGGTGATGCTGCTCTTCTTCTGGTACTTGCACATGACTTCAATTCCAATCTCATCTTTCCTGGTTATGATGTGGTTTGGATTATCAAAAGTAACAATTGTGTTTCTGAAGATGAGATGCTCATCAGTCTCCTTCAAAGAAACCGATATAAAAGTAGTTTAGATGCAATGGAAAACTATTAATATTTATGTTTTTTAAAACTCATTGAACTCCTTACTTCCATTTGAGTACCGCATCCATTTAGAGAGAAAGTCGTAAACACATGCGTGTTATTGGAATAAACTGAACAGGAAGCGTTGTTGTTCAGCCTCAAGTGATCTCCGTGGATCCCTGAAATAGTGGCTCTTTCTATCACCACCCTCATTGTGTCTCTAGAGCAAGTCACTTGTGCTCTTGGACCTTGAACAGGAAAAGAACAATCGTAAGAATGTAGATTTACTTTAGCTTCAAGGACACACAAATGTCAAGAAGAATTTGAGTAAATGCTGTAAATACCTTCAGCTTCCACCACGACAATTACACACCTCATCTCAGACTGATAGTTTCTAGACCTAGAATATTGAGAAGATTAATTAGCTTAATTTCATATGGCACATTTTGATGAAAGTAATCTAACTGTGCAATCATACATATATACGCCCTCAGCAGCGAAGCAAATTGGAAAGTGCTGGCCATAATTCTCTGATGTTGGTGTCCAGTTGATGACATAATCTCCGGTGGTGGTGGTCTCCTTTGTGCTGTTCAGAGGTCCACTAAAGACCACATCATTGATGCTGGACAATCAAGGAGGGAAAAATCCAATTAGGTGCACATGTTTAGAAACTGAACTGAAATGACCCTGTTTTTGAAGTTACTTCTTCTTAACCTTTTTGACAAAGTCCTTTACTATCTACAACAATATTCAAATTTACAGAAATTAGTAGTTTCCACATATTTAAAAGGGGTCCCATTTTTCGGTGTAGTGCTGAATTTTGTGACCCACCAATTTATGTGACCCTAGTAGGCGTTGTAGTGACGGTAGGGTTAGGATCAGTGGTTAAATTGGCTTTTGTAGGGAGGGGGAGCCCTTATTTACGGTGAATGGTCATTCAAAATCGCGCCGGAAAAATACTTAATGTGTTTTTACACCAAAGGGGCTCTTTTTCCAGTATTACTGTGTAAGTTAGAGTTGAGTTATTCAAACAAAGAGAAATACTTTACAGTTCACTTAGGACCATAAGCAGTTTTTTTTTTAAATCAGTGAGGTCCCAAATTTGAGGTTGTTAGGGGGGTTCGGGGGAATGGCCCCCCGAGAAAAATTTGATTTCTCTGATCTACATTATGTGCATTTTTAATAAGTTTGAAGGCCAAAAAAATTTATAATAAATAGCTTGTCAGTGGGCAGTAGATTATTTGACAATACTCCCCTAAAGATGAGTGTCCCTGAAAAGGGTTGAGAACTTTTTTTGAACAAAGAGCCATTTTTATTTCATTTTTGGTAAATGCATTTTTCCAAAAGAGCCACAATCAAAAATTATATAAAATTATTATTAAAAAGCTTTTTTTTTTTCAATAAAATGTCAACAATAGTAATTATTAGGTCCACAACTAAAAACAAACAATTATGCAGCAAACAATAAATAAGTTGCAATATGGAATTAATTGTGCAGGGCTCTCACTGTGAGGTTGACCAAATGATGAGTATAAATCCTCTTCGTGTGTGTGAACGCCCACAGTGCTTATGGGGCGCCGTTTGTAAAGCGACTCACGCTGAAAATAACAGCAACATTTTGACACATTTAGCTTCAAACAATGTTTAAAAAACTGGTATGAATTTTTGGCGGTCACTTTTTTTAGCACATTTACAACAATATTTATCAACTTAGAGATATTATAAATAGTTAAATCTAAATGTTAAATCTAAATCTAAATGTTAAATCTAAATCTAAATGTTAAATCTAAATGTTAAATCTAAATCTAAATGCTAAATATAAATCTAAATGTTAAATCTAAATCTAAATGTTAAATCTAAATCTAAATGTTGAATCTAAATCTAAATGCTAAATCTAAATGTTAAATCTAAATGTTAAATCTAAACGTTAAATCTAAATGTTACATCTCTAAATGTAAAATCTAAATGTTAAATCTAAATATAAATGTTGAATCTAAATGTTTCGGGTGAAACTAAATATTTAACTAATATGCAAATTCAGAATGCAGATAACCGGTTTTTAAATTTAGATTTAACATTTATTTAACATTTAGATTTAGATGTAACATTTAGATTTAACGTTTAGATTTAACATTTAGATTTAGCATTTAGATTTAGATTTAACATTTAGATTTAGATTTAGATTTAACATTTAGATTTAACATTTAGATTTAGATTTAGCATTTAGATTTAGATTTAACATTTAGATTTAGATTTAACATTTAGATTTAGATTTAACATTTAGATATAACATTTAGATTTAGATTTAGATTTAACATTTAGATTTAGATTTAACATTTAGATTTAACAATTAACATTTAGATTTAACATTTAACATTTAGATTTAACTATTTAAAATATCTCTAAGTTGACAAATATTGTTGTAAATGTGCTAAAAAAGTGACCGCCAAAAATTCATACCAGTTTTTTAAACATTGTTTGAAGCTAAATGTGTCAAAATGTTGCTGTTATTTTCAGCGTGAGCCGCTTTACAAACGGCGCCCCATAATAGCTTACATCTACTATGTTTATGTGAATAGCCTATACTTTTGATAGCCTATATTTCTGTGTTTATTTGGCTGTTTAGGCGCGCAACCGAAGACAAAGGCTAGAATGCTTGTCCGTTTGTCCGTGTTGCGCTCGGAGCGCGCGCACAGCATCCTGTCAGTAATTCAGTTGTCTTTCGTGACTTATCATGCTTTTATTATTTATTTTATCATGACACTCGCGAACAGCACTGAACACACAACTTGAATATTATGATAAACTTGTCATTAACTTCGGTAGGCTGTACAACAAGGGAATTGTAATTGGCTGCTTTTTTCTGCAGAGAACGGATCTCTGTTGATGTGTGTGTGTCTAATCTTTTTATCGATCATGTTAGTAAATGTTAGATATGTTGGTAAAGTGTGAGAGACCTGGCGAGCCATAGGTTCCCGACCGCTGCTCAAGCCGTTCGCCGATTTCCATGGTAACTCACTGTTAGAATTGTGACGGTTTTA
This sequence comes from Gobio gobio, assembly GCF_949357685.1. Lineage (NCBI taxonomy): Eukaryota > Metazoa > Chordata > Actinopteri > Cypriniformes > Gobionidae > Gobio > Gobio gobio. The sequence goes on from NC_137119.1 coordinate 5,771,086, forward strand.
CCTTGATGGCTGTGGGCGCGGTGCTGAACCAGAGAACGCAGCGATTAATGCATTATGGCATCTGATAATTCCATGTAGCCTGTATTTGTCAGGAGACGAACAATAATTAAAGTCTAATAACAATATTTCGTGCTGAAGGAGACGGAGCTGAGCTCCAGCAGGGTGTGTTGTGGACCTGAGGAGGCGGAGCTGCGCTCCGGTGCGCTCCGGCCCAATTTAACCTCTGGTTAGGATTAGGTTTGGGATTAGGAATAGATAGGATTAGCTCAAAACAGCCCCTACTAGAGCCACATAATTCAGCAGAACACTACGGTACACTATACGGTAGGGGGGCGCTGTTACACATCTTCTGAAAGAGTACAGAATCTCCTGATCAAAATACATGCGAAGAAGATGCAGAAGTGATATCATGCATGTGTAATTCCATGCATATGTAAAATAATACGATCATCAACATTATACATCATATAAATCAAAACTGCCTAATGTTACTGAATGAAATGTCGACCCAGGACGAGCTGCAGGACTGTGAAGCTTTGGGGTGTTGATGGACTCGATCTACTCCATCTGTGTTTTGAACATCACTCTGAATCTGATCTGGATTTAGTCTCTGACAGAAACGAATGCATGAAGCTATGACATTTTTGTGAAAATTAACACTGGAGGTGGCTGACAACTTCTTTTTTTTTTTAAGAGTTTAAAAAGCTCTGCAAATTCTTCTCTAAATCTTTATCACTGTTTCTGAACTCACTGAAACGCCTCGACTGAAGTTTTCACTTTTCTTCCAGGAAAAAACACGTCACAATATCCCATATTTAAATTATTCCCACCCAGAGCATACACAGAATAAAGGGACAGGGCCTGGTTGAGTTAGTTAGTTGTGTGTTGAAACTCTTGACTATTGTAAAGGGCATGATATTTCCCAAACACGCTTGAAGCGCAAACATATAATGGGCTTTGTTTCCCAAAAGCATTGTAAGCCAAACATGTTTGATATTTCCGACTCTTGATCGGGCTGCCTCTGACGTGATACCCACAAGACCAATGGTCTCTACGATCAACTTGGCTTACAATGCTTTAGGGAAACACAGCCCTGGTCCAGTTAAAGTTGAAGATCTAGTTTGAGCTCAGAGAGAAGTATGACGATCTAGTTTGGCACTCAGAGAAAACTGTTGACTGTGATCAGACTTTTAGACATTTCCTTCATACCTTGAGTAGGTTGCCGTAGCATGTACTCTGATCTCTAGCTCTTGATTGACACGAGCCTGTATGTGTTCTCCGTGATGAGGTGTTGGGTGGATGAACCGAGGTAGATATTCACCCTCAATGCAAGATGGTGCCGGAGCCTCCACTAAACCCAAAACATAACATGAAGGTTGTGGCAGAGCATAGTGTTGTTTTCGTCAATGAAAAGTATGACTAAATATCTTCGTCAACGAACCTTTATAACGTGACGAAAACGAGACAAGACGCAACGTAAATGCTGGTCATGTGACGATGACGAATAAAAACGAGACTAAATGTGGTTCACAAAATAAAAACTATGCTAAAATGTCTCTTCATTTTCGTTGACGAAAATGAGACGAGACGAAAAGTCGTGTTTTTATTTTGCAGTATTTCTGTGCGTCTCATTCAGGGGCTGCATCAGGTCTCACTGCGCAGACGCAGCCGACATCACTCTCTTCAAACCCCACTCGCGCGGCGTCTCCGGTGAGTGAACGGGTCCGATGGCCGGCCAGTCGGTGTTCGTAAGCCCTACTCGGACGGTAATTGTTTAGTCGTAAGGTGTCTTCATCATTTACAGGGGCTAGTCAGTGCTTTTATTGTCGTCTTAATGCAGAATATCAGTGGTTTTCTCCCACCACCCGTGTAAAAAATCTCCGGCCGAATTAACGTAACCTAACTTAATTACTATTTGACAAACACCAAGGTCGTGTGGTGCCGTCTGAATCCACATCTCTGAGTTTTCAATCACTTCAGAATTCTCGGTTTATATCCTTTTTGGCCACTGCAGAGCACCGCGCGGTTGTGCTTCGCTGTTATTTGGATGCATTTTAAAGATCTAGACTTGTATTACTGAAATATTGGCAAGTATTTACAAGAGCAAGATATTTCATCACCGCTCAAAAAAAAGAAAGAAAAGCACGTAAACATTTGAAATGGGCCGTTATAACGGCAGCAATTATATATGTTAAAATAACTGCAGCATTATGATTACCTCATAAGCGAATAAGAGGCTATATTCACTTATTTCCACTCATTTCCATGTGGAATGGACAATCTCAATGTTTTTAATTATTTTATTTAAATGTATGTGTGTGTACTTCTAGCATGTTTAGTTGGTAAAATAAATATGTAGTAACTTCAAATCAGAGCGTCTTCTGTGTCTGGAATGGATGTATTCTTGAGTCTGTAAGGTAACAATAATATAATAAGATAACTTTGTTTGAAATGGGTTTGGCTAAAAGAAGATTTTGGTTTTGTCTATAATACGTACTTATACTATATTGACTGGGTTAAATAGAATTGCATTACTAAAAAGAGACTAAAATACAATTTTCATTGACTAGAACTTGACTAAAATGTCATCAGTTTTCGTCGACTAAAACTAGACAAAAATAGTCATAGATAATTCTGACTAAAATAAGACTAAAATGCTCAGACTTTTAGTCGACTAAAACTTGACTAGACTAAAAAGAGTATGACTATGACTAAAACTAATAAAAACTAAAATGACAGCTTGACACAAAGACTAGACTAAAACTAAAATTAAAACAGGCCGCCAAAAACAACACTAGAGAGCATCACAAATAAAAGACTGGTTTCATCACTGAACAGTACCTTGTAAAGCAAACTGGAGAGGTATTTTGCTCAGTGGTGTATTGGAGGATCCATTGACAAACGGGGTTCTGACCGCCCCGGCCATGGCAGTGTAGTTTAGACTGATGTTCTGGGTGGGATAGTCTTCCATGACCAACTCAAATGCATAAACACCACGTACTGATGCGTTACTATATGACAGAGTACATGTGTTCTGGAAAGAAGAACAATAGAAACAGTTTTGTTCACAATATGAACAAGTCAGCCGAGAACATGTTGAAGAATGAAACACTTCTTATTTTTTAATAATGATCAGCTCTCAACATGATTGTACATTATTCCTTACTTATTCTCACCTGGTCCAAAGTGAATCCAGTATGTTGGTTGCACATTCCACACTCATTTGCAGATAAAACTCCATATCTACACCTGACCTGATCATGATCTTGATCACAGGACAAAAGATTGTAGTTCCTGGGGCAGTTCTGAGGGACTCTACGAACAATCCAAAAACAGTCATCTTGAAATTAGTTGTTTTTACACATGTTCACAAGTTTTTTTAGTTTGGTTCGCTTAGTTAGTTTGGTCCGGACCAGAAAAAAGGCTCAATGTTCACAATGGCAATTTAACACTGAACCTAAATGCATAGGGATATGTTTACAAACTAATTAGTCAGCTTTTATTATGTATATTTCATGACTTACTGACCATCCAAAACAATTCTGTGTTCTGGGCTAAAAGCGCTCTATGTATTTGCGGAGACCAACATATGATGGTGTTTTGACCAGTTGAGAACTCGTGAAGAGCTTATAAAATGTGTAAAGGAGTCAAAACAGTGGCACAAGGAGACTCGGTTCGAACGCCTGTACCCAACGGTGATTGGCAACATCGCCACTATGACGAGAAAAAAACAGAAATGCTTGAACATTCTGGCCCTTTTAGGGTCGCTTCTTGTGACACCATATCCCGTTTTTGGTCCGTGTTACGTTCATATTTCATTCGAACAACACCAGAGTTTGGAAGCGGGCGAGACCCATCTTTTGAGTGGTTTTCAGGGTTTGGATGGCAGCTTTCACACTTATTCAAATGAACCTCACTAACAGAGCAATCACAACAGGGTTCATTTTAATCCAACCAAACATGCCCAAGTGTGAACACACCCTTAGTACGCAGGCTTCAAGAAGTACTTGGACACTAAAGACACATTTACACTTTTCTAAAAAGTTTTTGCAGTTAATTTACAACAACTAGGTGACTCAAGGTGACTTTTACTGGATCATAATAAAAAAATGATAGGGTAAATGATACAATTGAATAATAAAATAAAGTGAGATCTTTTTTGAATGATTCCTAAAAGTAGTGTTTCTTCCTAAAAGTATAACTTGGACAAAAAATTAAGCACACCAGGTTTTATGATTTTAAAAAACAAAGTCTGCATGGATGTTGAACATTTCTTCAAGAAGAAGACTGAAAATGAGGAGTTTCAGTAGTACTGCATTGAAGAAGAAAAAAATGTGGACATTAAAAAGCTAGCAGACGGAAAGCTCTTTTGATGAAGACAAACTGTTTTTACCTGACAATGGGAAGTGTGGTGGCGACTGGAGATCTGTTGGGCTCAAAGGTGTCCGATCTCACTCCAAGGTCAATATGTGTGAGAAGTTGCCAGTTTCCACTATTTGAGACTGTGTTATACACCCAGCAGCAAGTACTTTGTCTGTTGACACAAGCATAGACTTTTCATGTGTAAAACATTAATTGCATATTATCTTCAGCGCTATTAGATGCTGGTGAATTAGATAAGCCATATTCCTCTGTATAAGTGCTTACTGCAGCTGAAACGGGCTGTTGTTGGGGACGGTTCTCTTCATGACGTTCTCAGTCTGGCACCAGCTGCCACCATTAGGGCTGCTGTCCACACGACCAATCACAGAACTTGAACTGCCACAGTTTCCAGACCTGCAGCTCCAGTAATCATATGGATCACAGGTATGAAAGGCCTGCTTGAAGCGGATGTCCACCTGAAAGTATTCATTTGTAGTAACTTAATTTTTCTCGAATACTATTGTATTAAACATTTTTGAATAACATGGCAGATTCCCTTGTCTTTCTTAGGTTAATTTCATAACTACTATCTTATGTATCCAAAATACACACAATATATACTATTTTCACACGTCTTGCTTAATAAGACAAAATTGCAGCATTAAAATATTATCTGATATTTTTCCAAAGTTGTCATTATACTATCATAAAACCAATCAGACCTTTGCCATTTTGTCTATTTAAACGGGGGGGAAATCTAAGATAACATCAGTAAATTTCCACTGATATGCTAATGATAGTTATATATCTCATCACGACCGGATGAAATCTCAAAATTATCCAAGCTGACAGAGTGTGTTAAAGATATAACATATTGGATGACCTGTAATTTTCTTCTATTAAATTCAGACTGAGGTATTATTTGACCGAAAAACCCTACACAAAATCTCTTAGAATATAATTTGCATTTAGAAGGATGTACTGTTTCTTCATCCACTACAGTTAAAGACTTGGGTGTTATATTAGACAGCAACGTGTCTTTTGAAAATCATATTAATATGTAGCAAAAAACAGTCTTCTTCCACCTCAGAAACATCGCTAAGCTACGAAACATGCTATCTGTCGCTGATGCAGGAAAGTTAGTTCATGCATTCATGAACTCTGGATTATTGTCATGCATTACTGCATCATTGTTTCTGCCTTAAATCAATACATTGTTAGCTAACTGTGTGATTTGTATATGTACATTTCTGAAATGCATAACTCTGATAACAGACCACTCTAAATTGTAATGTAGAAGCATGCATTTTCTGTAAAGCTGCTTTGAAACGATATGTATTGTGAAATGTGCCATGCAAATACATGTGAATTGAATTTATTTGAATTAAATATTATTTGGTATCACTTTGTCTGTTAATGCTTTATAAATGATGAATTAACTATTTACCAATGCTTAACTAATGCATAGTGTGCCGTTATTATAAAGTGTTACCTATTATTTTAACGATAATGCTTTTCATATTTTAAGATCATGTAAAATCTATACATAAAAGGCATTTATGTATGTATATACAAAAAAAGAAAAAATACAAAAATCCCTGGCACATAAAAGTGCACCTAATTGGAAAAGCACCTGCTCACGGTTGTGAATAAAGGTCTCACCTGATAGGATCCATTAGGATTTCTTTTTGAGCGGAAGGTCATTGAGCCTCCGTAGAAGTGCGAGGCTGTGGCTGTGGACGCCAGCAGCAGCAGGGCTGAGAAGAGACGAGAGACACTCATGATGCTCATGCTGAGGTTTCCTCGCTCATCCCTGTGCTGCCCTTTTATAGGACCTGATGGAGGAAGTCATCTAAAATAATAAGACTAACAATAAAGATTTGCATTTACAGTAAAGGAAATAAATACTTCTACTCTTACCGTAACAATGATTGGCAGGCAGTTGTTTTGTAGGTCCATTTCATCTCTGTAAAACTATTCTTTCTGATCAAGATAAGGTTCGAGTCCTTTAGTTTCATTTTTCTTTCTCCACTTAGTAATTTTAGTGCTTAAACTTTTCAGTTAACTGCCATTGCAACATTACTACTTATTTTTACTCATTTTTATTTCATTTCAGCTTTATTTCAATTAACAAAAAATATTTTTAATAGATTTAGTTACAGATAATAATAGTGTTGTAGTCAAGACCACCTAAACCGAGACCAAGTCTAGACCAAGACCAGCGTGTGCCGAGACCAAGACAAGACCAAGACTTTGTGGGGTTGAGACCAAGACCAAGACCGAATTGTTCAAAGCAGATTCAATTGATTAATTTAATAACAAAACGTTGCCGAATTAGCAAAGACACAGTTTAAAATATAATTTAATATTTACTTCTTGTTTATTGAACATTTGTATAAATCAAGATCATTTGCAATCACACTTATATTCATGAAAACAGCTCTCTTGCCTTGTGATATTGCTTAATTATATTCTATGTTATATAAAAAAAACTAAATCTCAGAATTTTGTGGCCATTTATATTAATTTTGGGCATTTTTGAGATAATGCTGCATTGATTCTGAACCCGGCAGCACAGTAACAAAAGAAATCACATTACAAAGAAGTTATTGATTGCATTTGAAGCTGTAAGTTTTACATCAAATCACACGATGCACCGGATATTTAGTGATATCCTTGCAGTTGTGGTCTTGGTCTTGACATAAAATCCAGAGTCCACTAAGTCCGAGACCAAGACAAGACCGAGGAGAAATGCAGTCGAGACCGAGACGAGACCAAGACCATCAAAAAATGGCCTTTCAATGTTGAATTGCTCTACTCAGATGCGATTAGAAATAAGTAAAAGATCAGAATGTTTATCTGGTATGCACTCATGTTGTTTAAAATGTTGTATAAATATTTATATATAAAAATATTTACACTGCGTTCCAAATTATTATGCAAATGACATATGTAGGATTTTAGTACAATAAACATTCAGATTTTAGTTTTCCAAGGAAAGTGTTTGTATTATTTCTAGTATCGTTTTAGATAAATAGTATCAATCTCAGACAGGTTTGTTAAGTAGTTTGCCTTAGGAAAATAAGAAACCTGCTTAAAGAGTTTGTTCCACATTATTAAGCAAGTCCCAGCTCTCTAGCGCTATATAAACAACTAATATTGCAAAAAACTGAATAGTGATTGTTGAACTATCACAAGATTTGTGAGTGATTTAGAGTCCAGAAGAACCCGGTCAAATAAAGGCTTATTAAGGGAAGTTTCTGTCTAATAAATCAATTGTATTAAAACCTTTCCATGCGGGCTGGCAATTGCGCATAAAGTTGCATTTCAGGCACTCCTAACCAAAGCTCACAAAGAGAAACTTGTATTGTGTATAGGTTTATGCATTATTATAGCATCAAATGAAGTCTTAAATCTAGTGAAGACACTGTGAAAGAGTTGTATTTTGATACCTTGGCATGGTTTAGAGATCATTTTTGCTCCTCTGGCATCACAGATGTGTCGCATGTTTGCTCGTACAATAATACCTTGGGTGTGCCAGGTGTGTCACAGGGGTTGGGGAATGTAATAAGGATGTTAGAGTACTTTTGTGAAAGCATTCAATTACTCCCCATTAAGTTGTCATTTAGCTGATACTTTCATCAAACCTAGTGTAATTGTTACATGTGACAATCACATGAGGCGACGTGAAATTTTATCTGGCACTTCTAACTCGAACGAGGGTGGAACACAAACGCTGACTTTCAAGCATAAACAGATATAAAGATAAAATATTCTAAATAAAATATTCAAGATAACAATTTGGTTAAGAGCTGTCAAGATCTGTAACCATATCAGTGCATCATTCCATCTTCTACTGTTACTGAAGTATAAAACCTCACAGAAGGATAAATTACAGCTATTATAGTAGTTTTGTGTCTCTTTGCCAAAAGAAGAAACTCATATTGTAATTTAGTGCCGCAGCTCATGTTTCTAATAAAGTACATTATAAATTACACTAATTTATATGGTTCTTGTCACGCTTTAGACATTTATCTGTTCCATGTTTCACTATATGCTTATTCAGTAGTCATTTCATGTAACACATTTATGCATAAAAGGTCAAATTAATTTAATTATATTTTAAATTATTATTAAGCAGTACAGAAGTTATAAAATGAAGTTTATACTAAAAGAACTTCAGAGAGTTTTAGGTACGGGAAAAACTGGCTAAGCAAGTAGAAAGATGGAAAAATAAACATTTACTGGAAACATCATAGCAAAACAGTTTTGTTTTCTTTTGTGAATGGTTCTGAAGAAAAACATTTTTAAAAAGTTTTGGTGTCAAAAAATCCCGAAGGCTCCATTCATGACTTTGGAAGTTAGACACAAGCTGTCAAGTATATATAAAAAATAAATTTATATATAATAAAAATACACAAGGGACACTCTGTCACACTTAAAGATGTGTTAAAGTGTGTATGCAGTTTACAGTCTTGCTGTCATGGCTGGTTGCCAAGGAAGTAGAGTTAAGGCGAGGATCTAAGCGCAAACCTGCACTTTAATAACCCAAACAAAAGATTAAGGCACTCAGAAAAAAAATAGAAAAAAAATGTGGCACTGTCAAGAAAAACAAATCTAAATATTGGGGAGCTTCAAAAGAGCAAAAGACCACTGTGGAGCAAAAGACCACAGCTGACCACAGGAGCCGGTGGAAGAAGAGACCACGGTGAAACCTGCGGAGTATATAACCATAGCAAGGCCAGAGGGATGGAAATCATGGTGGAGCTGGTTGGACTGCTGACCATGGCGGAGCCGGTGGATCGGAAGCCTGTTAAGGCAAGGATCTAGGTGCAAATAATCCAAACAAAGACTAGAGCACTCAGGAATTGAGACAAGGAAAAAAAACACCATAACGATGAGAACAGACCAAGAACTGAACCAAAATACACAAGATAGTGAGGGGTAAAACATTCACAGATGGGCTTGATCAATCAGATAATAAGAAACCATAGCAACCAAGGACACAGGGACTAAACACAAGTAAAGAAACTTCAAAGAACCCAAAGACAGACAATACATGACACTTGCAACTAATGCAAGTTAATTAAGGCTTTATTTTAAAACACCAGTATTGCTTTTCTCATAGGGCTACAGGTGTTTAACCACATGAATGCTACCCTTGAACTGAATGTTCTCGTGATTAATGTTTTGATTAATTTGTGATTAATTGTGAAACACCAGCGTTTAAATTCACTTACCACAATATAAATGTTTATTTTTAAACCTGGAACAGGTTTGGTGAGGTTTTGAAAATGTTTGTGTGTATTGTACCCGGCCTTATAAAAGATCACTATCAGTGTGTTCACTTTTTACAAATGTTATTGTTGTTAAAAGAATACACTGCCCTGCATTAATATTGGTAAATATGAGCAAAGGTAGCTGTGAAAATACATTTTCATTGTTTATCCTTTTGAACTTTCATTAAAAAAAAATCACATTGAAGTAAAACAATTGAAAGTAAGGGGAAAAATCTAATTATGAAATAAATATTATTCTCCAATGCTTGTTGGCCACAATTATTGGCACCCATAGAAATTATTTTGAGTAAAATATTTCTGAAGTATATTCCCATTCATATTTATGTTTTTATTTACTTTTTGTTATTTTTTATGAGGAAACACAAAGGCCAAATTCCCTTAATCTTCATCACAATGAGTAAAACCAAAGAATATAGTTCTGATGTGCAGCAAAAGATTGTTGAGCTTCACAAAATAGAAAGTGGCTGTAGGAAAACAGCTAAAGCATTGGAAAATCCCCATTTCCACCATCAGGACAATAATTAAGAAGTTCCAATCACTAACATCATCTATCATCTTTATCGTAACACATAAAGATGTTACGAATCTGCCTGGAAGAGGACGTGTGTATACTGTATATCATCCTAATGCACAAGAGGAGGAGAGTTTGAGTGTACAAAGACTCTTCAAGATCACAGATGGAGAATTGCTGAGATTAGTTGAGTCTTGGTAGCCTGGTTAAAACCAGACCATTCTCAGTAGTAACTGAGTTATGGTCTGGCAAAGCTTCATAGACAAATTATTTCCAAAGGGGCGTCACCAACCAGCGACGGAGAAACATTTGAGACTCTGGCCGTTTCTCAATATGCGTTCTTGTCTGTACTTGTGTTCTCAAATAGGAAATGTCCCCGGTTTCCATTTCAGAAATCTGGTCACCTTACCTAAACCACATATTAATGTTTAATATATTCTTTTTAAAATGTAAACGAAAAGAGGCAGGGTGTTTTATACTTCGTTTTATTATAAATATATAAGATAATCACTGTAGGCATAGCTACGCGTTGCCTGAACCACATTCGTGTGGCTATTTTTTTTTTATGAAATGAGGCAGTGGTGTTTTATGACATATTTCGTACGAAAACTTCTGACTTGCGTCCGTGACTTGCCAAGTTTGACTCCGGAGAACGAACTCCCGAGGACTGGAGGACACTAGTCCGCCTACTATGCTAATAGACAAGCAGCATTCTTGACAGTATCACTCGGTATATATTTGTATATGTAGTGCAGGCAATGCATATTATCTTCAATGCATGTTTATAACAAAACGAAATATAAAAAAACCCAGCCTCTTTTCGTTTACATAAAAAAAAAACCACACACATAATATAGGCATAATATAGGCTATGATTATCACTGTAATAAATTAAATATGACATAAAACACAACCCAGTCTCTTTTTGTTAAATGTCAGTTTATGTGTGATCATCAATAGCAATTATAAAAGTAAGTAAAAGGTATAAGAAGCTATACAATAAATAAAGCAATTCAGTCAAAGTCAGCGCTAGGAGACTACAACAGTAAAGTTTAATAGCTTAAATATATAAAGTTATGAAACTTCACTTTGCCCTCAGACAAAACGATCTGTCTGGGAACAAATTATAGATTAATGAGAGCAAAGATCAGCCGTTAGATCTACACAAGACGAGACGAATTATATCTTATGTTTAACCACTACAGAGACATCAGAGCCAGCGGCAGACGGCAGAAGGACTGGCCGAGGAAAGGCGCCTCTCGGTGGGGTTAATGAGCGATTGAGCGCCGCTGAACCACTGGAGCTCACAACTCCGAAAATGGCAGATCAAATTTTAAAAAAGGCGCTCTCTTTATAAATAAATCACAGATTTGAGCTTTAAACAACTACATTCTCGCCTGAAAAGGACTTAAAACTATATTTTGTAAAACATTAACACTACCAGAGGGCTCTCGCTAAGACCCATTCGTTCAGACTTTTGCAGAATCCAGTTGGAAAGACAGCGATAACATATTTTTTTAGATATGAAGGCCGTGGCTGACCGTGATTCTATAAATCTGATTGACACAGCACTCATTACCCACTAACAGCTTACCAGGGATATTGGAGCATCTATGTCTTCGGCTATGCTAGCCCGAAGACAGATATGGTTGGCTCAGACATCTTTGCCTGAGACCATTAGGAAGGAACTGACTAATATGCCAGTTGTTCCAGGCCGGGTATTTCATGCTGATTCCCAGTCTGTACTGGATACTGCCGATCAGGCAAGACGCAGGAGAGAATCAGTTCAGCAGACATTTGGTGGACCTTCCAGATATGGCCATAGAGCTGCTCAATCTTTTCAGCCCTCACACTTTCCTCGTTCGGAACCTTGGGGGTATGACAGAGGACGGACTAGGGGGTACCAATCCCATTATAGAGGTTCTAGACAGTCTCACCAAGCTCCCCAAACTGGTCAGTCGCACACTCCAGCCAGGGGAGAGTATTTTAAGAGACGTACTTCCAGGGGTTTCAAATCCCGGGGAGGTAATGCATAGCGGTCTTGGAGTCGAAGCATGCTCCCAACTTTGCCTGGACCGTTGGGAGAAAGTAACATCAGATCCTTGGGTCCTAGATACCATCAGGACAGGATACAGGATACAGTTTTGGCGGCGCCCTCCTACTTTTTCAGGGGTCCAAAAGACAATAGTCAGAGACCCAGTCCAAAGAGCCAAAGAGATCATGGTTTTATTACAGAAAAAAGCAATTGTTCAGATAAACACCAGCAAACAGCTCACTAGGTTCTATTCAAAGTATTTCCTGGTACCAAAAAAAGATGGTGGACTTCGGCCCATTCTGGACTTACGGCAACTGAACAAATTCCTAAAAATATTGCCTTTCAAAATGCTGACCACAGCGCAAATTCTGGAGTCCATAGAACCGGGGGAATGGTTCACTTCCATAGACTTGAAGGATGCATATTTCCACATACCCATATGTCAGGATCATCACCCGTTTCTTCGCTTTGCCTTTCAAGACCGGGTTTATCAGTTCAGGGTCCTTCCATTTGGCCTGTCTCTGTCTCCAAGGGTCTTCACCAGGGTGGTTGCAGCAGCCCTTCGTCCTCTTCAGTGTGCAGGGTTGAAAATTCTATCATACCTGGACGACTGGCTAATTTGTGCTCCATCTCGCAGTCAAGCGGTGAGTAATTGATTCAATTTCAGCGATTGTTGGGTATGATTGCGGCGGCGGTAGCGGCAGCAGTCGATCTCCTCTCCCAAGCAGGGGGCCAAATCTGGCACCCGAGACCAGAGAAGTTACAACTGTGGGTATGGCCTCTGCTCAGTCCCTCTCTAAAGACTTAGATGAAGCTGTATTGAGGACTATACATAGTTCTAAGGCACCCTCCACGTTGAGTAACTACTCTAGCAAGTGGCGAGTGTTCTCAACATGGTGTCAAGACCAACAACTAGATTCGGCCAATTGTGACACCAGTCTGGTTCTCCGGTTTCTTCAGTCATTGTTGGATTCTGAGAAATCTGTTAATACCATAAAAGTCTACATTGCGGCCATCTCCCACTTTCATGTCTTAGTTGATGGTGTAAGTATTGGCAAACACCCTTTGGTGGCTCAATTCCTTAAGGGTGCACACCATTTACGCCCAGGATGAGTTATGAGGTCACCTGCTTGGGACCTCTCCATTGTTTTGCACTCACTGGCTGGAGTACCTTTTGAACCTTTGGAACAGGCCGATCTCAAGTTCTTGACATGGAAGACAGTCTTTCTCCTGGCAATATGTTCGGCCAAGCGAGTTAGTGAATTACACTCTTTATCAGTCAGTGAAGACTGTTTGAGATGGAAGGCGGAAAAAACAGGGTTTTTTTCTCTGGCCAAACCCATCATTCCTGCCCAAGGTCCTTAAGCCTAGTACAATAAATCAGGTAATTGAGCTTGATGCTTTCCGTCCCTTTGTTCAGGTACAGGATTGGATAACTTTTCTCTATGTCCAATAAAAGCATTGCGCTCATACATCGTCCATTGCGTCAGTCACACACGCAATTATTCATATGCTTTGACAAGAAGTGTGCAGGCAAACCTGTGTCTAAGCAACTATTGTCTCATTGGATAGTGGATACAATTTCACATGCATATTCCAACCAAAATCTACCTATTCCTGTTGATCTTGTTGCTCATTCTACCAGGAGCATTGCTACTTCCTGGGCGGCACTCAAGGGAGTAGCACCCTCAGACATTTGTGCTGCAGCTTCTTGGAGTTCTCCATGCACGTTCACAAGATTTTATAGGATTAATGTAACAAATCCGAATTCTTTTGGGTCCACGGTTTTATCTGTGGCTAAATGCTAAATTGACAGGAGAAGGGGAAAGATGTTAGTCCCTCGTGACCCTGGTGGTATAAGTCATCCAAGGTAAGACCGTGGTGACGGTCTGAGTGAGGTCGAAATAGATCGTAAGTTATGTCCATAACTATGGATCTATGAGACCGAACGATGACCGTCACCATTCCTTGTCACTCGGGACGAACTGGGGCGTTCCAGGCAAGAGGAAGTGGTTGGTTCACCGGGATATTATATAGCCAACCCCCAGGGTCAGTCACCTGACATTGTTGATATTAGGTCTCGAGGATAGGCAGAAGAATGGCGTCATTAAAGGTATGACCGTGGTGACGGTCATCGTTCGGTCTCATAGATCCATAGTTATGGACATAACTTATGTTCTATATCTGCAAGGAAATACATTATTGTATTGTTATAAATATAATCTTAGGACTCTCTTCTTTTGTATGATAGACGTTTTAGGGGGGTTTCCTCACAATTAAAGCAGTAAAATGAACATGATCACGACTGGGTGCTTACTGCTTGGCTGTGAGTGAAACGTGTTCACTATAGGCCCAGAGTTGCACGGGTGGGCTTTTATTTTATCCGCAACTGCATCACAAAATCCGTCGGCCCCAACGTTGTTTGACCAATGTTCAAAGCCGCACCCGCCCGCCATCCGCTGATTGTAGCTAAAGCCTTGTTGGGCGATGGAAGGCGATGCTGACGGCAGCAATCGTAATGTAAGGGACTGGCCTACATTAAACCTTTAACTAAAATAGTTATTGAGCTGTTTACACTGTCATATACAATAAAAGAGCCTGCACAGTGACAGGAAATGAAAATTAATGCAAAAAACCTCCCTACCATAGCCTGCTAGAGCATTTGACTGAAGAAGCTCATGAACCGCTCACTGGTAAAACGATGTGCGCTCAAATCCCTCTCCAACATGACATTTCTCTGTACTGTAGCCTACTTTACTTGTTTTAGTTTCATATGTTGAAATATTATAATGTTATTTTTTTTATTTCATTTAGCCTACGTTGATTATGAAATATTATTATGATATATGTAAGAAAACATGGGGGACAGAAATGATTTCGTTTTGTATAAATTGTATCTTCATTTTAATCAACGTTTTGTCAACCAATTTCGAGGATTTCATAAATAATAAGCAAATATAGCAGACAATGGCATGGAGACGCCAGCGCAGCACGAACGGCTCAAATGACCAACTAGGAAAAAAAACTTTAGCTGGGGGCAGCCCTAGCTATTTATTTCAAATATATATATATATATATATATATATATATATATATATATATATATATATATATATATATATATATATATATATTCGAACCAGCATGACACAAGGCGTGAGCTTTAGAAATTAACGGAATCTTCAGAAAGGCGCTCTCACTCTGGAAGAAATATTACTGCTCTAGGCATTCTGTATATGCACACCGCAACGTCTTGGCCTAACAATCAATAAACAATGGAGCCTCGATATTAAAGAAAAAACAGACTCTATTCGTTCACTGAAATTCGCTGAAAGTTCGCCGCACAACTGTGCAACGCATGTTCACATTTTTAATTGTCCATAACAACTCCAAAACTTGCCTGCTTGCCTTGCACGTCTAATTAATGGGCAAAGTTTTCAGACTATTTTTTCGTTTTCTGCTGTGGATGTTATTGAATTTGAATAAGTTTAGCTCTTGCTATCTCTCTTTTAAATGCCTATTCCCTAAGTGACTACAATGACTGGCTGTTTTAAGATATAACTAATATCGAAACAAAACCCAGGCAGTATGTACGAGTTGTTTAGGCCTCCATACTGACAGCTGGGCTCCCTTGCAGGTTTGCTTAGTGGCCTACCAGGCGCTGCAACAATATTTAACAATGTAGGCCTATATGTTTTTTTTATTATTCATTTGAATGGTTGAACCACCCGCCCGAATTTAAAATATTAAAATATTATTTTTCGTCACGTTATCCGCCCGATCCGCGGAGTCCGCAGCTGTAACCGCCCAACGTGCATCTCTAAGGCCCACTGTTTGTGCAAGGAAATATATTTGTTTACAATCATGAATATATTATTAAATATATCAATTTACACAATCAACATTTTAGAGGGGTTAATCATGATCCCAAGTAGTTGGTTAGTGCCACTCTCATTCCAAAGAAATATTTTTCACAGCCAGTGGTGGAATGTAACCACATATGAATAAGAAACATTATCGCATCTATAAAACACGTCAAAACTCGATGAAGCACAACGAGAACACATATGTTCAAATATTATAATGTCTTTTATTTATTTAATCTACGTTGATTATGAAAGTGAACAGGATAAGATGCGCAATGTGTCAGAAGACATGGGGGACAGAACTGATTTTCACAACACTTTTTTTTTGACAAAACAAGTTTTGTTTTGTTGAAAGCCTTTCTTTTCAGTGAATTTCATTTTAAATAAATTGTATCTTAATTTTAATCAATGTTTTATCAACCATTTGCCTGGATTTAATAAACAATAAGCAAATATAGCAGAGTAAGCCGACAATGACAGGCGCCAGTACTGTGTGAACAACAACTTAAATGAACAAATAGGCTTCTAGAATTTTTTATTTTTTTTTAGTTGGGGGCAGTCCTAGCTACTTATTTCAGATAGCCTATATTCGAACCAGCGCATGTCACAAAGGGCTTTCTGGGTTGAGGGTGCTGCGAGCGGAATGAGCTTCAGAAATTAAATAAATCTTCAGAAAGTCGCTCTGGAGGAAAATGACCGCTCTTTCTATGCAAACTGGGCCACAGATGGTAAGCACAATTACATTAACCCAAAACTAAATTAATTAAACTTTTTTAAATTATTAGAATAGACATTAATAGAATAAATTGTCATGCAAGTAGGCTACTTTTCAAATCAGGTACTCTTTTACTTAAAGGGTTAGTTCACCCAAAAATGAAAATTCTGCCATTAATTACTCACCCTCATGTCGTTCGAAACCCGTAAGACCTCCGTTCATATTCGGAACACAAATTAAGATATTTTTGTTGAAAGCTGATGGCTGAGAAAGGCTTCAGATAGGCCTCCATTGGCATTCAGTACATTCACACTTCCAAGATCCATAAAAGGCACTTAAAACGTTGTTACAAAGTCCATCTCACCACAGTGACTCTACAATAATTTTACGATGCGACGACAATAGTTTTTGTGCGCAAAAAAAAATCTAAATAACACCTTTATCCAACTTGTTCTTGTCTTCCGTGTGTGCCTCCACGACCCATGCGCGAGAATATGACGCAGATCCGGCGTTCGGACACATGACCCAGAAGCGATGTGTTTACAAGCAGAGGAAGACGCGCGTATCTAAGCTGTTGAATTCTACATTGATCGTGCTTTAGGTCTCGGCGTAGTTCTCAAAATGGGGTTAGAGTGTGCATTTCATGGATTCCCGAACCCCGGCGCTACGTCATATTCTCGCAAATGCGTCGTGGAGGCACACACGGAAGACAAGAACAAGTTGGATAAAGGTGTTATTTAGATTTTTTTTGCGCACAAAAACTATTGTCGTCGCATCGTAAAATTATTGTAGAGTCACTGTGGTGAGATGGACTTTGTAACGACATTTTAAGTGCCTTTTATGGGTCTTGGAAGTGTGAATGTACTGAATGCCAATGGAGGCCTATCTGAAGCCTTTCTCAGCCATCAGCTTTCAACAAAAATATCTTCATTTGTGTACCGAGGTCTTACGGGTGTCGAACGACATGAGGGTGAGTAATTAATGACAGAATTTTCATTTTTGGGTGAACTAACCCTTTAAGTAGGGTTGTCATTGTGGTACTTGGTTATTTGTAGCCTATTACTTCCACCACTGGTGATTCCGAACGCGTTATACTCGTAGCTCAACAGGCTGCAGTAAGTGTAAGTCAAGCGTCAGTAAGTGATAATGTTAATTTTACTGCTTTAATTTTTCCTAGTTGTTCATTTAAGCCGTTCGTGCTGCGCTGGCGTCTCCATGCCATTGTCTGCTATATTTGCTTATTATTTATGAAATCCTCGAAATTGGTTGACAAAAATTGGTGTTTCATCAGGAAGTGCGTAGATGACGTTGTTCCGACCAAAACAATTCGGCTGTACCCAAACCAGAAGCCGTGGATAAATGGGGATGTTCGCGCGGCACTCAATGCGCGGTCCCTCACCTTTAACTCCGGTAATGCGGAGGAGCATAAACAAGCAAGTTATGCCCTCCGGAAAACAATCAAAGCAGCAAAACGCCAGTACAGGGACAAGATTGAAGGACAGTTCAACACCACCGACTCCAGAAGCATGTGGAGGGGAATTAACATCATCACAGACTATAAAGGGAACTCAAACTCCACCGTGAACACCGCTGCCTCTCTCCCGGACGAGCTCAACACCTTTTATGCTCGCTTTGAGGGAACTAACACCGCCCTCGCGGAGAGAGAGCTCGCGGCTGAAGATACAGAGGTTAGTGCACTCTCCGTATCTGAAGCGGATGTAACCCGATCCTTCCGGCGGGTGAACGTCCGAAAAGCTGCGGGTCCAGACGGGATTCCCGGCCGCGTCATCAGAGCGTGCGCGCGCCAACTGGCTGGAGTTTTCACGGACATTTTTAACCTGTCCCTCTCCCTGTCTGTGGTCCCCACATGCTTCAAAACGTCCACCATTGTTCCTGTACCTAAGCAGTCAAAAACACTCTGCTTAAACGACTGGCGTCCTGTTGCTCTGACCCCCATCATCAGCAAATGCTTTGAGAGACTAATCAGAGACCACATCTGCTCTGTTCTCCCCCCCTCATTGGACCCACTGCAGTTTGCATACCGCAAAAACCGCTCCACTGATGATGCCATTTCATCAACAATTCACACTGCTCTCTCCCACCTGGAAAAGAGGAACACATATGTGAGAATGCTGTTTGTAGACTACAGCTCAGCATTCAACACCATTGTGCCCTCCATACTTGACATTAAACTCCGGGCTCTCGGCTTAAACAGCCTGTTATGCAGCTGGATCCTGGACTTCCTGTCAAACAGACGCCAGGTGGTCAGAATGGGCAGTAACATCTCCTCACCACTGACTCTCAACACTGGAGCCCCTCAGGGCTGTGTTCTCAGCCCACTCCTGTACTCCTTGTACACACATGACTGTGTGGCAACCCACAGCTCCAACACCATCATCAAGTTTGCTGACGATACGACGGTGGTAGGTCTCATCACTGACAATGATGAAACGGCCTACAGAGAGGAGGTGCACACTCTGACACGGTGGTGTCAGGAGCACAACCTCTCCCTCAACGTCAGCAAGACCAAGGAGCTGGTGGTCGACTTCAGGAGGAATGAGAGAGAACACCGCCCCATCACCATCGATGGAGCACCGGTGGAGAGAGTCAGCAGCTTCAAGTTCCTCGGTGTCCACATCACAGAGGAACTCTCATGGTCCGTCCACTCCGAGGCCGTTGTGAAGAAGGCTCATCAGCGCCTTTTCTTCCTGCGACGGCTGAGGAGGTTTGGAATGAGCCGCCACATCCTCACACGGTTCTACAGCAGCACCATAGAGAGCCTGCTGACTGGCTGCATCACCACCTGGTACGGCAACAGTACCGCCCGCAGCCGCAAAGCCCTGCAAAGGGTAGTGCGCACGGCCAGCTGCATCATCGGAGGTGAGCTTCCCTCCCTCCAGGACATTTACGCCAGGCGGTGTGTGAAGAGAGCTCAGAGGATCATCAGAGACTCTAGCCACCCGAGCCATGGGCTGCTCTCACTGCTGCCATCAGGCAGACGGTACCGCAGCATCAGAACACGCACCAGCCAACTCCAGAACAGCTTCTTCCCACAAACAATCAGACTCCTTAACTCTTGACCCATCAGGATCATAACACACACTGGACAGAATATCACTCAGCACAACCCACTGTAGATACACACACATTATATACACATTTATTATAATTTATTATTTATCATTTATCATATAGCACCTATTGTACATTGGATCTCTACTGTGAATAATAATGGATACTGTACATTGTATATTATTATTATTATAGCTTAATGTATACTGTTTAATGTATGTTTAGTGTATATTGTTTAAAGTATATGTATATTGTAAGTATGTGTATATTGGTTAAAGCTGTGAGAACTACACTCACATTGTGTAAATTATTTATTGTAGTGTTTACTGTGCTGTGAGTAATTGTGGGCGCATCAGATGTGTAATCTGATGCTGCTTTAAATGTTGTACATGTCATGACTGCTATGTTGCTCGGAACTGCACCAAGAATTTCACCTGCTGTTGCACTTGTGTACATGGCTGTGTGACAATAAAGTGATTTGATTTGATTTGATTGATTTGACAAAACGTTGATTAAAATGAAGATACAATTTATACAAAACGAAATCATTTCTGTCCCCCATGTTTTCTTACATATATCATAATAATATTTCATAATCAACGTAGGCTAAATGAAATGAAAAAAATAACATTATAATATTTAAACATATGAAACTAAAACAAGTAAAGTAGGCTACAGTACAGAGAAATGTCATGTTGGAGCGGGATTTGAGCGCACGTCGTTTTACCAGTGAGCGGTTCATGAGCTTCTTCAGTCAAATGCTCTAGTAGGCTATGGTAGGCAGGTTTTATGGTTTTAAGGTTTAATGTAGACCAGTCCCTTGCATTACGATTGCTGGCGTCAGCATCGCCTTGCATCGCCCAACAAGGCTTTAGCTACAATCAGCGGATGGCGGGCAGGTGCAGCTTTGAACATTGGTCAAAAAACGTTGGGGCCGACGGATTTTGTGTTGCGGTTGCGGATAAAATAAAAGCCCATCCGTGCATCTCTGGGCCTATAGTGAACGTGTTTCGCTCACAGCCAAGCAGTAAGCACCCAGTCGTGATCATGTTCATTTTACTGCTTTAATTGTGAGGAAACCCCCCTAAAACGTCTATCATACAAAAGAAGAGAGTCCTAAGATTATATTTATAACAATACAATAATGTATTTCCTTGCAGATATAGAACACGCTATACTCGTAGCTCAACAGCGGCTCGCTGAACTGCGGCATGAGTCGCATTGGAGTGACGTAAACTTCTCTCTTCAATTGATTGGCTTGAGGATGAGCTGTCAATCTAGAACTAGTGGACCAATGGTGATGCTAAGACCCAAAACTTGAACTACATGAAACTTGAACTGCAACATTTGAAACCGCAAGCACAGAATGTGGAAACAAGAGCAAAGGAGAAAAGAGCACGGACATGCAAAAAATTAAAATAAGAGCAGAAAACATGATTGTAGAAGAGGACTGGCTTCTTTGATTCAGAGAGTGTGAGGATCGTTAAGTAGAGCTCAAAGCGGGTGATCGGTCAAAATCACGCAAGATTTTCTTCATTGGAAGTATTTATTGAATGGACAACTGCATGGCTGAATATGTACAGTGAGGAGTGGTTTTGTAAAGACGCACACAGAATAAAGCAGTTGTATCAAGGCGGGTTGCAAGTCTGTGCGGTTAGTGTAAACTACTGGCAAAGTCTCGGACAGAATGCTACCAGCGTGCAGCGATCCTGAGTCACTTGTGATTGGCTAATAGTCCAGGTGAAGCGAGGCGTCTACTAGTAGGAGGGAGAGAGAGAGTCACAGTAAAGTGTCTGATGCTTAGCGGCCACAAGGGGGCCTTTTCTACAGCCGCCCCCAGATTACTGAAGGGAATCTGCAGAAGAAGAAAAGGCGCCCACTCGTCCGGTAGTGGTCAGTCTGACAACTCTGGAAGCTGGATGAGTCGAGCCACAGGGCGGGTGTACGCCCGGTCTCCCACCTTCACTTCAGCAGATCGTACTTTACCGTCGAGGCCGGGGAAGACGCTGGTAACTGTACCCACTGGCCACAGTGAGCGAGGGAGCTGAGGGTCAATGATGAGGACCGTCTTGCCGATGTGCAGGTCTGGGTTTTCAGCATTCCACTTCTGTCGGGCCTGGAGGCTGGGCAGATAGAAACGGATAAAATGTTTCCAGAAGTGGTCAGCCAACAGCTGGCTATGGCGCCAACGCTTACTGCTCAGGAGCTCGGAGTCAGGATACACCACCTGCGGGAGAGAGGCATCTGGCCGCCCAATGAGCAGTGAGTTGGGAGTTATTGGATCAGGGTCGGCAACGTCCGCAGATGTGTAACCTAATGGTTTGGAGTTGAGAATCCCTTCAATCTCAACTAGTAGGGTTCTCAACACTTCATCTGTAACAAGCTGGGCTCCAAGGGTTACTTGCAGGGCTTGTTTTACTGAGCGTATCTCGCGCTCCCAGCAGCCGCCAAAGTGGGGGGCGTTAGGTGGATTAAACTTCCAGTCGATTTGCTGAGAGGCGAGTTGAGCTTTGATGTCTGGAGCAAGGTCAGCGAATGCTTCCCGGAATTCTCGATTACCACCTCTGAAGTTAGTCCCCTGGTCTGAAATCAGCTCGAACGGCTTTCCTCTGCGGGCGATGAACCGTCTCAGGGCCATGAGGAATGAGTCGGTATTCAAACTGGAGAGCAGGTCGATATGCACGGCTCGGGTGGTCATGCATTTAAAGATTATTCCCCAGCGCTTTTCACTCCTCCTTCCAATCGCCACCGAGTATGGCCCGAAGCAGTCTACTCCTGCTGAGTAAAATGCTGGCTTGAAAAGTCGGACTCTGGATGGAGGCAGGTCTGCCATTTTAGGGATTTGTGGCTTTCCACGCCATTTCTGACACTCTTGGCACTTGCGCTGAAAGCGGCGGATAGCCTCTCGCCCTCCTGGTAGCCAATACTTGCGGCGCATCTCTGCGAAGACCCTCTCTGGGCCTGAATGGTGCAGCTGATAATCATACTCTTGGATGAGCAGCTGCGTGACTGGGTGTTTGGCATCCAGCACCACCGGGTGAACAGTTTCCGGTTCCAGCTGATTACTATATCGCAGACGTCCACCAACACGGATGAGCTTGTCACTGTGGTCGAACTCTGGTGCAAGCTTGAGAAATCTGCTGCTTTTGGCGACTGGTTTCCCTGACTGCAGCTGGGCATAGTCAATAGGAAAACTGTCTTGTTGGACCTGTTGTAGCAGAGCCAGCTGGGCTTGGCTGTAGCTTGTGACGTTGCCTGAGGCCGCCCCATGTAGAGTCTTTGTTGTGGCAGTCAGGAGGTCTCTGAAGGACGAGAACTGCTTAGCGTCCGGGAGATAACTTGGCACGGTAGTGGTGAGGCCGCAGAAATGAGGTTTCTTGAGCTCTTCACCCTGCTCTGCCTCTTTCTGGATCTGAGGACTTTGTGGCCATCTGTCGGGGGCACAACACAAGAAGGTTGGGCCCTGCCCCCAGCGGCTGTCTGGTGTCAATGTGTCGAGAGGTTTGCCGCGTGTTATGTCGTCGGCAGGGTTCTGCGCAGAATCCACATACCGCCATGTATCGCCCTCAGTGAGATCCTGGATCTCTGCCACGCGTGTACCAACAAACACTTTGAATCGGCATGACTCCGACTGCAGCCACTGGAGCACGGTGGTAGAGTCCGACCAGAGCACCACCCGCTTGATGTGCAGTGTGAGTTCAGATTTGAGGATCTGAGCCATTTGTGCTCCGGTCAGAGCAGCGCATAACTCCAGGCGTGGGATTGACTGCTGCCTTTTTGGAGCAACTCTGGATCTTGCAGTGACGAAAGCTACTTGGACGACTCCATGAGGATTCTCGGTTCGGAGGTATGCCACAGAGCCATAGGCTCGCTCTGAGGCATCACAGAACACGTGGATCTCACGTTCACAGGTGGGAGAGTCCAACTCATGGCCAGTGTAACACCTCGGAAGTGCTATGCTCTGTAGATGAGGTAACTCGTCCTCCCACTCTCTCCATGCAGCTAGCAGGTGATCTGGCAGAGCAGGGTCGTCCCAGTCACGCTTTTTGTCCCACAGGTGTTGGATGACAACTTTGGCTCTGGTGGTGTAAGGTACTAGAAAGCCAAGGGGGTCATATTGGCTTGCCACCACTTTATAGATGGAGCGCATAGTGACGACTTCTTCAGTGGCTAAAGCCTCTCGACACTTGAAGGACAGAGTGTCCTCTCGACAGTCCCACTGCAGGCCCAGGGCTGATTCTTCTTGGCCTGGGTGACCTTGGGCGATCCACTTTTCAGCACTAGCTGATCTTGCCTCAGCAGGGAGGTGACGGATGGTGTCTGGATGTGTACTGGCCCACTGGCGTAGCTCAAAGCCTCCATCGGCAAGGAGAGTCTGCAGCTTGTCAATGATGGGCTTGGCATCTTCAACTGTAGGCACGCTTTGTAGACAGTTATCCACGTAGAAATGTCTTAACACAGAGTCTCTCACTGCATCAGCTGGCTGAGTATGGTCGGTGACGTGTTTCTGTAGGGCATATGTAGCACAGCAGGGGCTACAGGTAGTGCCGAAGGGAAGCACCTTCCACTGGTAGACTGTAGGTTGTTCATCACGCTTGAGCTCCCTCCAGAGGAAGCGGAGGAGAGGCTCATCCTCTGGAAGGAGCCTGACCTGGTGAAACATCCCCCGTATGTCACTGCTGAAGGCCACACAATGTTCTCTGAATCGCAGGAGAACTGAAAGGAGTGGTGGACCTAGGGTAGGACCAGGGAGCAGGAGTTTGTTCAAGTCAGCGGCGCTGTACTGGAAAGAGCAATTAAAAACCACTCTGTGCTTACCATTGTGCTCGACAATGTGGTGAGGGATGTACCAGCTGCTTGAGGTGTTCTCTGTGCCAGGGGGTAGTTTTGCCACATAACCAGCCTGTTCAAGTCTCTGGATCTCTGCGTTATAAACTTGGGCCATCTCAGGGTTCTTCGCCAGCCGCCTTTCCGTGTTCCGAAGCTGAGGAAGTACTGCCTCCTTTGGTGCGCAGAGCTGGGGAAAGTTCTTCACGCGGAGGAGAGGAGTAGCATAGCGGTGGACACCATTAACCTGTACTCGCACCGTCTGTTTATCCAAGCATTCAAGGGCCTCCTTGTCCTGCCGTGACCTCGTACTGGCCTTTTCGCTGCGCCATGGAAGGACGTCCAGCTGCCACAGCCTCTCAACATGCTGGTAGATGTCAGCCGGAGGTGCCCCAAAGGTGGTGAAAAGACAGCGTTGTTCGATTAGGTACTGCTTTAGATTATTGGTTGGACCTTGCAGCGTCCATCCGAGACGGGTGCGGACAGCAACCGGTGCACCAGGGGGACCAAAGATGACTGGCTCAACTGGAGTCACCAAATGAGGGTGGTCTGAGCCAATGAGCAGTAGTGGGACAATGTCCTTGAATGAAGGGATAGAAAGTTTCTTCAAATGTCTGTATTTACTCTGCAGTGCTTTGAAGGGATACGTGTGCTGGCCTAGCCCGAGCTTGGGTGCGGTAAAGGCTCCTTGGATGTTGTATACCATGGCTGGAGAACAGGCTGGAGAAATGCTAAATGAAACAGCCGCCCCATGAAGCGTCTGCAGCTCCTGTCTAACTGTACGCAGGGGCAAGTCCTCGGGCTGGACTTCAAGTCCCAGTTGTTGGACAGCCGGTTGGAGGAGCAGGGTGCGCTCGGAGCCGTCGTCTAGCACAGCGTATGTCTCTAGAGTTTGGTCACCATGGCGGAGGATAACTTTACTGACCTTGAGAAGCACACGATGGCCCTGCGGTGGCTTGCCAATGTATAACACTTGGTCTGCACTTGGTATGGACAAAGGTTTGCTTTCACTAGACTTCACCTGGTCAGGCCTTCTCTCGCTGACATCGTGCAGAGCAAGCAGGTGTCTGCTGTTGCATGTTTTACAACACATCTTCAGATCACATTCAGCTGATCTGTGTTCTCGGCCGCATCGCCAACATCGGTTGTTGTCCTGAATCCAGTTACGTTTCTGGGTGGCGCTGAGCAGTTTGAAATTTGCGCAATTATTCAGAGTGTGCTTGTAGTTCTCACAGAATGGGCAGAACTTCTTTGCATCTAGAATGGTTGGAGGGGTGAATTTGGCCGACTCCCTAATCGATTTGGGTTCAGCCCCCAGCATGAGGACTGAGGCCTTAGGTGACGACTTGACAGTACTCCTGATATCTTTGGGCTTAGATCCAGTGTCCTTTCTCAAGCGATACTGTGCTATATCCTCCTGGATCTGGAGCTCGTATTCCAACCAATCTGCCAGGTCCAGAAGAGTGGGGATAGGAATACGGAGCGGGTGGATGTAGCGCCTGAAACTGGACCTCAGGTCGTGCGGTAGCTTGCCCAGTAGACGGGTGACATGAGAACCACAGTCCAGCTCAACTTGCCCCTTTAAACCGAGCTGCTCCAACATGCTCACCAGTGATCTGACGTTCAGGGCGAACAACCTAAATGACTTGATGTCTCCACTCTGAATGTTGGGGCCGTCCATCAATTCAGCAATACGCTGAAGGGCGAGTTGGTGTGGTTGCCCGTACTGCTGGTTTAAAGCTGCCATAGTGTCAGTGAAGGGGTAGTCTGAATTGCTATAGGAATCTGCCACCAACAATGCTTCCTCCAGCTTCAGATGATCCACTAATATCTGGAACTTGAAACGTTCAGTGGCATCCCTTGGAAGGAGATTGTCTAGGGCAATACGGAGTCTTGCAAAGTCTCTTGGGTTAGGACGGTTGAAGTTTGGGATTGTAGGAGTGGGCCCTCTGTATGTTCTTTCCTGTCCACCAGGGGGAGTCACTGAGCGTCGGCGTCTGGGCTCGTGCCGAGGTGAAGGGGGTCTACGTCTCTCACGCTGGTCTGGAGAGTAGCTGTAACGGCGTGCAGGAGAGTAGTCACCTCGGCATGATGGTTCTCTGTATTCTCTGGAGGAATAACAAGAGTCTCTGTAGCTGGCGTAGCGCTCAGGTGAGCGGCGGTGGTTGCACTGCTCATAATTATAATGAGAACTGTAGCGCCCTTCTCTGGACTCATCGCTTCGTCGCGATGCCTGGTGCTTGGTGCGTATTGGATCGGGAGAGCGCTTAGGTGAGGGAGAGTCATGCCTGGTTGATTCCCTGTAGTCCTTTGTCTCTCTACTGTGGCCATGACGCCTGTCAGAGGACCGTTGTGGTGGTGTCTCCCTGTCCCGGAAGTAGACTGATTTATACTGGGTTGAAGCACCTCCATAATCCAGCCCTTCTCGGCAAAGTCTATCTCTGGCAGCTACAGTACGTAGCTCTGAACGGGACTTGCTGGGCTCCGCTCTGGCTTTGAGCTGTTCGTTCTGTAATTTTAATTCCTTCATTGATGCCAGAAGATCTTCCCTTTCTCGCTCTAGTAGGCGGCACTCCCTTCTCCACTCATCTGCAGAAGATTCCCCTTTATCAGTGACTGACCATCGCACTGGGCTGTGGTGCAGCTGACCTTCTGGGGTTGCAGAGCGTGAATCAGATCTACTGTGGTCCTCTTCGTCTAGCCGCTCTCTGGACGGTGACTCAGAAGGCTTCTTGGTTTGAGATCTGGTCGGGAGATCAGATAAGTCATAATCTTGCAAGTAGTTAGGGAGGGACCGCTGCCTCCTGCATCGAGCACTAGACTCTTTATCCGAGGTGGTAGACATCTTGCTCCGCTGCAGGCTCTGGATCCGGCTCGAAGGACCACTTTTGTAGAAGAGGACTGGCTTCTTTGATTCAGAGAGTGTGAGGATCGTTAAGTAGAGCTCACAGCGGGTGATCGGTCAAAATCACGCAAGATTTTCTTCATTGGAAGTATTTATTGAATGGACAACTGCATGGCTGAATATGTACAGTGAGGAGTGGTTTTGTAAAGACGCACACAGAA
The DNA here is from genome assembly GCF_949357685.1 of Gobio gobio. Taxonomy (NCBI): domain Eukaryota; kingdom Metazoa; phylum Chordata; class Actinopteri; order Cypriniformes; family Gobionidae; genus Gobio; species Gobio gobio. The sequence goes on from NC_137119.1 coordinate 5,798,840, forward strand.
TAAAGCAGTTGTATCAAGGCGGGTTGCAAGTCTGTGCGGTTAGTGTAAACTACTGGCAAAGTCTCGGACAGAATGCTACCAGCGTGCAGCGATCCTGAGTCACTTGTGATTGGCTAATAGTCCAGGTGAAGCGAGGCGTCTTCTAGTAGGAGGGAGAGAGAGAGTCACAGTAAAGTGTCTGATGCTTAGCGGCCACAAGGGGGCCTTTTTTACAATGATTTTGTGAGCGATTTGGATAATTTTGAATTCATGATTCAGTTTTGAGCAATATAATTTTAAACTTGTTTAAATATTTGATTTACGCTTATTATTTTTATTTCCGTGACTGCATTGTTTGTGATTCTGGTTAATTTTGCATTGATTTTTCAGTTTTGTGCGTTATATTTTCACATGTGCTTTTAAAATTTTGATTCATACTTATTATTTTTTAATGCGTGACTGCTATAAATTTGGCGGGAAACTGATCCCATATAAAGGCGGCGGTATTGGCCTTCTTACACCCTCATCCTGGACCCTTGCACCTTCTCCCTCAATTACTACTACCTTCCCTTCTTTTGAGTACCAACTTACCTCCTTTACCTCCCCCCACCACATTACCTTCCTTGTCATCTATTGTCCCCCTGGCCCTCCCTCCGCATTCTTCGATCATTTTGACTGCCTCCTCTCCTCCCTCCTACCACTCCCTCACCCATTCATTATCCTAGATTTCAACCGCCATCTACATTGCTCCCCCATTGATTCTGCCCTTCTCCCCCTCACCAATTCATTTAACCTCTCGCTTCTCCCTTCACCCCTACACACACCTCTGGTAATACCCTCGACCTTATCTTCCTCTACGACTGTAAGGCAACATCATCCACCATAACTGCCCCCCGACCCCCCTCTGATCATCTCTTCCTTTCCATCATCCTCTCTCTACCCTCCCCCTCTCCCTCCACTCTGCTACCCTTGTTCCCTGTCCTTCGTCGTAATCTCCGTACTCTAGACACCAGTCCCCTGATCTCCCTTTCCTCTTCGCTGCTTCCCTCCATTTCTGACTTCTCTTCCCTTCACCCGGACTTAGCCTCTACCACCCTATCTAGTGCACTATCCTCTTCCCTCAACTCCTTAGCCCCCTTATGTCCTTATTCTCCTTCACATAGGCCTTCTCAACCATGGCTCACTCCTTCCCTTAAATCAGATCGACGTTCATTGCGCCAGGCTGAGCGACTCTGGAAGTCCTCTCCCTCACCTTTGAACCTCCAAACCTATCATTTCCTCCTTTCCAATTTCCTTTCTGCTTTGGAACTAGCCAAACATGACTACTTCCAAACTCTCATCACTGCTCTGGCTCCCCATCCCCGTCAGCTCTTCTCAACCATAAATAAACTACTCCATCCCCCTTCTCCACCCCAATCTTCAGTTCTCCCAACCCTCATTGCTAGTGATTTCTCTCACTATTTCACAAATAAAATCAGCACTATTCGCCTACACCTCCAGACTCTCCCCCAGTCTAGCCCCCATCCCCAGCTTCCCATTCTACCTCCGTTTGCTCATAATGCCCCCTTTACTAACTTTCCCCCAACATCTTATTCTGAACTTTCCTCCATCATTTCAAAGGCCCACCCAACCTCTTCCCCCCTGGATCCCGTCCCTGCTTCCCTCCTACCCCCTCTACTCCCTCTTATCCTCCCCTATCTAGTCTCTCTCTTTAACTCCTCCCTGTCCACCGGTATCTGTCCTGCTGCTTTAAATCAGCTATCATTATTCCTCTATTAAAAAACCCACTCTCGACCCTGCCCGCCCTGCCAACAACCGCCCAATTTCTCTTCTTACGTATTTTTCAAAACTCCTTGAGCGTCTAGTTCACGTACGCCTATCACAATACATATCCGTCAACTCCCTCTACCCCCGATTCCAATCTGGTTTCCGTCCTTCCCATTCCACTGAGACTGCTCTCCTCACTGTCCAGAATCATCTGGCCAACTCATCTCACGCTGGCCTCTCTTCAATTCTCATCCTTGATCTCTCCTCTGCCTTTGACACAGTCGATCATCCCATTCTCCTCTCCACCCTGTCCAACCTCGGCATTTCTGGAACACCCCTTAGCTGGCTGCACTCATACCTATCTTCCCGCACCTCTGCTGTAGCTTTCAACAGCTCCATTTCTCCCCCTTCCACTCTGACTGTTGGTGTTCCCCAGGGCTCTGTCCTCGGACCCTTGTTATTCTCTCTTTACATGTCACGTCTTGAAGCTCTAATCTCTTCATTTAATTTCCCCCACCATTTCTTTACTGACGACACCCAGATTTTATTTTCCTTCCCTTCCTTCACCCCTGACCTTTCTGCCCGTATAACTGCTTGCTTGACTGCTATCCAATCTTGGATGGCACGCCAATACCTTCTTATCAAACCATCAAAAACTGAAATCCTTTTCTTCCCCTCTCGTTCTTCCCCCCTCCCACCCCCACCATTTCATTCCCTCCCCTGTCACTCATCCCAGTTAACTCTGCTCGCAACCTCGGCGTCAAAGACCCTTATCCTTGCTGACCATATCTCAGCCACTACACGCACCTGCCGATTCCACCTATTCAACATCCGCAAAATACGCCCCTCTATCTCTTTCTCTGCCGCTAAACTCCTGGTTCATACTCTCATTTTCACCCGCCTTGATTACTGCAACTCCCTCCTTCTTGGCCTTCCCTCCTACGCCTTCACACCACTACAGCAAATTCAAAACTCTTCTGCCCGTATCATATTCAACCTCCCCCACTCCTACACTCCTCTCATACCTCCCCTCTTCTCCACCAGCTACACTGGCTCCCTGTTTACTATCGCTTCTTATTTAAATTCCTTACCTTAGTCTACAAATCCCTCCATGGTCTTGCCCCACCTTATCTGGCTGCACTGATCACCTACTATGTTCCCTCCCGTCCCTTACGCTCTCAATGTAACGGCTGTGAATGAGAGACAGGAGGATCCAATAGCGGTTCAGTAAACACTCATTTATTAGTATGACTGAGACAGTACGTCGAACAAAGTCATCAAAAGAAGCAATGGAACAGATCAGGCGGATCCCCATAGAGTGGCAGGTGTAGGCGAGCGAACCAGGCAGAAAGTTGCTGGCAGAACAGTCACAGACAGGCAAAAGCAGGGACGCAGCGGGCAGCACGGCACAGCGGAATCCAGGAACCGGAACGGAGATTACACAGGGGAAAACAGGAACACACACCGACGACACACACTAGGGAAGCCTGAAACGATCTGACAGTGAGAGTGGGTGAGAGAACTGCATATAAAGCCCAGTGATTGAGTGCAGCAGGTGGAAGTGATGAGCACCGTAATCAGTGGCCACGCCTCCACACAACCTCACAAGCACAGAGAAAAGGAGACAATGAATTGATGAAACGTGACACTCAATCTCTGTTGTCCCTCTCGGTCCCACCCTCGCCCTGTGCCCAATCCCGTTTCCGTTCCTTTTCCCTTCTGGCTCCCCTTCATTGGAATAAACTCCCACTCCATATAAAACAGTCCCCTACACTACGCAGTTTTCGCACCTCCCTTAAAACTCATCTTTTCACCCTAGCCTATCCCATTATGTGCCCTGGCCCCTAACCCCCGGTCAATAAACGTACCTTCTCCCTTAAACCTTTTCTTCTCAATGTACCGTTTAGTTTAAAAATTGTTCAGCGCCTTGGTTAAAGGCGCTATATAAATATTAATAAAATAAATAAATAAAATAAAATAGAAGTTAATGGTGACTAACATTCTTCTAAGTGTCATCTGTTGTGTTCTGAAGAAGAAAGAAGGTTTGGATTTTTTATTTTTATGAACTAACCCTTTAATAGCAGTAAATTTACTGCATCCTAGTTCAGCTTTACAGTCTATATATTTATTTGTTTGTTTGTTCAATCATTAATTTAGTCAACTTTAAGGCTCCAATCCAGCAAAACATTCCTGATGGGCTGCTTTTTCTGGGGCAGAATTTTAGCCCCAGTCCAGCTCTGACTTCTTTTAACAGGTGCGCGAACACAGACGACACATAGAAAGTTTGCCCTTGTCTACTGTCTGTGCTGTTTCTCTACAGAAGTTATGAGCACTAAAACCCCTTATAACCCCATCACACAAGCACCTGTCAAGGCATTAATCTATTGCTGTTGCGTCTCCAGTAGTTTATTTTATGTGCGTCTTTTTTAATGAATCAGACCCATATCACCACTGGGAAAAAGTCATCATCTTTTTGAAACTGTAATTTGACACAATCCTTCCTCATCTCTGTGAAGGAATCTTTTCTTTTTCCTGACAGAACTGCTTTAACTCTGACAGACTGGTTGGTCAAGTATGACCTGCTCTTCAAGTCATGCTGCATTACTGTTTTTGACACCAAGATGTCTGAGTTAGCAAAAAGGAATCAAATCAAAAGTTTGTTATAAATGGACCATTATTGTGGCAGCAACATGTATAACATTTTAAAACATATACTACATATTAATATAAATTTGGGCTTGCACAATGTAGTATATTTACCCAGAAGGGAAATATGTTAAATTAATTATGTTCAGTAAAAGTATTTGGATATATTCCTGATGAATTCATTCTTAGATGTCCCAAAACATTCATTCAGTGAAGCTTAGTGAAAACATCTATAGACTATATAGACTATAGACTATATCAGGGTAATACTCTCTTGGCCATAGACTATAATATCCTAATACTTATCCAACACTTTCTAAGAGCATGTAGCTGTGATCGGCATGATTTGGTGTGATACAAACAAGACTTTATTAACTACGCTAAATACTTAAAGGAGGGGTCTAATGCTATGTCATGCATTCTGACTTATTTACACTTTTAAAGAGTTGATTCTTATGCTAAACATGGCCAAAATAACGTGGACGTATGACAGAGTATTTCTGTGCCAAATACACTCCTTCAGGATTTGAACAAGTTGCGTTAAGTTCTTTTCGAGTATTACGTCATAAAGGATATAAATATGATAAGGATGCAATACTACTCTATAGGTACTCAAGATTAACACGAGATTGGCAGAAACTGTGTTTGTTATGTACCCTTTAAACAATTCTAAAATACACATAGACATAGAGATTTAAAGCTAAAGCAGAGTAAAGAATAATGATGTGAAGTTATGACAACATTTGATATTCAGTAGACCACAGCCTGATGGAATCATTATGAAAGCAATAAGGAGTTATACATCTAGAGGGAAAGTTTACAATCCTTTGTCTTCTTGCAGGGTTTTTGCGTGTGAAATTGGATTGGATGTTAAGAGAAGAACCTTCAAGATTCTTATAATATTAATGTGTAACAGAGTGTGTCTGATCTGTCTCAATCACTATAACAACTAATCATTTTACTCGTCGACTAGTTGAAGTAGCCAAGTCAAATGTTTACCTTATGTAAATAAGAGGTTGTGTTAACTTATTTCTGCTAATTTCCACATTTTTAAAATGGCATGAGAAGTACCATCTGAATAGGGCTTTTGCAACTCTTTCCATACTTCAACACGTTTAATTTTATTTAAATTTTCCTTTATGCTGTTGTGTAGTAGCAAGGAAGAGGAGAGGCAAGGATCCAAATGCAGCATTGTTTATTCAAAAAACACAAACAAAGATAATCCAAACAGGGAACGGGAATGGGAACACAATAACTTTACGAATTATGCAAAGACAACGAGTGACCAAGACTGACTAAAACAAGCAAAGCGAGCACCACTGCGGCTGCCATATGCCCCAGGAGCCTCTGAAAAACTGCTCGGGTTATGTATATAACCCTTGTTCCCTGAGAAGGGGAACGAGCACTGCATCGGGACGACGCTTTGGGGATGCTCCCTTAGCATCAGCGAATCTGAAACCAGAATGCCAACTAGGCCAATCCGATTGGCGTGCGTGATGACGTCATTGTGACGGCATACCCGGAAGTATAAAAGGGGAGCTGGAACGTAATGGCGGTAGTAATTGCTCTGAAGCATGCGCTCCAGGCGCGCCGAGGTGTGGCGTCGGGATGCAGTGCTCGTTCCCCTTCTCAGGGAACAAGGGTTATATACATAACCCGAGCAGTTCCCTTTCGAGGGAACTCGCACTGCATCGGGACGACGCTTTGGGGAACGAGTACCCACTAGGCCACACCGAAGGGTAGCACCTGCCCTAGTGTGAAGCCGGAGACCGGGCACAGCTAGGACTGGAGCACCCTCGCACCAGGCGTCGTAGGGAGATCCAGGCTATAGAACCTGATGAAAGTGTGTGGGGTAGCCCACCCGGCCGCCTCGCAGATATCCTGCAAGGGGACCCCAGAAAGAAGGGCCACCGAAGAGGCCATGCCTCTGGTGGAATGAGCCCTCACGGCCACAGGTGAAGGCAAACTGCGCACCTGGTAGGCCATGGTAATCGCCTGGACAATCCAGTTTCTGATTGTCTGAGTAGACGCAGGCAATCCCTTCTTAGGTGAACCAAAACACACCAACAGTTGTTGTGATCTCCTCCACTGTGCAGACTTCGCCAGATAAACTCTTAGAGCCCTAACCGGGCAGAGTAGGTGAAGCCTCCCCTCTTCCGCCGTCACATGAGGCGGAGGATGAAATGCCTGCAGGACCAATGACCTGACCACCCTTGATGGCACCTTAGGCACGTAGCCCGGCCTAGGGTGTAAGATGGCTTTTACTCCTCCCGGGGCAAACTCCAGGCAGGTCGGCGTTACCGCCAAGGCCTGGAGATCTCCCACTCTCCTGAGAGAGGTAATGGCAAGGAGAAAAGCCACCTTAAGGGTCAGATCCTTTGGTCCAGCCGACTCCAATGGTTCGAAGGGGGCCTCAGCCAAACCTTCGAGAACCACTGCCAGGTCCCAGGTTGGAACTCTGGACCGAGCCGCAGGCCTCATCCTCCGAGCCCCACGGAGGAATTGTACAACCAGCTGGTGCCTACCCAGAGGCCCATCACCCAAAGGAGTGTGGAAAGCCGCAATGGCAGCCACGTACACCTTGAGTGTGGACGGGGTAAGCCCTGCAGAGAAACGATCTTGGAGGAACTCCAGCACTGAAGCCACTGGGCAGTTAACTGGGTCCACCTCACGTTCTCTGCACCAAGTGGAAAATACATTCCACTTGAAGCTGTACAGTCTCCTCGTAGACGGAGCCCTGGAGCTGAGTAAGGTCTCTATCACGTCTGCCGATAGGCCAGCCTCTATGAACCTGGTCCCCTCAGGGGCCAGACCCACAGGTTCCAAATCTCCGGGCGGGGGTAAAATATCGTACCCGCCGCCTGAGATAGGAGATCCCTCCTCAGAGGAATCTCCCACGGCTGACCTGCTAGCAGAGCTATGATATCCGAGAACCAAACTCGAGTCGGCCAACGGGGTGCTACCAGAAGTAGACTGACCCCCTGTCGACGGACCCTTTCCAGGACTCCCGGGAGCAGAGCAATCGGGGGAAATGCGTACAGACGCAGCCTCGGCCACGTCTGCACCATGGCATCCAGCCCCAGCGGAGCTGGATGCGTGAGGGAAAACCACAGTGGACAGTGGGACGTCTCTCGAGACGCAAACAGATCCACTTCCACTGGGCCGAACCTCTTGCATATGGCCTCCACCACCTCTGGGTGGAGTCGCCACTCCCCGGGCCTCAGCCCCTGCCTCGACAGGATGTCTGCTCCCTGATTTTGGACCCCCGGGACATACATTGCCCTGATGGACAACAGTTTCCCTTGGGACCACAGGAGGATGTGATGCGCCAGTCTGCAAAGAGGGCGCAACCTCAAACCCCCCTGCCGTGCCCCAACCAGTGAGGGAGGTGTCTGTTGAAACGGATTTCCGGCAACAGGACGCTCCCAACACTGGCCCTTGGGACAGAAACCAAGGTTTCTTCCATATGACTAGGGAACGAAGGCCACTGCGCGTTACCCTGATCATACAGAATGGATTTCCCCTCAAGGAAAGCCACCTGGTTTACCTCCGTATCAGTACATGGTGGCCGCGGAGGTCCGGGAAAAAGCTCCTCAGAGCTTTGTAGACCGCCAGCATTTCCAGGCAGTAGATGTGCCAGGAGAAATGCCTGGTCTCCCACAGACCTCTCGCAAAGCGGCCGCCATGACCACGTCACAGCCAGTGAGGGAAGCGTCTGTTGAAACGGATTCCCGGCAACAGAACGCTCCCAACACTGGCCCTTGGGACAGAAACCAAGGTTTCTTCCATATGACTAGGGAACGAAGGCATCTGCGCGTTACCCTGATCATACAGAATGGATTTCCCCTCAAGGAAAGCCACCTGGTTTACTTCCCATAACCACGTCCCAGCCAGTGAGGGAGGCGCCTGTTGAAACGGATTACCGGCAACAGAACGCTCCCAACACTGGCCCCTGGGACAGAAACCAAGGTTTCTTCCATATGACTAGGGAACGAAGGCATCTGCGCGTTACCCTGATCATACAGAATGGTTTTCCCCCCCGAGGAAAACCCCTTGATTCCCAGCTACCACTGTAAGGGTCTCATGCAGCAGGCCAAGAGATATTCTGTTGGACGCAGCCGCAATGAGCCCCAGCAGCCTTAAACTGCTTCACAGTGATGCTGTGGCCTAGCTTCTTTTTAGAGACCACCGCCCGTATGGACTCGATACGTTCGGGAGACAATTGTGCCCACAACGTAGAGAATCCCATACGACTCCCAGGAACACAGTTCTCTGAGAAGGCGACAACACGCTACTGTGTGTAGAGTCTCAAAGGGCTAGGCCGCCTGGAAGAACCCGATATTGGTACGCTTTGCCCCAAAAAGCGAACCTCAGGAACTTCCTGTGACACAGAAGGATGGATACAGGGAAGTATGCGTCCTCTTCAGACCCATCGTGACAGACCAGTCCTCAGACTGGATCTGAATCACAATGGAGGAATTGCTAAGCATCTTGAATCTGAATCTCCTCAGAGAACGATTCAAGTACCTCAGGTCCAAAGTTGGATGCAACTGGCCATCCCTCTTAGGAACTGTGAAGTACCGGCTGTAGAACCCGGACTCCCTGTCTGGCGGAGGAGCACATTCTGTGGCCTCCCTACCAGCAGGGAGTGAACTTCCTGTTCCATTACCCGAACCTGCCCAGGGACCACTGCCATCCAGACCACCCCACTGAACTTCAGGGGAAGGTAATCGGACTGCAGTCTGTATGCCCCTTTCTACAGTCGCAGGCCCCAAGCTGATATATTCGGAGGCATAACCATGCGCCGAGATAATCTGCTAAGGGAACCAGCCTCTCGAGGCCGGTCTCGGGTGTCAACCGAGCCTCCTCCCCGACCCCCTGAAGCGGCTAACCGGCAGGGCGAAATCGAGGAAGATTTTCGGTGTGCGTACGCGTTTGCTGAACCACCGCAAGTCTTGCTAGAGGTGGCTGGTGCAGCACGCGTGCGCGGGGAAACGATGTGGCCCGAAGCGTACTAGACGGCGGGAACACAGCGTCGATTCCCGAAAACTCCACAGGGGAGGCGACCTCGATCGCTCCTACCCGGGAGAGGGGGCTGGCCAGCAGGGGCCTCATCTAAGGGAGCAGCTCAACAGGGCCACAACCCTAGAGCGGACACTGCGATTAGCAATTGCCTGAAACTGATGTGTCCCGCAGGCCACAAGGCGGCGAGAACGACATCAACTTCAGGAGGGCTCCATTTTAGATGAATATCCAGTTCACAAGTTAAACACGCCTGGGTGACAGAATTAAAGTATCCAACTTATCAAAGTCGGATAACATGACACTCAATTCCTCGGAATTAAATGCCATCATAATCACCAAACCCGTGCAACCTGATCTGAATAATAGGCTGAATAAAAAATATATCTAACTCCTCAAAGTCAGATAATATTTTAATTTAATTCCTTAGAATTAAATGCAGCCACAATAAGGTGAAACATAGTCTGAATGATAGGCTGAATATCTAACTCCTCAAAGTTAGATTATATTTAATTTAATTCCTTAGAATTAAATGTAGCCGTAATTAATCAGACGACACTGTTTTATTTGTATTTATACGGACTCATAGACCCCGCGTTGCCTCAGCAACGTGGTTCAAGCCGTCATAATACAATTGGTTTTCATCCCTCGAGAAAAAAGCCAAACAGTGTCACACAATACAGTGAAGCATGGTCTGAATGACTGAATGTCTAACTCCACAGAGTCAGATCATATCTCATTTAAATCCTCAGACTTAAATGCAGCCATATCAGACAAATACTGATTTTTTATTGTACTATACGGACTCGTCCGTTAAGCCAACCAGTATCTCATGCACACCGATCGCGTGTGTTCACATTAATTGCAGACCCATAACCTGCGCGCTGCCTTTTTTTCCAGCAATCGCGAGGATGGAATCTTGCATATTTAAGAAGTGCTTATGACTTTGACTGCCTCGATGCTGAGTACGTCTAATTCCTCAGAATCAGACCGCTCACACATCGGGTCCTCCGCCCCGGGGGAAGAAGCCGCAGCGCGGGCTTCCACACGGGGAAGGAGAACATCTGAACTGTCAGACAAAGACTGGGAAGATGCCTCAGCAGTCCCAGTCCCGCTGACAGTCCATCCGTGAGCCCCATGACCAGCCTCGCCGCACCGCCTCGGCGGATGCGGGACCGATCCACGGGGCTCACGAGGCTGGCCGGCCTCATCGAACACGGCCAGCCGAGAGCGGAGCACTCTGAGCGTCAGCTTTCATAATGCTCACAAGCGGCTCCCTCGAGAGCCGCTCGAGCATGCTGAACGCCCAGGCAGTGCACACACAGCAGGTGTGTATCCGAGCCCGACATGTAGCGAGGGCAAGGATGCACACACTGCTTGAACTCTCTCACTTTTTCACACTTCATTTCAATCACACACTTTCACTGACATACAACAGTAAATAGACAGACAGTTTGACAGATAGCGCTTGCTGAAGAGCAATAACTACCGCCATTACGTTCCAGCTCCCCTTTTATACTTCCGGGTATGCCGTCACAATGACGTCATCACGCACGCCAATCGGATTGGCCTAGTTGGCATTCTGGTTTCAGATTCGCTGATGCTAAGGGAGCATCCCCAAAGCGTCGTCCCGATGCAGTGCGAGTTCCCTCGAAAGGGAACGTGTTCAAGCAGTTCAGCATCGACTGAGCATTTTCCTCTGTGAGGCGTGCTGTCTGTTCGACCGAATCTGACTCCATACCGAGAAAAGAGATCCTCTGACTGGGGGTGAGCTTGCTCTTTTCCCAGTTGACCCGAAGACCCAACGGTCTGAGTACCAGGTCCCTGTGTTCGCACAACTGATCGAGACATGAAAATACGTTTCCTTCAGGTCGATCGCTGCAAAACAATCTCAGAGACGGATGCATTCGGAAATGTGTTCCTGCATGAGCATTTTGTATGGTAGCTTGTTAAGGTTTAGATTCAAAACTCGCAGGTTCTGCTGGAGTGACCGGCTCTATTGCCTCCTTTGCCAGTAGGACTGCGATCTCTGCTCGCAAGACATGGGCATCAACAGCTTTCATTGACGTGTACTGGAAACCCCTGAACTTGAGGGGATGCTTTGCGAACTGAATAGCGCAGCCGAGCCTGATGGTCTGAATGAGCCAGGCTTGCAGAGACTGTGCAAGTGGGACCAAAGGGAACACAGGTGTACCCACAGTGGTGGAGGTGGAACACAGGGACTGTCCCAGGGAGGCTCTCTCTTGGAGGCGGCCTGCAGCGGGGTCCGAGTGTGCTGTGCAACATTGCATCCTTGAACCGTCCACTGCTGCCTGCTGGCGAAGAAGGAGGATGAGTGTGATATGCCGTTTGACCATCCACAGCTCTCTGAGCCCCTTTGAGACCCAGAGATAGAGGAAACTGCTCTTTTGTTGAAAATAAGGGCGGAACAGAAATCAAATGAAACAAAGTAGGGGTGTGCATTGGCACTGCCCTCACAATTCGATTCGATTACGATTCACCAGGTAACGATTCGATTCAATTCGATTCTACGATGCATTGCGATGCATCAAAATTCTACTGCACACAACAAGGCAAATTTTTAATCAGTCATGAGGCAATACAAGCAGTCAGATATTGAACAACAGATTGTATTGGCTGCTATGTGTGTATTATCACTCTCCTGTATCTTTGACATAAATGTCATTAAATAAAATAAAATTGAATGGTACAGGGTATTGGATATGGCATTTTCAAACCTGAAAAAGAAAACATAAATCACTGCTTTCAGTGCTTTGAATGAGAAATGTTTCTCTTCTCTCTGCTTTAGAACCATTTGAAATTATATAGAGCAATAATAACCAACTAAGCCAACTTTTTCCAAAAAAAAGTTTGCTCTAAGTTTGCTCTTTTGCTCTTTTGCTCTAAGACAGGGCACTTCATGAACTCCTGTGCAAATATTAATCCGTAATTACAGTCACACTATTGTAACAACAACCACCACCCAGGCACCCACCCAGCAATAAAAAAATTCAGTGCAACACACACAGTAACGTTGACACTAGGGACTCGTCAATTCTTGGCTGGGATGTGTCGACTTTTTGTTGTGTTGTTGTTGAAGCCAACTCAGGATGCCAACGATAAATATGGTTCGTGAAGTTAGTTGTATTGCCAACGTGCTTGATTTTAGTGTGGCAGGCGCGTTAGCAGGGCGTAAGCAGCGCGTATTTTTTTCGGTGCCCATGTTAACAGATTAGAGCATTCACATCGCACGCAGAGGCGGCGCGGCAGCGCATCGCAGGAGCAGAAGCAGCAGTGCCGCGATCGTCTATTTTTGCCGCGCTGCTCACGCTGATTTAAAGCCAGAGTGGATTGTTCTTGATCAAAACTGACCAGATTAACATGGAAAATAACAAATCTCACCATGAAATCATGTAGTGAAGTGCCCCGTGTGTTTCACAATCACCATATGACATCCAGAGCTGTTAAAAAAAATATAAAGCACAACACTGCCAGAAGTTTTTGCCCAAACTTCAAAAGCCTGTTTAAATGATTAAAACTAGAAGCATATATTCACTTTAATGTTAACTTACATTTATCATGTGAACTACTTATATACAACAAGTTATATGCATGTGTGTTTGGGACAGAGGGGAACACGGTCGCATTTGCAGCATATGCTGCCCATCATAAATCAAAGCACGAGACAGACGGGGCTCGGCGGAGAAGACCGGAAAATGTGACATAATGTACAATATTTGTCTGTACGTATTTTCAATATACGAGCTGCGCGAGTCAAACGCTGCCAGTGTGAATCCACAATGGGGGCGCGGGCTCCGGCTCTCCATACCCACCGCTCCTGCCCTGCTACGGTGCGGTGTGAATCCGGCGTCAGAATCCGAAATGTGCCCAGATGTCCGCTTTCCAAGCTTTGGGTGCGTTTTTAATTACCCGTGTATCGCAGTCATCTCCCTCCGCCTCAGCCATCTTGATTGTTGTTGTTATGACCCTGGAAGTAATTGAAACTTCACAACTTTATTGTCCAACTCAAGGCCAGAAAATAAACGGTGACATAATCGATTATGGCACTTTGCCGCATCGATGCTGAATCGTGCATGCCCCGCATTGCGATGCATCGCTGAATCGATTATTGTTGACACCACTAAAACAAAGGATTTTCCACCCGGCCATCCTCTGGCGAAGGAGTGGTGTGGTCGCCATCTCCCATTGAGCAGTCCCAAGGCCTCTTGATTTGCCACCCCTCTTGGCTGGGGCCTGGATGGGCTGGGCGGCATGCCTGCAACCAGCTCCTCTGCACCACTTGGATGGAGGCTGCTGCTGTAGTGTGGGAGCAGACTGGGGTGCTGCAGTTGGCAGGTTAGCTGACCGCCGGGGCAGGATGTGCTTGATAGCCTCAGTCTGCTTCTGTGTGGCCGAGAACTGCTGGGCGAAGCTCTCAACCGCGTCGCCGAAGAGGCCAGACTGCCAGAAGTAACCCTCTGAGGAGGATTAGATCTAGGCAGAGGCACAGGTACTCCACCCCTTTTCAGGAACTGGAGTCTCGACCGAATCTTCGAGATGGTCATCTTCCCGCAATGGGTACATGACTCATCCATGAAGGCTGCCTTAATGCCCAGATACGTGATACAGCGATCGTGACCATCCCGCTGCGCCAGCTAACTACCGCATCCAGAAACACACAGGTAGAATGTAATCTTTAAAAAGATGCAAGCTCTACCTTTGTAAGCTCTTTTAGAGTAACTGATCTCCATTAGGTGTGAATGTGTGTAACACATTGGAAGATGGATAGTTGGATGCAGGGTTTGACATTAACTTTTTTGCTCACCAGCCACTGTGGCTAGTGGTTTTCCAAAGTTACTAGCCACTCAGAATTTTCACTGGCCACAATTTTGCTGTTTGGAAATTACATTTTATATGATTAAAGTTGACTGTGGCATGCTTAGATTACTTGATTTGGAGTCATTTTACTTGATTTAGAAGATTTAAAACCCTTTCAAACTTACAAATGTAGAGTGACCACCCAAATCAAGACCACATTATATATCAGCTGGTATGTGCAGGTGGGCAAGGGGTGGCAATATGAGCATAGGCTAATATGAGAAATGTAATATGATATGAGTTAGTTTTGTTAGGCTATTTAAAAGAACAAAGCAGCAAATAAAAAAAATAAAAACAATAGTACATTTAAAAAAAAAAAATTCAGATACAGTAGGTTTATTTAATATGTATACATTTATTTAACATCTGTAGTTGTTTGATTAACATTAAAGTCCTCATGAAATCAAAATTGACCATATTTACTTAGTTAGCGCAAATTGCTAGTTTTGTGATGAACAATCCATCCGTGCAAGTCAATCCGCATCAAAAAATTATTTGGCTTTGTAATCTTTAATCAAAATCTGAAAATGCTCCTCCCCTCTACATTGGTAGGCCTTTTTTGATGACGTCTGTTTGACGGCTTGGGCTTCGACATGCAATCATTAAACTGATTGCAAACTTGCGTTCAGATCTGCCTCCATTTCTGAATGAAACGCCTACGTTTCTATATCCAATCAGGTCACAGGGGGGAAAACACAAACCACGCCCTCTGTTCTGCTCATTTAGTATTCCGTTTCTCTCGGAAATACGTCAAATCACTGAAATAAAGTCGATTGCAACTTCCGGTTCACTGGGACTTTAATGACAGACAGGTATTTAATTGGGCTGCTGAATGCATGGACATAATCCAGTTATTACCCACCTATTTACGTACACTTAAAGGGTTAGTTCACCCAAAAATGTAAATTTTGTCATTAATTACTTACCCTCATGTCGTTCGACACCCATAAGACCCCCGTAAGTTCCTCTTCAGAACACAAATTAAGATATTTTTTTTTAAATCCAATGGCTCAGAAAGGCCTCCATTGACAGCAATGTAGCTTGCACTCACAAGACCCATAAAAGGTAATAAAGACGTCGTTACAAAGTCCATCTCACTACAGTGGTTCTACAATAACTTTATGAAGCGACGAGAATAGTTTTTGTGCGCAAAAAAAAAATCTAAATAACGACTTTATTCAACAAGTTTCTGTCTTCCGCCTGGTCCTTTGACGTGAACTCACGAAGCACCACGACGAATACGCGAGAATATGACGTTGAGCCGGCGTTCTGACACATGACCCGGAAGCGAGGAGCTTTGTTTACAAGCAGAGGAAGTTCTAAGCTGTTGAATTCTACATTGATCATGCTTTAGGTCTTGGCGTAGTGGTCAAAATGGGGCTAAAGTGTGCATTTCCTGGATGCCCAAACCGTGAGAAACAAACAAGTTCACGTAAAAGTGCCTTATCAAAGCCGCGAAATGAAAGTCATATTCTCGCGCATGCGTTGTGGTGCTTCATGAGTTCACGTCAAAGGCCCAGACGGAAGACAGAAACTTTTTTTTTGGGGCACAAAAACTATTCTCGTTGCTTCATAAAATTATTGTAGAACCACTGTAGTGAGATGGACTTTGTAACGACATCTTTAGTACCTTTTATGGGTCTTGTGAGTGCAAAATACATTGCTGTCAATGGAGGCCTTTCTAAGCCATCGGATTTCAACCAAAATATCTTCATTTGTGTTCTGACGGTGAAGATGAACAAAGGTCTTAAGGGTGTCGAACGACATGAGGTTAAGTAATTAATGACAGAATTTTCATTTTTGGGTGGACTAACCCTTTGAGCCATAACCGACTGTGTTCATGCGAGAGACTCCACACGATGGACATTTTGACATCTGTGTGCGCGTGTATTTGACTATTCAGGCACAAGGAGAACTGATCTCTGGTGTGTGCGACAGAGAGAGCGTGCACGCGAGAAGGCGCTTCTGTTGTGTGTCATTCAGTGCGATTACGCCTATCCCGCCTTCACTAACTGCAAGTTAATCGATAAAGAATTGTAATTTTGTGATACGACGGTCTTGGCATTTCATTTGTCTGTAGGCTGAAATTATAGGCTATTCAACCTGCCAAAGTGGTTAGTGGGAGTGGCTTCCTTACCCGCCACAGCTGGACTCTACCCGCATTTGGTGGGCTGGCGGGTGTTAAAGAAACACGCAGACTTTTTGGGACTTTAGCTTATTCAACATATCCCCCAGAGTTAGAGAAGTCCATACATACCATTCTCATTTCCGTGCGTGCCATAACTCTGTCTGACGCATCCACCGCTAGCCTAGCTTAGCACAAAGACTGGAGGTAAATTGCGTTGTAATCAAGGAACTTTGCTGCCGTACCATGGATGCAGCGGCGCAATGATATTACGCAGCGCCTAAAAATAGGCTAACTTCCATCAGCATAACCAACGTGACAACCTGCTTGCACAGAGCGTGCTGGGGACTATTTTCAGGCGCTGTGTAATATCATTGCGCTGATGCACCCATGGGACGGCAGCAAAGTTCCTTTACCTCCAGTCTTTGTGCTAGAAAATCACAACTTTTAATTTTCTGTCGGTCTTAGTACACGATGTAACTATACACATCACAACATGTAAATAGGAAAATGTTGCTGTTATTTTGTCACTTATTGAGCAGTAGGCTAGCTGGAGCCGTTTACCTCCAGTCTTTGTGCTAAGCTAGGCTAGCGGTGGTTGCGTCAGACAGAGTTATGGCAGAATGGTAGATGAGAATGGTATGTATGGACTTATCTAATTCTGGGGGATATGGTCAATATTAAGTCCCAAAAAGTTGGAGTGTTCCTTTAAAGCTACACTATGTAACTTTTCCGTCCACTAGAGGTCGCCTGTTCAAAACAAAGGCGTAGTTTGATGACGGCACGTTTGAGCGCAGAATCTCGGGACATGTGGTCTTCACCTCACAGCCGGTGGAAAACAGTCAGGATAGGACTCAGGCAGAAATCATGTTCATGGATGCGATTATTAACATTACTGTAGTCTGAAGTAGAGCAGGAGCGAGTGTTGTGGAGCTGAGCAAGGCCGCAGGAGCGATTGAAGAGCGGGACTGTTATTATGGCATAGTCGCTGGCGGGACTTTTATTATGACACGGTTGCCGGCGCTACTTCCTCTTTTCCAGTCATGAGTCTGAGGTAACCCAACTCTGTTTATCGTATTAGATATATCTGAGTGTGTTGAAAAGGAAGTTATGACGTTCGCTCGGCAGCTGCTATGACACTTGTTCACACTGCAGTGAGAGTAAAGTGTTTCACTGAATAAAACCGGAGACCGAGGGTGACGCAGATATGACGCAATCGACAGGCGACTCCCTCACACGCATAGCTCACACGTCCCGGCTCCTTGGTTAAAATAGCAATTTTCTCACGATTTACAAATAGTTTAAAACATTTGGGATATTCTAAGTACTCAACTGAACAAAATATATAACACTGGCCTAGTGGTTTCTGGATATTTTACTACAAAAATCCTACATAGTTCACCTTTAATGTCAAGCCCTGGTTGGATGGAATATGCTATTTAAACTCAGCAGGCCTTTATACATCCCATCCCAATGTCACTTTTAAAATTTGACATTTTATAAATAATTTATAAACACCTGTTTTTTGTTCTTTACTGTTTTCTTTTGCACTTTGTTTGAATAAATTAGCTATGCACTCAGTTTATAATGTTACAGTTTACAGACAGACATTAGCAAAATGGAACAAGACTAACTAAACAGTACTTAATGGCACCATAAACACACCTCTATGGCAAAAGCTGTTTCAAACAGTAAACAGCAATAATATGGAGGCATAAATCAAGTTCAAAGGCAGAATCACATGTATTCTTCGGATAAAGTAGTCCCATAAATAAATAAAAATCACCTAATATGGCAGATTAAGCTGACTGAAGTTAAAAAATATATATTCTTATTTCTGAAAAGTACTGATAGTAATCTAATGAAAAATGCACTTTCACACAGTGTGCTTGTTTCTACTGAGCTTATTTGAGCTTGTAACACGCCACATGTCAGTTGTTGTTGTCTCAGCCATCATGGCAAGTGTGAAAGGTATGTAATGAAGATATTATAATTACTACTTACTGACATACACAGGAAGACTATTTTAAGGGTACACAACACAATTCATTCATTTACAGAATGTGACAGTTGCTTCCAGTCCAGCAGCTCCTGAAGCATTGTTGCAGAATCAATTCATACACAAGGAAGACTTCCTGTTCTCATAAGTGTTGCAAATTGTTCTCTGTCAGAGTCTCCAAAAAATTGTAAGATATTGTTTTAGATACTATATCTTAAATTATATATCTTTCTTACCACCCATGGCAAATAGTTTTTCTTGTTTTAAGCATACCCTTACGAAAAAGAAGTCTATTCAAGTGTGCTATTAGTATACTTCTTTTAAAACTAAAAATAAGAAAAATAAGTATCAGTCTAATTTTTATGTACTCCTCAGAAATATACAAAAAATTGCACTTAAGTATGCTTGACTTATACTGAAAGCTTTTTGTTTAAAATTTAGCTTTTTTTGTATACTTGTTGTATACTCAGTTTACTACTGTTACACTTAAAAGTATGCTTTTATACACTAAAAAGTGGGCAAATTTAGTCCCAAGCAGTATTGAAACAGTACACTTACAAGTACACTTCTAGTACATTGATATTAGTATACCTACTACATAAAGTATACTTAAAATATACTTTCAACCTTACTTAAGTATATTTAATACAATTTACTTGAAGTACACATATTTCTTGTAAGGGTAAGCTTCACTAAATGTTATAAGATTCATCATGTGATGGTAACACTTTAACATCAGGAAAAATTCTCACTTGTAACTTACAATCCCTTTAAAAGTACATCCCTTAATCCTACCCAATACCAAAACTTAAATGATACAACAATTACCATACTAACTATTAATAAGTAGTAAATTATGAGTTTATTGAGGCAAAGGTCATAGTTAATAGTGAATGTGTGTTCCCCATACTAAAGCATCACCCATGTGATGGAAAAATAATAGTAAGTAGAAATAAATTAAATACATTTCAGAGAAACAGTTGGGAATAACAGGAAGTAAAACAGTTGTAAGAAAATGTGGTACAGATGTAATAGTACCATATATAGCATGTGTCATGGCATGAGAACAGAAGAGACTGTATGCATGATTGACAATGTATTTTTAGAAGGAAGTTCTTCCAAACCATTTTTCTTGGCATTCTTTTTGATGTCAAGATATCAAAAACATTTTTGTGTCTTTTGACTTGTTGTGACATACTATAAAGCTGTTCCTGCAAATCCAGATGAAACCACTTTTACTTCATTCTTTCAGCTTGGGGTGCTCCAATCAGGATTCAATTGTGAGATAAAAAGTCGCAATTATCTTTTAAAATGTTTTATTCTGTGGCATAAACAAGC
The DNA here is from genome assembly GCF_949357685.1 of Gobio gobio. NCBI lineage: Eukaryota > Metazoa > Chordata > Actinopteri > Cypriniformes > Gobionidae > Gobio > Gobio gobio. The sequence continues at coordinate 5,818,594 of NC_137119.1, forward strand.
TTCTATACAAAACCACTCAGCATGCAGATAGAACCTTATAATTCCAAGGTGTTTTTTCTGGGATTTTTCTGTGTGCAAACCCGAAGCTCAAAGTTCACTTTGCTTGTCCATGTTCCTCTGTCTCAAAGCACATGCACAGAAAGCCGCTTTGAAACAGTATCTCTTTTGTTTAATGCAGTTTTAATAACTCTTTTTATTATCGAGCACGTCCTTCAGTTTAACAAAGGTAGACTGTATTTTACAGTAGACGACAATCACTGATCTAGCTGACTTGGATGTTAAGTTTTAGCTTTTAGTGAGGACAGAATGTGCACAGTTGTGAAGGAAATAAATGCACTTATATTTCACAGCTGTGATATATAAAAAATATTTTACTTATTTATTATTATTTTGCATTAAATACTAAACAGAGTCTATCAAACACTAAATCAAATAAAAAGAGGTTGGGTGAAGTATCCTGTTAATTAAATAGTAAGTGACACACTGCACTGAAAAATATCTTATTGCAGTGCCTGGTGCGCCTTCATTAGGGATTTAGGGATTTTTGCCTGAGTAAAATACTTATCAAGTACTGCTTGTGTTTCATGACCTCAAGGCTAGATTATTGTAATGCTCTACTGGGTGGTTGCCCTGCTCGCTTAATAAATAAACTGCAGCTGGTCCAAAACGCAGCACCTCGAGTTCTTAATAGAACCAGGAAGTATGACCATATTAGCCCTGTTCTGTCAACACTGCACTGGCTCCCTATTAAACATTGCATACATTTTAAAATCCTGCTTATTACTTACAAAGCACTAAATGGTTTAGCTCCCCAGTACTTGAGTGAGCTCTTAACACATTATACTCCATCACGTCTATTGCGGTCTCAAAATTCTGGCCAGATGATAATACCTAGAATATTAAAAATCAACGGCAGGCGGTCGATCCTTTTCCTGTTTAGCACCTAAACTTTGGAACAGTCTTCCTAGAATTGTTCGGGAAGCAGACACACTCTGTCAGTTTAAATCTAGACTAAAAACACATCTTTTTACTATGGCATACACATACAACATTTTTAATTTATATTATTCAAATCCATTAAATAAATGTTAGGCTGCATTAACTAGGTCAGCCAGAACCGGGAACACTTCCCATAACACCTGATGTACTTGTTACATCATAAAAAGAATGGCATCTACGCTAATGTTATTCTCTCTGTTTATCCCGAGGTTTACTGCAGTCAGCCGGATCCGGGCTGTATCCAGATCAGATGGTGTTTCCCCAGACACGACCAGCGCATCCCTGAAGTGTCTTCAGAGACCGTGTCAGTTAGACTCCCCCTGAAATTGCCTCATCGACACGGCATCCTCAATAAACACGTCTCCGGCGTGATGACTCTGATCTTTTCGAATATTCCTATCTAATAAATTGCCTTATCGACACGGCATCCCAATATACAGTCTCCGGCGTGATGACTCACAGTGAGATGGTGGTCCAGTGGGTTAAACCATGGAACTGATACACAGAAGGTTGCTGGTTCAATCCCAGTGGTCACCACCAGTGTGTCCTTGAGCAAGGCACTTTACTCCATGTTGCTCCAGGGGGATTGTCCCTGTAATAAGGGCACTGTAAGTCGCTTTGGATAAAAGCGTCTGCCAAATGCATAAATGTAAATGACTCCAATCTTGCGAATATTCCTATTTAATAATTGGCTCACCGACATGGCATGATGGCCAGAGGAGAACTGGCACCCAGACTGAGCCTGGTTTCTCCCAAGGTTTATTTTTCTCCATTCTGTCACCTGATGGAGTTTTGGTTCCTTGCCACTGTCGCCTTTGGCTTGGCTTGCTCAGTTGGGGACACTAAATTTTCAACTAAATATTCAAATAAATTTTCAACTAAATTACTGATCTGCCCGCATTGTCACTATATGATAATTGAAATGAGCTGGATAACATCACCGTTTTCTCCAGAGCGGCTATACATCCGAATCAAATTCTGTTGCATTATTTTCCTGTTTAACACTGTGAAGCTGCTTTGAAAAAAATCAGCATTGTTAAAAGCACTATATAAATAAAGGTGACTTGACTTGACTTTAATGCAAATCTTAAAGAGAGAATGAAATCAATAAAAAAAAAGCTTTATTTAGTAGTGGTGTCAACAATAATCGATTCAGTGATGCATCGCAATGCGGGGCATGCACGATTCAGCATCGATGCGGCAAAGTGCCATAATCGATTATGTCACCGTTTATTTTCTGGCCTTGAGTTGGACAATAAAGTTGTGAAGTTTCAATTACTTCCAGGGTCATAACAACAACAATCAAGATGGCTGAGGCGGAGGGAGATGACCGCGATAGACGGGTAATTAAAAACGCACCCAAAGCTTGGAAAGCGGACATCTGGGCACATTTCGGATTCTGACGCCGGCTTCACACCGCACGCGTTACTACTAACGGCAAAAATAGACTCGGTGCCGAAACGATCGCGGCACTGCTGCTTCTCCTCCTGCGATGCGCTGCCGTGCCGCCTCTGCGTGCGATGTGAATGCTCTAATCTGTTAACATGGGCGCCGAAAAAAATATTCGCTGCTTACGCCCTGCTAACACCCTGCTAACGCGCCTGCCACACTAAAATCAAGCACGAGAATTGACGAGTCCCTAGTGTCAACGTTACTGTGTGTGTTGCACTGAATATTTTTATTGCTGGGTGGGTGCCTGGGTGGTGGTTGTTTTTACAATAGTGTGACTGTAATTACGGATTAATATTTGCACAGGAGTTCATGAAGTGCCCTGTCTTAGAGCTTTTTACTGTGTGTAAAAAAAAAAAACACTTATGTTCACTGCTGGAAAAAGTTGGCTTTGTTGGTTATTATTGCTCTATATAATTTCAAATGGTTCTAAAGCAGAGAGAAGAGAAACATTTCTCATTCAAAGCACTGAAAGCAGTGATTTATGTTTTCTTTTTCAGGTTTGAAAATGCCATATCCAATACCCTGTACCATTCAATTTTATTTTATTTAATGACATTTATGTCAAAGATACAGGAGAGTGATAATACACACATAGCAGCCAATACAATCTGTTGTTCAATATCTGACAGCTTGTATTGCCTCATGACTGATTAAAAATTTGCCTTGTTGTGTGCAGTAGAATTGTGATGCATCGCAATGCATCGTAGAATCGAATTGAATCGAATCGTTACCTGGTGAATCGTAATCGAATCGAATTGTGAGGGCAGTGCCAATGCACACCCCTATTATTTAGGTTGCTGAATGAAACCACGTAAGTGAAGAGAGCAGTGGTGGCTTGTCAATAGCCATCAAAATTCCAGAAATATACATGTATACAAAAATGATATAAAAATAAAATAGTTTACTCATACGACGTGCCAGCTGTTAGTAAGAGCCTCAGCATTTAATAAAAACTGGCTTTAATCGGTTAACTATTTTATAAGTTCTTCAATATGTTTCATGCGGTTTCATGGGCGAGGGATGCCGAACAAATGGATGTCTATCTGAGTTCATCTTGTTAAGATGATCAACAACGGGGGTAAGAGACCTCAAATATCTAAATGAAAAATGTAAACGTCATGACACTACTGAGATGACTGACTTTAATCAGAGAGTCATTGAGTAATTTGCTGGCCAGAAAGAAAGGAGAGCAACATTTATGTTCAAGTAGTCAACATGCTAGTCTGTTGTTGCTGTTTTCTTTTGTTATTCCTTTCCTCATTCAATTATATGTGGGAAAAGAATGTGTAAAAAGATAAAAGTGAAGACACGGTTTTCTCTTTAATGCTTGAATTTATTCAACACGCATCTTGGTACTGCTTTGTATTTATTTGAACCCCCCCCCCCCCCCCCACCGCTGGGATAAAAAACACCCCCCACCCCCCCGCCACTGGACGACCAAACTCATAACAGTCAGCATTATTAGCAGGGAAGGATGCCGTAAAAGCAAATATGTCTGTATATTAGGTGGATTATTATTTTCGAGAATTGCGTGATTAAACTAGCAGAATTAGAAAGATGTGAGATCACGTCGGGGTCACCAAAATCATCAGGGCCAGACCTTGTTTGAGCTTATTTAGACGAATAACTGGGACACAAATGAGACAAAGTATATCTGACCCCATGAAATTGTTGTTGATATAATTCTTTTAATTTTTTTATTTTCTTTGAATCCAGAGGAAAATACAAGCTTTTTAATCAAACATCACATCGAGAATCATAAACCAGAAGTTTAATTGAAAGAAAGCAACAGAATCCCAGGTTTAGAGTTACATTTAGTCAGAATTAACATGGATTAGTGAATAGACAAAAGAAACAGTACTTCTAACAGACAAAAGCGAGTCAAATTTACTTTATTCTTTATATATCCTAAAACCAGGATGTTACCATGTAAAAATGTAAAATGTAAACAAGCTTACATACTATTCAGTGTTTAAAAGAAGAAGAAAAAGGGTTAAAAAGAGAAAAGTACTGGGCAAAGGCAATCATGCTCCTAATCTGCTATTTATTGTTCTAAACTATTAATTTACTTGTGTAAACCACATGTGCTTTACTTTTGAACAGAACCTGAAACACACAGTATCATATATTAATCATTTCTTACACACAAACCCGTCTGTCAGAAAGTAATGCAGAAGTAATGGTTTTGGAATTATATTTTCCATTAACATGATCAGGATTCATAAACAGAAAATTGGAAACTTATTTATTATGTTTAAAAGTTCTTGACATCAGATACATGCGGTCAGTTGCTCTTGGTTTTTTGCTGTTGTACACCCACAATCCCACCAGCACCACAATGGAGACGATAAAGAGTCCTGCGAAGACTGCGGTGCCTACACTGATATGAAGAGGACCACCATTTTCTGATGCCAAAGAAAGTAAAATGAGGTTATATTAAAGATCATAATGCAGAATCAGTTGGACTCATTATTTTTTAAGACTTTACTATACCTGCTGCAGAATGCTGAATTTGTTTTGCCACTCTAAATGGACCCTGTGTGATGTAATGACTGGCAGTTTCTTTGCTCACATCTCGTTTGCGTTTGCGTGCAGGTTCTCTGAGGCAGCCTTGGGCGCATCTGGAGTTTGAACTTCCTTCCGCACACAGAATTACAGAGCAGGTAATGTACACCTGTCAACAGAATTTGAGTGCATTGTAGTTAAATGTTCCTGCTCAACAGAATTCACAACATAACTATGTGATTCGGTGATACCTCATTGTAGCTGCCTGTGAACTTGAATGCTTGGATCCCAAAGTCATACATTCTTGCATCACTTTGATAAACCTCAACTGTGCCATCCATAATACACCTGTAAGAACACAATGATCACATGACCTCTGAAGAATTATACAGAGCAGTTTTCAGTTGAAATGTGGAACAGATATAGAAGAGAGGTTTTACCACACTTTAGTATAAGGTTTTTAGCAGTCTCACCCTTCTTTGATGATGTCATAAAAGAGGGCACTGTATGGGTTGTTATCTGGGGTGGCCCTGCAAGACTCCACAAAGAGCTGGACCTCAGGGAGAGCAGAATGGGCTGCAATGCCGATGTAGAGCACATCCAGCAAGTTTATCTCCAGCGGATACAGACTGGGATCCACTGGACTGCTGAAGTTATTGTCAGTAAAAATGTCAAACGAGTAACTAAAAGTGCCAAAGCTGGATTCAGTGAAGATGAAGTCTGACTTCTTGCTGATGTAGTGGTTTGAAACACTGGCTACTTTGGGGTACTGGCAGGAGAAGCCAATTTTAACTTGACTGCGTCTGGTGATTACTTCATTAGGGTTCTCAAAAGAATTGATCTCGTTTTTGAAGACCATGAAGTCTCCTAAGTCCTGATTGGTGATGAAGATTAGGCAGAAATAAAAAACAGAGTTAAAATTGACTTTATGTCTAACAGGGTTTTTCAAGGAAATATTAGGACAAAACTTTCTTTAAAAAAATTAATGGAACGTTATTATAACATTATTCATATTTGATACACATTCTCATAATGTTGAGAGAAAACGTTCTTAAAACAATGTTCCTTATAATATTTGATGAATGTTTTTGTAATGTTAGAAGAAAACATTGTGGCAATGTTCATGGAACATTGGATCCATCCAATGTGAATATAAAATGTTCTTAGAACAAAATTCTTGGAATATTGTATATATTATATATAACTGATTAACACAATCTTGGGAGAAAACATTTTTTGACCATTATTCTCAGAAAGTCCTTTAATCATTAGAAGGATCAGCTAAAAGGGAACATTTTCAATAACATTCTTCAGTAATAATAACAGAACGTTCTCAAAACAATAGAATGTAATGTTCCGCTAACGTTCACATAACCAAGAAGAGGTGTTGGAGAACATAGACAACAGTATTTCTACCTCCATCGTGGTACCACAGGTGTCGAGGGACACCTTGCCCAGGATATGGGTGTCATTGGAAGTAAGAGAGCAGGTGGGGTCTCTCAGTTGGAGCCAGCCTTGATCAATCCCCTTCATGGAGGCTTTGCTTACTGCAATGCTGATACTGTTATCCTCACAGAAGACCTCTGCTTCACCTTGAGGGATATGATACATTTATTAATTGATCTAAATAAAAAAATGACAACAACAAAAATGGCAAGATATTATCAATGCACTTACAATGTGAGAAGCAAAATGTGAAAAGAATGCCCCTATTATGCTATTTTAAAGGTTCCTAATTTTGTTTTGGAGTCTCCAACAACAGGTTTACATGCATCGAAAGTCAAAAAACACTTTTATTTTCTCATAATATACATTGCACATCACCACAATGTTAAATGATTCTCAAACGACTCGTCGGATGATTCAGTCTTTCTTCCTAAAGCTCAGCGATTGTACACACTGTAAAGACAGAACTAGAAGAACTAGAAGAACTAGTTATTCAACCCGAGCCTCCATCGCAAGGACGACTTGAACAGGACGTTTCTCAGTGATACGCTACTCATCTTGAAGTAGAAAATATTTACCTCAATAATTATTCATACTTAAAGGTTATGATTCTGAGGAGCAAGCGGGTCCAAATAAACTGGTACTGACCTATCTTTCAAGAGCAAGCGTTTTATGAATTTCGCTTTGAACTCCTGCGAGATGTAAAAAGCAGTCGTCAGTAAAATTACGTTTGCGGGTCAAGTTCTTTGCGGGTGGACAACGTACAACGTAGGCGGGCATTATGCAAATGTATTATCTAGTGATGTAGAACGGTAACGCAGTGGGATTCAAATCACAGACGACTCATTTAGGCGGTTCAGGGTTTCTTTTGGGAGACAATAACTATTCATGCACTTTTTACTTTACAACTTTGTAGAACGTTTACATTCACAATAACAGTTATTTTACACACTCTTTGAAAAGGGAATACTCAAAAAACCATAAGAGGGGCACTTTAAATCCAAGTTATAGTATCGGGATCTGTTAGTATCGGGATCTATAGTATTCTGCTGTTGCATGAATAGACATACTGGGCAGGTGGAGGGTTTCAGAGGAACTCTGATAGCACACAGCAGGACTAGCCTATGGCAAAGACTGAACCTTGAGCAAGCAAGCAATCTCATTGGTTGCAGGATCAGCAGAGGCCAATCAGCTTGTGCCATGTAAATTATGTGATTACAAGCAGATTGCATGTAAAGGATATATCAACATGATTGAACTAGATATTTCACACTACAAAAACAATGACAGAAACTGTGAAAATGAACAATTGTTTACAGAATCTTTCATGCATTAAGACATTTAAGAAATCTTTTTTTACCTGAGAGAACCCTTGATTTTGTCACAATGATAACAATGCACCTCATCTCTGACTGACTAATTATGGAGAGAAAGACAAATGACAGGTAATTGAAAAAATCATATCCATTCTAAATTGCTAGTGAGCTTAAGAACAGACCTCGTTTTACCTCTGAAGTGTCTCTGCAGCGAAACACACGGGCACATGGTGATGCAGGTCCGATTCCTGTGGTGTCCATGTCAGCATTGCCTCTGTAACCCCTTGACTTGCATTCCTCAGGCTCTTTGACATATTCCATGGACCACTGACCTGGAATGCCAAGATACTAGACAAGAGTGATCGAAAGATTAGATAACATTTACTAAAGTAACTGGTACATGCAAAACCTGTTGGTTGGTTTATCTAGAGATACTAAGCATTTCACCAAGGTCACGTCACACACATCTGACCAGGCCCGGTTCCAGAAACAAATCACTGAGGGTGCTTCTGAAGTTAGGGAGGATGCTCTAATAAAGATTTACAAGTTATTCCTTTTACAAGTAGTTGCAACATTGCACAATTATTTTAATGTGATTTTCCTACATCGCTTACTGCACATCTAGGCCAATGTATTTTTGGTAACACTTTAGTTTAGGGACCAATTCTCACTATTAACTAGTTGCTTATTAGTATCCATACTATTAGGATATTGGCTGTTTATTAGTACTTATAAAGCACATACTATTGCCTTATTTACTACATTCCATAAACCTACCCAACACCTAAATTTAACAACTACCTTACTAACTACTATTAATAAGCAGTAATTCGAAGTTTATTGAGGCAAAATGTCCCATCCATTGTTATGGTTATCACTAAGTCAATAATTGCAATTTCAAGAGTGAATCCTGCATTTAAATGTGTATGTGGCCGTTGGTCCTCTTAGCAGCATGAAAAACAAAACTTTTATGCGAATAGAAATAGAAATCCGTCACTCACTTCAGTTCTGCTGCACTCTTGCAAAAATGTCTGTGATAATCAATAAAGCTGTCTACACCACACAGTCAATATCTTATTTATATCGTGTGTACACATTGTTTGTTATAGAATTCGCAAGTGTGCAAAACTCTACACTGAACCTCTGATTGCCCATTGTGTTTAAGAGATATGCATGTGATTGGCTGCATTTCTCAGCTCTGCAAAAACATATTGTAAATAGAAACCTTCAATGTTCTCCAGAGCGCAAACACAAATAAGCACTGGAGTGTTTACCAATACATAAAGTGCATATTTCAAACCTGTTGTCCAAGTTTTGGGCTCGGAGGGTGATAACGTGAACACGTCCAACAGCTGCATGTTGTACATCTCCATGTAAGGGAGTTGGCGTCAGTAAACTTGGCCTGTTCACCCCTGGTACACAACTATGGACTGGTGATAGAACTACAAAACAGTGGAAACAGGGTAGAATGATTTAAATGCTAAGAACGGCAGTGAGTTGGAGCTACACAATACATGAAAACTACAGCTAAAGCCTTAAGGTCTGTACATACCGGGACGAATATCGTGCACGCTTATCGCCAGCGTTTTTCGCGACGTTTTCGGCGTGTCTTGAGTGTTCACACCCAATCGATTTTCACTGGTGATTCGCCGAGTGAACGTGCAAATTCAGTAGATGGCGCTCCCGGTACACAAGGTGGTGCTGCGGCACTTTACGCTTCTGACATTGTCACACAGAAGAAGAAGAGAGACAGTATTTACGTGCTTGCCAAAACCATTCACACACTTTTTGCTAACTGGCAAGCAGCATTAGCAGCTCATCTTCTTCTTTGTCTACTTACAACTTCTTCGTCGAATCAATGTGTGCTCAGCAAGATCGTTTTGTGCTTGAGCGCCACCAAGTCGTGTTTTACTGTAACTTCGGCAGCTCCAGGCATGTGAACAAAAGCGCCAATCTCATTGGTCGGCCAGTTTTTAACGTGCCGCGTCAGAATAAAAAAACGAACCCAAGGCTTTTTTTAAGCCTCATTACGCTTTTACGCCTGCCATTTTGCGCGTCGGTGTGCACACTCACATTGGCGCCCTTTGTTTAGTCACAAGGTAAAACATCGCCGATAAACACACGTGAAAATCGTCCCGGTGTGAACAGGCCTTTAGTCATACAGGACTAGTCTTTGACAGCAAATAGCACTTTTTATTTCATCACATATGTTTCTAATAGAGTTTTTACAGCATTATTTATTTTTTTCCATTCAAATCTCCCATTGGGATTTAAAAAAGTGTGTTGCAACTGCGGATACAATTATTCATGAGATCATAACATGCATTACGAGGTGTATTACAAGGCATAAGTAATGCATTAAAAATACTTTTATAATAAATTATAAATATATACTGTATATTTCCTGCTAACCCTAACCCTGCCCATAACTTAAGCCTAAAATCAGAGGGAAATGATAGGTGAATAAGAATGGGGCAGAAGCACCTAACCCTTGCTTGACAGAAACTGTAAACTTGTCCAACAAATTTGATTGGTTGACTGGAATATTGTTTCAGGATCAACAAAGATATTGATCCAGGAACACATCACCCATTAAATGTAAACGAGAATAATTGATGCCGACGCCCTGTATGAATGCAGCATACAGATGTGCGCCAAAACTTTTGCGATATTTTCTAAATGCCGATAAAAAAACTATTGCTAAATGACAGCGTTTCCATTAACCGATGTTATACGACTAAAACCTATTTTTTTCCTCTCGTGATAAGTCATTGCAAAAATTATGCCACGTATGTTGGTAGGTTTATGTATATCCCAGCCACCGCATAGCCATTATTTTTAATGGAAGGAGAGGTGTGTTATTCAAGCATTAATGGTAAGGAAAGTCCCTTATACTTGAACGGCCACGTGTTTGTGGGTGTTTCTCCTTCATATCTGCTTCAAGGTCTTGATAAATTGTGGCATTTCTTTGTTTAGAATCCAGTATTCCTGTATTTCTATTGTCTTTTATGAGTTTAATAAAGAACTCTATCTTGTCTTCTTGTCTTCGTTTTGTTTATTTTCATTTATTAAGCACTTTTACACAACTGGCCATTGAACAAAGTGCTGTACAATACCTAAAAAAACACATAAAGACAATCACAACCATTAAAACACAACACTAAAACCACAGTTAAAACAACAGCTAAATAAACCCCTCAGTTTTAATACACAAACAACTTCTATACCCCATTGAATGCTAATGCGAGATGGTATTCCTTAAGCTTGTGTTTAAAAACACTTAATGTGGGTGGCGATCTGAGAGGAAAGGTTAAATCATTCCAAAGTTTTGGAGCTATCGCTACAAAAGCTCGATCTCCACTTCTCTGTTTGGTTCTAGGAATCGTCAAGACCTTAAAGACCGTTTTGGTTCATATTTCTCAATAAAGTTCACCAAACATACTGCGCCATCTTTAAAGAATGTGAATGCGAAAAAGAATGTTTCCATTGCATTTTTGCTGGAAATTTCCTTTTTCGAAAAAACCATCTCATGCGCGGGTAAAAACTTTTTTGCAATATATTGGAGTTTTGGCAAAATTGATGCGTTTCCATTGGGCGTTCGCAATTTGAAGGATAATGGAAACGCTGCTACTGTCTGGCCTTCGAAATATGATGGGATGGAATTAAAAAAAGGTTGAGAACGACTAATACATGATACATGATTCTCACTCACTTTCAACTCCAAACTGCAGAGGCACTTGACTGAGAGCAGTCTGATTATAAGGATTTCTGACAGAGGAGATCCCATTCCCACTCGTCAAAGTGATGTTTGATACAGGATAGTCCTCCAGCGTGAGCTCAAACACATGCAGTCCCAGGTCCAATGTACCATTACTGCTCAGAGTGCACGAGTCCTAGACAAACAAAATAATATCACGGTTTGTGCTCTGAAAAAATGTAACATTTAAATTGTCATTTAAAAATGTCAAAAGTTTTAAAATGTGAAGAACATTGGAAATATGATTTGAGCAAGTCAGGCTTTAATCATTTCTTAATTGAATATAAATATGATTATAGGCCTATCTATTTCTGATAATTCCAGGTTGCTATGGTCGCGCAGGTTGTTTACACATTTAACTCGTGGCCATGAGAAATAGATGCCGTTCCCTCAACTTAGGATCTCGAGGCCACAGCTTTACATCACGTTACCACAAGTTAATATGTCATGGTCATGGCCCTTGTAATGAATACTTTTCGAGTCAATTTAACCGGAATGTTTCTCTTTTTACCCTCATTCTACTTTTGTTTGTTTTTTGGCTTCAAATTTCAGCTTCCTTAACTTCTTGTATTTCACCAGCTTAGAACTTTCTTTTTCACTCTGATGTCTCGGAAAATAAAGAGCTACATGATGTCTTAAACTTTGTTGGTATGATGGGTAAATACAAAGCAAGATACCTTAAATTCAAACCTAACTGCAAAGTATGCGCTTATGTTTTAGTTATTATTGTCTTCCCTTTAAAAAAAACCTCCTCCACTAAAAAAGCTTTGAAAACATTCCATATTATGGAACAATTTATATGTAAATTGTAATTGTTTTTTATTTTATGTTCTTCTCTGTATCCCCACATGTTCGTGTTCATTGTTCTGTATTATCTCTTTTTCTGTACTGAATTATAATTATGCAATTTAAAAAAAGTTGTTCTGAATCCCATCCAGATGTAGGGCCAGATTTACTAGGCAATTTAGCGTGAGCGCAATCCAATAAAAGCGTCGATGGGAGTGGAAGTTCAGCGTGTGATCTACTGACTACACGAATATTAAAGAACACAGATGCAGCCGGATCATTTCCATAATGACCAACACAATCTACCAAGAGCAGTGCAAATTAGTGTCTGGTATATAACAATTATTACAATATTACAAATACAATATTAATTGACTTGCGCAAAACTTAGTAAATCACCTTGATTCATTTAAATTTTGCATCTGAAATTTAATATACTGTACTTGTCAGTATTGAATGAAATTGTAATATTTTTACATTCAACATTTCTGTCGTCCACAGTACTGAAATCAGCTAAGTGCATTTGCCGGTTTAATCTGTATCTGAACTTTTTATGGGAGTGTATCATTAAAAACTGTTACCTCGTCGAGATTTATGTGTGAGTGTTGATGGCAAGATGGACACTTGCATCTCACATCATCTCCATCTGGGTCATGGGCCAGCAGGTGAAGAAGCTCAAAACAGTTCTGAGGAACCCTGAGGAAAGACCATATCAAAGACGCAACTATTTTCTTGATAGTTGAAGTGACAGTGGTGAAATATATTGTACAGTTTGGCGGTCACAAACATATTTGATCTTCACTATTCCAGAAAGCTGTAGGAAAAGTCTATGGATAAATAGTCATTTTAAAAGCACAAACCTTATGCTTGGTATTGTTGCTGAAACAGGGGACTTGTTTGCAGTCCGAGTGTCTGAACGTTGTCTTGTGTCAACAAGACTATGAAGAGTCCATTCACGGTCATTATGAACATTATTTCTCCAGCAGCAACCAGAGTCACTGAAAGAGAGTTTTAATATATATACATCTTGATTATGTCAGATTATTTTGATAGAAAGGTGTGCAATGGATTACAATCAACCAATCAGCTGTTAAATTTAAGTACACAATTAGATAATACCAATTTAGGTCAACCGATGACCAAGCAATACTTAATTTTGTTCAGTCTGTGGTGTTAAAGGTCGCATTAGCAATTAAAGAAAAAACACTGAAGCAAAACATGGTCAGGTCAAAGTATCAATTTTACTGGTAGTCACTGTATGAAGAATTTTTGGGTATAATTTGTCACAGTTTACTTTATTTTGCTATCCTCACTTACATAAATTAACTATAGTGTCCTGCTAGTAAAAACATTATTGTGGCAAGAAGCGAGGCCGAGGGACTGTGAGAGTGGGACGAGGCCGGTCGTGAGTGATAATGAGCGGCAGCTGCGTGCTGGACCGGTCTCGTGTCTCACGGAGGAGCTCGGTCGCATAAAAGGAGGAGCGACGACAGTGAAGGATGAGAGAGGACCAGGCCTGGACTTTATGTTGTATTTTGTTCATGTTTTGTGATGTGTGTGTGTGGCAGTCGTGTGACTGACCTCTAGTGCATTTTGAGGAGTAAGCCCTATGCCCTAAAGTGGATGAACAACAGGGAATAACGCTTTGGAAGAAATTGCCACGCTACCAAATAATCTGAAAGTGATATTAGCCTCTCGAGACTGACTTATACATATACCCGGTGCCCTGTAACGGCTCGCCAGCAGGGGACAACCCAACATACTTCTCCAATACCCTCCTCAGAAGGAGTGTGCCTCCCAGTTCCGCAACATTCCCAGGCAGAGACTAGGCCAAAAACTCACTGGAAACCACCCCAAAACACCAATGGTGTTCCAACCGGCCTCCCAAGGGCACAGAAGAGATGTGGGTACACAAAGATTTTCATTATAATGTTAATGTACAATTTACTGAGAAATGTCTTTGTTCATGCATGGATTTTTTGCTACAATATGTAACATTTTTGCAGTAAAATATCCAAAAACAACTAGGCCAGTGTTATATATTTTGTTCAGTTGAGTACTTACAATATCCCAAATGTTTCCAACTATTTGTAAATGGTGAGAAATAGCTATTTTAACTGAGGAACTGGGACGTGTGAGGGAGTCGCCTGTCAAACGCGTCATATCTGCGTTCCCCTCGGTTTCCGGTTTTATTCTGCAGAAAAGCTTTACTCTCACTGCAGTGTGAACAAGTGTCATAGCAGCCGCCGAGAGAAACGCACAGAGTAACATCATCACATCATCAACACACTCAGATGTGTCTAATATGATCAACAGAGCTGCGTTACCTCACACTCATGAGCGGAGGAGCGACTGTGTCATAATAAAAGTCCCGCTGCTCGCGAGGCATGTGTTGCGTTCTTCTTATTAACAATTGCTCCAGCGGTTCCTTAGCTCCACAACACTCGGTCCTGCTCTGCTTCACTACAATGACGTTAATAATCACATCCATCAACATGATTTCTGCTCGAGTCCTATTCCGATTCTTTTCCACCGGCTGTGAGCTGAAGACCACATGTCCCAAGATTCTGCACTCAAACTTGGTGTCATCAAACTACGCCTTTGTTTTCAATAGGCGACCTCTAGCAGACGGAAAAGTTACATAGTGCACCTTTAAGAGATAATTTCTGTCTAATTTATTAACATTTTCTAATGCACTACTTAACCTGGATTCCCACTAGATTGGAAAAGTAATTTGGTGTGTTCATCAAATTCATGTGTGGTGCTACAATTACGGTATAGTTTGCAAAGTTGATTAATCGGTAAACTCCATTTGAGAGGGACTGGATGATAGCCATCTATTCCTAATATCGTGTTTTAATCTGTACGTTTTCGATACACTGTTATTCATAATAAACTTTCTGTCTTAGTCACCTTTACATCCAAAAAATTAATTTTATCACAACTTTCGTCCATTCTAAACCCAATTGAAGGAATTCTCGACTTGAAAAATGACACAAATGTATCTCTTTTGGAACCTGACCATACCAGAAAACAATCGTCAATATACAGTATATCTTCCAAACCTTAATATGTGTATTAAAAGGATTGCCTTTACAGATAAAATCTCGTAAAAATTTACCCATGAATAAATGTCCGTAACTTTGTGCTATCGGAGTACCCATCGCCGTAAATTGAGTCTTTCTCAAACAATTTTTTTTTGTTAAGATCCACAATATTAAGGTCCACAATACATTGTTATCGGTACTCTGGTGTCATAATCTTGAGGAATGTTTGACATCAAGTGTAACCATCCAATCCACCATGTTTACACAAGGAATCAGTTTTCATTTATTCAAATAAATCTGTGGTATTTTTTAAATAAGATAGTAATTTCATTACTATCTGTTGAATCTGAAAGTCGAGGAAATTAGATATGGCTTCTGTGGCCGCATCGTTTCCTGAGACTATTGGAGGATCCTCTAATGATTTATGTATTTTAGGTAAAGCATATAAAACTGGAATTATGTTTTGTATAAATGTAATTGTTTTATGTAATTTTTGGTGGATATGGTTATATCTGGAAAGATTATATTGCATATGGTTAATTGGTGATGAACGACACTTAATTGTAAGTTGATTTTAGATAGCAAACATGTTAAATAACTGCCTGCTCGACCAAATGGTTGAACACATTTTGAGTCACTATATTTTATTGAGAGGACTACCTAACTTAACTCAAGCTGATTGAGCCATCTCTACCATCTGGTTGAGATATGTTATGCCAAAAAAAAAAAACACTAGATGTCACCGTGTCAATCAATAGGACATCACAACAGGAAATCACAACACTTCGTCTACCATGGATGTCAGAATGTTTTTTAAAAATCACTCCTGCCATGTGAACTGTTTTTGGTGAAATTTTGCAAGGTAAGCATTTTTTTTTTACATATTACACTGTAAGAGCCTAACTTTACAAAATTATGTTGTGAAATATCCATGAAATATCTTTAGTATGTGTGTAATAATTTTTCAAAAACGTGCTCAACCAAATGGTTGTCACATTATGGTAAACGTAGAAAAGCTAAGCTAATGTTTTCAGATCATCCATTTCTGCAGTCAGAATGGACTATTTGCAGAGAAGTATAAACTTCTGATCATTTCATAGCTATGAATATGACACAGCTATTGTTATTTCTTCATGAATATAGATTTGGTCGGCATTACTGGGAACGCCCACAAAAACGTCATATCCGTTTATGCCGTGGGGGAAAACTATCCATTCGAATGAACGCATGTAGACCATGTAAGATGCTTTATCTTTGTAGTGATTACAAAGTAAGATAGTTCACCCAAAAATGAAAATTCTGTCATTAATTACTTACCCTCATGTCGTTCGACACCCGTAAGACCTCAGTTCGTCTTTGGAACACAAATGAAGATATTTTAGTTGAAATCCGAGGGCTCAGAAAGGCCTCCATTGGCACAATGCAATTTACACTCTCAAGACCCATAAAAGGTACTAAAGACGTCGTTACAAAGTCCATCTCACTACAGTGGTTCTACAATAACTTTATGAATCGGCGAGAATAGTTTTTGTGTGCAAAAAAACCTAAATAACGACTTACATAGTGATGACGATTTCAAAACACAGCATCATGCAGCTTCGAAGCGTTATGAATCAGTGAGTCGAATGAGCAGTTTGGATCGCCAAAGTCACGTGATTTCAGCAGTTTGGCGGTTTGACACACGATCCGAATCATGATTTGACTCACTGATTCATAACGCTTCGAAGCTTCATGATGCCGTGTTTTGAAATCGGTCATCACAATATAAGTCGTTATTTAGGTTTTTTTTGCACACAAAAAATATTCTCGCTGATTCATAAAGTTATTGTAGAACCACTGTAGTGAGATGGACTTTGTAACGACGTCTTTAGTGCCTTTTATGGGTCTTGAGAGTGTAAAGTGCATTGTGCCAATGGAGGCCTTTCTGAGCCCTCGGATTTCAACTAAAATATCTTCATTTGTGTTCTGAAGATGAACGGAGGTCTTACGGGTGTCGAACGACATGAGGGTGAGTAATTAATGACAGAATTTTCATTTTTGGGTGAACTAACCCTTTAAGGGAAGGACTTGGCTCATGTTTGTGCTTCAATACATGCTGATATAGTCACTTGAATGACATTTTCTCTTCAGAATACATGCACTGACATGTCAACTCCAAATTTTCTTTGTAAAATGTAAATGCTGAACTAATTTGTGCATGGCTGTACTAACAAGAAAAACAAATAAATAAATGCATGCAAGACAACAGAAACCTGACGGATTTCTAAACTTTATTTAAACCAGTGTCATTGATGCCAAACAGCTTATCAACAACTGCACTTAAAGCAAGGAACACACCAAACCGACGCTGACCAACTAGTGGCGACGAAAGCAGACTGCGGAGAGCAGACTGCCAATCGGCAGAAGTGATTCTAAATAGGCTATACTGGGTTAACACCCCATGCATTTCCAGTGTGGGGGAATGGACTTTTCTCCGACTCCGCCCCCACGCCACGCCCCCAGCTATGACACGTCTATACTGAGATAATTATTCCATGGGTCTTACCTCAGAGTGAAGGGCTCGTCACCAGAGACATTGGTGGTCATGTGACGCTCGGACTGGCACCAGAGGATCTGACCCGACTGGTCCTGATCCGTCACCTCCGGCTCTGCGATTGTGAGAACGCCACAGTCTCCACTACCACAGACCCATCCGACTTGAGGATCACAGGGCTGTTTACCAGACTCTCTGTAGTAAAAGTGCATCTGCCAGGAACACATTCAACAGATATCTTTTTTTTTTTTTACTGCAAATAAGCCATGCAAGATATTTTAAAGTATGCTCTCAAAAACTGGACCCCATTGACTTTCACTTTATGGGAAAATAAAATATTTGTTACATATTATATTGTGTTTCACAGAAGAAAGAATCATACAGGTTTGGAATGAAATGAGTTCACAGTTATGTTTAACAAATAAAAATTGTCATTACAATAGCCTGTGTACAATAACTGTCATTGTCCCGGTAGCAAATAACATTTTTATTTAAGCTGCTTTAATTTCGGCAATAATCTGCTGAGTGTCTTCTTTTAAAAGAGACCAACCTTAGTCTAGTATAGCCATTTATATTCAAATCTATGCTCAAGTTAACAGACAGTCAGATTAAATATATATTAATTTGGTTTTAATTTATCAACCAGGACGTACCTCCACTGTTCCTCCTGGATATCTGTTTCCTGGCATGAAGGTCAAAGAGCCCCCATAGAAACTTACGGCTGACCCCACAGAAACAGCCAAGCTGATCAGCTGCAGTAGCGCAGCATGTGCCATCGTGTTTGATGAGATGACACTGAGAGTAATGCGGTAAACACACACGACTACATGGACATTCTCCTTTCCCTTCGATAGTTTGACTGGTTCTGCCAGCACATGAAGAATGTTTTTGATCTTTCTGATCACACTTGTTCGTTTCCTTGAAAACCAACATACACGGATATCAGCTTTCAGTAGTTGTTTCCTCATGTGTGTAAATTATACTGATTAAGATGGACAGCATGTTCAACATTCCTGCAGGGAATAATTCAAGTAAGGAAAACATAATTATATGATATTCCAGATAGGTGAGTGCTTCTCAATCGATGGTCATCATAACTGAAAAATGGATCACAGGTCCGATTTGATAAGCTAGCAACTAACCATATAATCAACCAATGCCAACTAAATGAACGAGATGCTTCCTGAAAGCTACGTCCAATCAAACTGTAACTCTTTTTGTTTTTTTTGTTTTTTGGGCACAAATTAATTTGTCACTTGGTAGAAGCAGCCAAATTAGATGCCAGCATGGACAGGTTATGCCATGTTCCTTCATTCTCAAAAATCATGACCAAAACTACATAAAGAAACCACACACACACCACCCCTAAACATACCCATCACACACACACAGACACTCACACACACACACACACACACACACACACACACACACACACTACCCCTAAA
Source organism: Gobio gobio (assembly GCF_949357685.1). Classification (NCBI taxonomy): domain Eukaryota; kingdom Metazoa; phylum Chordata; class Actinopteri; order Cypriniformes; family Gobionidae; genus Gobio; species Gobio gobio. Next base: position 5,837,883 of record NC_137119.1, read on the forward strand.
CCTACCCATCTCACACACACACACACGCACGCACGCACGCACACACACACACACACACACACACACACACACACACACACACACACACACACACACACACACACACACACACACTATCCCTAAACCTACCCATAACAGGAAACATTCTGCATTTTTATATTTTTAATAAAACATTCTTTAGTATGTTTTTAAAGCTATTTTAACTATGAAGACAAATGAAATGTCCTCATATTTCATGTCTACATCATAATACCAGTGTGATACCCATGTCATTATACAAATTTGTGTCCTCATATATCACAAAAACAAACATACACACCCCCTAAAATATTCTCACTTATCACAGTCAAAAGTGACCGCCGTTGGCTGGAAAATACATCAAAGTTTTTTGGGGTATAATCTACAAATCATCCACAATGCAGAAAAGCACACAGCAATGAAGGTGTTAATTGAAAAAAAAAAAGCACAAAAAAAAAAAGATACATTAATTGTATTTTAAAAATTGTGGAAACAAAGAATGATTGCCTAATTATTAGTTAGTAGCACAAGTCGATTCCCTGAAAATACTAAATAAATAAAACAGTGCATTTTTAAATAGTTAAACTAAATATATTACATTGATTTTACTTTATTTAAATTTTTTTTGAAGTGGCCTCTTTTACCGGGATGAGTGTGAGTGTGGTGACAGAATGTGTATTTTTGGGTGAACTATCCCTTTACAGTTTTTTTCCAATTGCTAACACACTAAAATTACATGGACAGCACAATTATTTAAACTAACACACAGAGAGCAAAACCTCTTCTCAAGTCTTCAAAAGTCTAAACACATTTTCTGCTTTACACACATTTTGCAATTCAAAATGGCACTTTTTAAATGCACTGAACACGGTTCTTTGCATAAGACACAACAATCTGACATAAAGTCACATGTTTGCCATTTCAAAACACTGGCATTCAAAATGACACTACATGAGCTAATTGGCCAATACATGTGCCACCTGGCCAAACACCTCAATGGTTAATTGTTAACACTTCAATCAGGATGTAAGCACTATAAAAAGACCACAGGTGAGCACCTATTTTTTTTTACTGTAATATATTTTTTCTGAATTTTTTTTCAGTTTACTGTTTTTTGTGAGAATATTTGTGTTCAGTCCCATGCAAATATATCTGTTGTGCATATGTTGCACTGACTTGTTTACCGTAGTGAAAAATAAAAAAAATAAAATGTTTCAACAGTATGTGTGTGTATCTGCAAATATGCATGTGAACAATTTGATAAAAAATGTTGTATTATGGCAAAGCACAGGCTACTAAAGATGAGGGTGCTTTTCATTAAGCCCAACAGTAGCCACGTTTACATGCGCACTTTTAAATTATTCCGATTGAAAGATTCGGTGGACTGTTTACATGAGACGTTATCTAAACTGATCTGGTGTTTACATGTGCTGACTTTCAGTAGGAATCATTTTGTGACATGCGCACACAGTTTGTCTGCCGCCTCAGATTCGTTATGTATCGTGGATCAATAGTTCTTTGTTGGTAATTTTTATATTTATAAATTTTTCTGTGGGTGGACATGCAGTAGTTTAACCTAATTTATATCCTATACAATGGCTATTTCAACAGCTGTGAATGATGAATGCGGAATCAAAAATGAATTCAATTCATTTATTTTGAAAAACACAAAATTAACAATAAAATGCACTCAAATTATTAATAAAAACATAGGATATACGGTGAATGAAACATCATGAATGAAGCATTCAAGACGTGCTCAGCATCATTACTAGTAGGCCTATACTAAACATATATATTTCAGATGATTAAGGAAAGATACCATAATCACAAAGGTATAAATATTAACAAAAGTAATTAAAGTAGACTGTGGGTAATGTTACTTTACCAATTTGAAGCAGTTGTTGAATTTTTTTTTTTTATAGCTAACTAACTAACTAACTAACTAACGAGAAACAGAGAGCAGCTTGAATGTTCCCCGTTGAAATGGCAGCTCTCAACGGCCACCAGGACTTGTACAGTTTTATAAAAGCTATTTATTATTTGTCGTAAAGTGTAAGAATCACCTCAGAAAAATAAATTATTCTGTCAGGCGCAGTTGAAGCCTCGGACAAACGCTGTCAAGATGAGATGGTGTAGCCAGGCTATGTCTGTGTCATTATTCCAGCATCATGTTCATAACATGTTACGAAATAAAAAGTTTAATACCTCAGAAAAAGGAACTTTCCTCTCTTGTCAACATTAGCCTGGTGTGAGCGCTGTATATCACGTCACAGAAAGACGTGCACTCACAGTAATCGATCAGGTCGTTTACATGGTGGAATTTTTCGTTTGATCGGTTCATGAAAAGGTTTATCCCACCCCTCTCAAACCGATTACAATTTCATTCGGTTTGGCCATTTTTATTCCGATTGAGGTTTTTATGGAGTATTTTTATTCGGATTGGAGTTTTAAACCGATTACAGTGCTCCATGTAAACGCATTTACTAGTTAGACAAAAATCTGTTAATATGAATGAAGTGTGTGCCATTTCGTGCAAAAGTTTGATTTTGATAATGCTATGTGTAGTTTCGGTTGCAGTGCTTCATTTTGCAGGATATATGAGGTATTTTGCAGTTTGGGTGTGTGGTTTTGTGAATTGTGTTAAGTATTTTGATAAAACCAGACTAGTTTGAAAAATTGTGTGTTAGCAATTGGAAAAAACTGTAAACAGTGAGAGGGTAGAGCTGAAAGCCCACTAGATGGCGGCAGACCATTTACCACTCAACAAAACAATCCATGCTCCCCATGAGGGATGCTCATTATTACAGTTTTTCTCAATTGTTTACACACAAATTCTGGTACTTGAGACACAATGACCACAACATGTAACTCATTCACCAACCCCCTGAACCAATTCTGCTAAACTACAAGCACAGTTCCTGCTTTACACTCAAATTGCAGTTCTAAAACCCACTTTTTTCAAAACACTACACACAATTCTCTGCTTTTGGCACAATTTTCATGCAGAAAATATCTTGTTTTCACAAGGAACACACTGCCATTCAAAAATGCACACTGACTCATCACAAGGGCAAACACCTGTCACGCAGTTTTACAATTAGCAAACAGAGCTTTAGCATCAAAGGGCAACAGGTGAGCTCTTCTTTTGGAGCAGCATAGTTTTTTTTGTTTGTTTTTTTTACTGTAACTGTACACAGTAAATTCTTCTGTTGTTGCAGACCATTATATGTGCAACTTTGTGATGGTTGGGGTGTACACTGTGTACATTGTTTTTGTGGGAAAAATAAAATATATTTGTTACCGTGTATTTGTGTGTTCTGAGTATAAAAACAATATTCTCAAATATTTTACAACACACTTATGTATGTACTGTCTGTAAGTGTAACACTGAACCAAAAAAAATACCTAAGTCATTATGATGAATGGAGAAGAAGTGTTTTCCATTCATCATAGTGTTTTACAGTGAGCACATCAGTGTTCAACTGGTTCTTATAAATGTACATACATATGATGGTTTGTTTGTCATTTGAAAACAAAATCCCATTTTGAGAAGAAATAACATTGTTTTGAATGTAAAGTTTCATTTTGCAGGATAATTGAGGGGTTTTGCTCATTGTGTGTGTTTTTTTTGGATTTGTGTGCAGAGTTCTGAGAATATGAGGCATGCTTTCAGAAAATGTGTGTAAACAATTGAGAAAAACTGTAATGCCTCATCTTCATTACCCATCCACATCATGTATGACCCATGTGAATTGTGTAAATTGAAGGGGGAAAAATTTATGTGTTTTCAAATAAAATCCCTTTATTTCATGCATGAGTAGTTTCCTCACTGCCCGATAGAGATGGTAGTTCTAATTTGATAAGATGCCTATACTTTTTGCTACAATTTCAACTGTACTGTATCCAATACTGATTTCATAGGCCTCCTTACTTACATAAATATGACATTTTTCAAGATAATATTCATCTTTAGAAAACAAAAAGGTATTCTATTAAAGATAGAAAACAGATGGATAGATGCTTTGGGGTGGACTATTTTAATTTAGGCCAAGCACAACCACCCAAAACACCCAGGCATAGTAGAGATGATTTTGCATTTTTCACGTGCTGTCCAGACGATGTCAGTGTTGCTTAATGTAGTGTAACGCATTTTTTTTAGATGCATTTCGAAAGATCAACAAAATCAAGATGATTGAGCAAATCCTGTTTGAGTCCAGATAGGCTTTTTTAAACAGAAAACAATGTATTCTTTATAATGACACTTACAGTCATTCATAAACTTTTCCCATAGTCACATACATTATAAATCATTTTATAATACTTACTCACTGACAGGTGAAGTGAATAACACTGATGATCTCTTCATCACGGCTCCTGTTAGTGGGTGGGATATATTAGGCAGCAAGTGAACATTTTGTCCTCAAAGTTGATGTGTTAAAAGCAGGAAAAATGGGCAAGCGTAAGAATTTGAGCGAGTTTGACAGGGGTCAAATTGTGATGGCAAGTCGACTGGGTCAGAGCATCTCCAAAACTGCAGCTCTTGTGGGGTGTTCCCGGTCTGCAGTGGTCAGTCTCTATCAAAAGTGCTCCAAGGAAGGAACAGTGGAGAACCGGCGACAGGGTCATGGGCGGCCATTGATGCCCGTGGGGAGCGAAGGCTGGCCCGTGTGGTTCGATCAAACAGACGAGCTACTGGAGCTCAAATTGCTCAAGAAGTTAATGCTGGTCCTGATAGAAAGGTGTCCGAATACACAGAGCATCTCAGTTTGTTGCGTATGGGGCGGCATAGCCGCTGACCAGTCAGGGTGCCCATGCTGACCCCTGACCCCCGCCGAAAACACCAACAGTGGGCACGTGAGCATCAGAACTGGACCACGGAGCAATGGAAGAAGGTGGCCTGGTCTGATGATCACGTTTTCTTTCACATCATGTGGATGGCCGGGTGTGTGCGCGTGGCTTACCTGGGGAACACATGGCACCAGGTGCACTATGAGAAGAATGCAAGCCGGCGGAGGCAGTGATGCTTTGGGCAATGTTCTGCTGGGAAACCTTGGGTCCTGCATCCATGTGGATGTTACTTTGACACGTCCCACCTACCTAAGCATTGTTGCAGACCATGTCCAGCCTTTCATGGAAGCGGTATTCCCTGGTGGCTGTGGCTCTTTCAGCAGATAATGCGCCGCCACAAAGCACAAATGCTTCAGGAATGGTTTAAGGAGCACAACGAGTTTGAGGTGTTGACTTGGCCTCCAAATTCCCCAGATCTCAGTCCAATCGAGCATCTGTGGGTCGTGCTGAACAAACAAGTCCGATCCATAGAGGCCCCACCTCGCAATTTACAGGACTTAAAGGATCTGCTGCTAACATTTTGGATACATCTGCATAAAATATTATACATCATGGCTTTCTAAAAAACACAATCTGACAAAATACACTCTTATCTGTGGTATTCTAATATGGAAGGGACTGGGATGAATAAGAGAGGCTGGAGTGTGTCTAGTTTGCTGACCTGTTTGTTTATAGGGAATGATCTAACTGATAGGGTTTGCTTCTGTATAAACATTTTGAAGAGAGCCATGAACATGACCTGAAGTGAAATATGCCTGCAGACAGCAGTACTGTTGGAAACATGAATCTGCGCAGCGCGTTGGCACCATTTTCATGATCCTATAAAATTGTATTTTATAAATGTTTATGCACATGAGCTATATTTTTTCAGCAGACACTTTGCATAGTTATTGCAACTTCGCACTCATCTCTAGGGTAAGCATCGACTTTGGAATATATATCTGAGGATGACTAGTTGGTTTAAACAAATGAGACATGTAGATTCCAGATACACTTCCAAAGCCTTATTGGGCATGATGTGACTCCCACATGCTCTGACAGTGAGTTAGTAATACTGTGGCTAAAAAAGTGTTGGATCATGGAATACAGAGCACATTTAGCCTACTGGGTTATATATTTATGGATGTACTTAAATTGGGGGGAAAAATACCAATCATACATTACTATCCTCTCAGTCCTGGGACTGTGGCGGTTCTGGCATTCTTGAGGAAATGCGATCGAGACACTCTGACCCACTTTCCTCTCAGCTGAGTTGACTGCAGCTGTTAAACATACCAAAGTAAGACCTCTAAACCACTGCGTCCACAGCTGCAGGCCTTTCATAATCCGGCCAATAACCATTTCATATTTCAAAATATCACGCACATGGACCTTTTGTGAAGGTTCACTTTGTATCACTCCTTTAGCCTTGTTAGCAAGTTAAAAGTATGGGGGACTAGGAGAGACACATACTGTACAAATGTTCAGCAATTATTTAAAATATAAATAAGTGGCAATCAAAATGCATGTATAGAAACATTAGTTTATTTAATCATTAAACGTGTAAAATTGTACTTATTCAATAATTAGATAAAAATACATATTAAAATAATAATTGTGTTCTTGTTACATTTTACATTAAGTTTGCACTGTAACAAGGACACCTTAAAATAAATAATTTATTAAAAATGAATTTAAATTATTGAACACTCTTTAATAGCATATTAACTTCGTACAATTATTTAGCAAACATAAAATCGTAAAAAAGTATAATTTGAAAATATAAAAAATCCCTTTGCAAACTGACAAAATAAAGTAAAATTTGTATTATGTAATTAAACTTTTCATTATTAAATATGATTAATACATAAATAATTAAATAGTTCATAACAATAACTTAATTAATTAGCAATTTATTACATTTTTTATTAGGAGTGTGTATATATATATATATATATATATATATATATATATATATATATATATATATATATATATATATATATATATATATATATATATATATATATATATATATATATATATATATATACAGGACGCCTGCCTTTACATGCACATTAACTTTAATACCATCCCATTCTTAATCTGTAGGGTTTAATATGGAGTCGGCCCACCCTTTGCAGCTATAACAGCTTCAACTCTTCTGGGAAGACTTTCCACAAGGTTTAGGAGTGTGTTTATGAGAATTTTTAATTATTCTTTTCTCAGAAGCGCCGGTCAAGTTCCTCCACACCAAACTCGCTCATCATGTCTTTATGGACCGACGCTTTGTGCACTGGTCAGTCATGTTGGGGCAGGAAGGGGCCGTCTCCAAACTGTTCCCACAAAGTTGGGAGCATGAAATTGTCCAAAATGTCTTGGTATGCTGAAGCATTAAGAGTTCCTTTCACTGGAACTAAGAGGCCAAACCCAACCCCTGAAAAACAATCCCACACCATAATCCCCCTCCACCAAACTTTACACTTGGCACAATGCAGTCAGGCAAGTATACCTTTCGGATTGGCAGACAGAGAAGTGTGATTGGTCACTCCAGAGAACACATCTCCACTGCTCTAGAGTCCAGTGGTGGCGCGCTTTACCCACTGCATCCCACGCTTTGCATTGCACTTGGTGATATAAGGCTTGGATGAGCTGCTCGGCCATGGAAACCCATTCCATGAAGCTCTACACACTGTTCTTGAGCTAATCTGAAGGCCACACAAAGTTTGGAGGTCTGTAGCTATTGACTCATAAACACACACACACACACACACACACACACACTCACACTCACACTCACACTCACACACACACACACACACACACACACACACACACACACACACACACACACACACACACACACACACACACACACACACACACACACACACACACAATATAAACACAAACTGTTATGTTAGATGCAATTAATAGATTTGACAGCACACATTTTTTCTAATTAGTAATTTCCTTTACATTTATTAATTTTCTTTTCTTTTTTAATTTATGGAGGAAATTAAATTACTGTTTGTGTTTTCCATTAGGCGACTCTGCTTTTTCAGTATGCACTCAGTGTGCCAATGAACAAAATATTTAAATTTAATCTCGAAATTTGAAACGCTGCCATAAGTCACTCCTATGACAGAATTTGCGTCTGATGGTTTCCAGCTGAAAGCCCTTTGTGTTTGTTAATACTGTGGCTCTAAATAGTTGTGTCCAGACTGGACTTCCTCTATTGTTAGCTACATGCTGCAAAGTGTGGAACGGCTTGCTCAGCAGCTGCTGAGAATAATAGAAGGTTGAGCGAGCAGGATTTGTGTCCAACAGGAACAAGAGCCTTTGTGTTACGGATATGAAAGCCAGTGTTATTCAGAATGACTGGCTCTAACCTCACCTATCCTCTACAGGATTTCAGTTCAACTTGAACTTGAGGCAAGTACACATCAAATCTCTTGGACTGTCCTTTTTCCTAATGAGCCACCTACATTCCTCCAAATAAGATTTTATATTCCGCCCAAAAAAACTGGAAGAATTTTTTTCAGATCATAGATGCACGACAAATAATCCCTATCCGTCAGCGTCACCTTGACTCAATGAGCTGTAAAAATGTTCAGACTTCATGGGAATGACGTTACAGTTGGTATTTTAATGTGTCATGGTATAACAAAAAAAATCTACGGCAAGAGCTCTTTTCAATCGCCGAATTATTTCCTTTTGTATTCAGCTGTAACAATATGAAAAAGGGCAATATATCCTGAAAACCCGCATGAAAGAGTTCTCTCTTTAAGTACACTTAAGTGGTCTTTTATTTGATTTATGTTTTTTTACCTGCAAGGACAGTTTTTTAAAATATACTTTTAGTTATGACAACATATGTTTTTCAGTCTAAATAATGCTGGGTAATTTCAACCCAAATTTGGGTCAAATATGGACAAACCCAGCCGTTGGGTTACATTTTTAACCCAATGATTAGGTTTGTCCATATTTGACTCAAGTTTTGGTTAAAACAACCCAGCATTTGTAGAGTGCATTGCTTTAAATCATCAAAATAAGTTAAGCAATTTTCAACTTTTTTCACAAGTTAGCTAAACAAAATTCAACTCATTTTTCAGTTTAATGTAATTAAAGTTGAAATGACTTAAACATCCAAGTTGATTGTACTTAATTTAAGGCAGCAACTTTTTTTTTTTTTTACAAGTGTACACTTATTTTTTCACATGGGAAAAGTTAAATGAATGGATATTTGGAAGATATTTTGAGTGGTAATTTGATTTAAACCATTTAATACTTTTAAACCATTTAAAGGGACACTCCACTTTTTTGAAAATAGGCTCATTTTCTAACTCCCCTAGAGTTAAATAGTTGAGTTTCACAGTTTTCGAATCCATTCAGCCGATCTCTGGGTCTGGCGGAGGCACTTTTAGCATAGCTTAGCATAGATCATTGAATCTGATTAGACCGTTAGCATCTCGCTCAAAAAATTACCAAAGGGTTTCGATATTTTTCCTATTTAAAACTCGAATCTTCTGTAGTTACATCGTGTACTAAGATCGACAGAAAATGAAAAGTTGGGATTTTCTAGGTAGATATTGACAGGAACTATACTCTCATTCCTGCATAATAATCATAGACTGTAAAACAATATGGATGACTAACAGACAGCAGACAAAAGGCAATCCACCAGTCACTCAAAGTGGCCACGCCCTTAATTATGCAGAACTTTAAAGGGATAGTTCACCCAAAAATGAAAATTCTGTCATCATTTACTCACCCTCAAGTTGTATTCCAAACCTGTATGAGTTTCTTTGTTCGGCTGAACACAAAAGAAGATATTTTGAAGAATGTTTGTTACAAAGCAGAGAGAGAGCAACTATTGACTACCATAGTATTTTTTTCCCTACTATGGTAGTCAATGGTTGCTCTATCTGCTTTGTTACAAACATTCTTCAAAATGTGTTCAGCAGAACAAAGAAATTCAGACAGGTTTGGAACAACTTGAGGGTGAGTAAATGATGACAGAATTTTCATTTTTGGGTGAACTATCCCTTTAAGGCTTTATAAAATGTAAACGAATGCGTTATTTAAAAAAATCACCTCCATCACAGTTGTCATGAAGGGCAAAATTAGATATATAGACCAAAACCACAATTTGTACCAGACTGTAAACATGTTTTTTTCTGCTGTGAAGTTGGGCATTTTAACATAGGGCTCAATGAGATTCTGCTCCCTTCTGGAGCCGGTCTCTAGTGGCCAGTCGATGAATTGCAGTTTAAGTCACTTCCGTATTGGCTTCAATAGAAACTATGGGAGGTTGCTGCTTGGTAATGATCAAGGAACTTTGAGCCGTACAATGGGTGCAGCGACGCAATGATATTACGCAGCACCTGAAAATAGGCTAACTTCCGTCAACATAACCAAATGTGACAACCTGCTTGCACAGGGAGCGTGCCGGGGACTATTTTCAGACGCTCCGTAATATCATTGTGCCGGTGCACTCGTGGTACAGCAGCAAAGTTCCTTGATCATTACGCAGAAATGAGAGTATAGTTCCTAGTCATATCGGCCTAGAACAGTGCAACTTTTTATTTTCCGTCGGTCTTAGTACACAATGTAACTACAGAAGATTCAAGTTTTAAATAGGAAACTCTTTCATTTTTCAAAGTCATTTTTTGAGCAAGATGCTAACCGTCTAATCAGATTAAATGATCTATGCTAAGCTATGCTAAAAGTGCTACCGCCAGACCCGGAGATCGGCTGAATGGATTCGAAAACGGTAAAACTCAACTGTTTAACTCTAGGGGAGTTGGAAAATGAGACTATTTTCACAAAAAGTGGCGTGTTCCTTTAAGCACCATTAATAAAGTATTCCAGTCCAAGTGTAGTAAATTATAAAAGCCAAAAATATTTTCTGAGACGGTACTATGTATATGGTCCTCAAAATGCATTTATTGCAAACAATTAAAAATTACAGCTTTAAAAAAAACACTCACAGCACAAAAACTGCATCTGTCGTTCACTCGTTCACCTCTTCCTCGTCATCCTCGAATGCTTCCTCGCCATCGTTGGCTGTAGCCTCTTGGTACTGCTGATACTCCGACACAAGGTCATTCATGTTGCTCTCGGCCTCGGTGAACTCCATCTCATCCATTCCCTCTCCGGTGAACCAATGCAGGAAGGCCTTGCGCTTGAACATGGCCGAAAACTGCTCGGAAATGCGCTTGAAGAGCTCCTGGATGGCGGTGCTGTTGCCGATAAAAGTGGAGGCCATCTTAAGTCCTCTGGGTGGAATGTCACACACCGCGACTTTAACGTTGTTGGGGATCCACTCTACGAAATAGCTGCTGTTCTTGTTCTGAATGGCCAACATCTGCTCGTCCACTTCCTTCATGGACATGGGCCCGCGGAAAACGGTAGCCACCGTGAGGTATCGCCCGTGCCGCGGGTCGCAGGCGGCCATCATGTTCTTGGCGTCAAACATCTGCTGGGTGAGTTCAGGAACCGTGAGTGCGCGATACTGCTGACTTCCTCTTGCGGTCAATGGCGCGAAGCCGGGCATGAAGAAGTGGAGGCGAGGGAAAGGCACCATGTTGACTGCCAGCTTGCGCAGGTCTGCGTTCAGCTGGCCGGGGAATCGCAACGAAGTGGTGACGCCACTCATAGTCGCCGACACCAAGTGATTGAGATCCCCGTACGTTGGGGTGGTGAGCTTGAGCGTGCGGAAGCAGATGTCGTACAGCGCCTCGTTGTCGATACAGTACGTTTCGTCTGTGTTCTCCACCAGCTGATGCACAGAGAGCGTGGCATTGTAGGGCTCCACCACCGTATCGGACACTTTCGGTGAAGGCATGACGCTGAAGGTGTTCATGATGCGGTCAGGATACTCCTCTCGGATCTTACTAATCAGAAGAGTCCCCATTCCCGATCCGGTTCCTCCACCGAGGGAGTGCGTGAGCTGGAAGCCTTGCAGGCAGTCACAATGCTCACACTCCTTCCTGACCACGTCCAGGACTGAGTCCACTAGCTCGGCTCCTTCCGTGTAGTGGCCCTTGGCCCAGTTGTTTCCTGCACCTGTCTGTCCTGCGAAAGCAATACAATAAGGGAAGATTGGTTTGCAATGAAAACGAAATACAATCTTCTTAGCCGCTGCTGGCTACAGCGAACCATGTGTGGAGCATTCATCATAGCCTATGTGACGTTTATGTCTTGACTGGTTTTGTAGTCCAGGGTCACATTTATTTCCTCTTGTTAAAATAAAATCTGTCCACACTTGTCTTGAGAAGTGATATTGATGAGATAACATATATTGTACCTCTTTTATAAACATATAGGAAGGCATTAGATTAACAAAAGTACAGTATTTGAAGAGACTAAAATACATCATTAGATTTGTTTAGATTTTCACTGTCAAAACTGAAAATCATTAGCTTCAAGTACAATTTTAAAGTGTCCCACAGTTTAATTTCCTAACCCTAAATATAAGGTCTGTACTAGAGCCACTGCCCCTCTGCCCTCATCAGCTGAGGTGCCCCTCTAGCAGTCTATGGTCGCTACCCATCCCCATTAAAAGTGTTCTGTTTTGTAAAATACTATTTTATTTTGACAGTTAAGTAGAATAATTGAATTACTGATAACAGAAAAATCTGAATCCCATTAAAAGATATTCATCTGAAAGGTATTTTTTTTATGACTTATGTACAAGCATATCAATATTTACTTATTTAATTGTCCATATTTTTAATTGAAGATGTGTCATCATAAAAAAATTAAAAAACATAATAGAATTTGTCATAATAGAATTCACTCAATTAACCTATAGGTTTTAATGAAAGTGAAGATGCCTGAAATGTACATCTAAATCATGAAAATATTAAATAATAGCCCCGTTAATTACAATAAGCATTAGATTTAAAAACAATAACACCAGTAACAACATGTCACTTGGGGCCTTCTGTGCCAAATATGGCTGGGTCATCTTACCCCAAGGGTCTAATTTTATCTTTTTACTTCAAAATAAAAGCTATAACATTTACTCCACAAAACCAAAAGCATTGTGTCCACAAATCCATCACTATTTTCGATACACTCTAAAAAAATCCTGGGTTAAAGACAACCCAAGTTGGGTTGAAAATGGACTAACCCAGCGATTGGGTTGTTTTAAGCAAACATTTAACCCAACCGCTGGGTTAAAACGACCCATTCACTGGGTTAAAACAACCCAATTGCTGGGTTAGTCCATTTTTGTTTTTAACCCACACTGTAAAAAATTTCAGGTATCCAATTGAACATTTTCTAGTGACTGATCACATCTTAATTTTTTAGTTGGCCAATTTGAATTTCTGTGAATAAAATTGTATCAATTTACAGAAATTCAATTTGGCCAACTGAAAAATTCAGATGTGATTAGTCACTAGAAAATGTTCAATTGGAGAGGCCGGACATTTTTTACAGTGCAGCATTTTTTAGAGTGAAGACACAAAATTAGATCAAAACTGTTTTGACTAACTAAATCTCACAAATGTTGATATTAAGATGAAATGACAAAATTAAAAATATTATATTCATTAATCAAAAGTGCTGATTTGTTGGTTTAAAGGGGTCATTAACTGAGAATGCAAATTTTCCTTTAACTTTTGAGTTAAGAGGTTGTTGAACTATAAAAATATCCTGCATTATTTGTTTGTATTCGGTACATTCCGTCACAATTTCAGCGCAGGCTTTGCCAACAGACTTTTTACTATATAGATCCGTCAGCAACGCCACAAACGCGAGTAACCGTGTTAATTCTGATGCCTGATCTGTGACCAGTGATTTCTGATGTGTAATTATTCAAGTTCAAAATCGTTCAATATAGTTTATGCATCAGTAAATCAAGCCAGTGACTAAACGGTCATCTTCACATTGTTTCTCTTAGTAGCATGAAAAAAATCTGACATTTAAATTGTGATTAAATTATAAAAAGCGATCAAATAACGCTTCCTTTAGAATCGCTGGAGCTGTCAATCACACAGCTCCAGTTTATCTGGACACTTGCCAAAACTCCCGTTTAAAGATTCCAATATTATGAATGCATGAGTGAACTTTATTTTTAATGAATATCCAGCTCACGCAAGGAAGACATTGCACGCATGTTCATTTAACCACGGAGTCGTTTGTAAACAAGAGACTGGATTTGCAGACAGGATGAGATTACATGAACGAATGAAGCAACACACTAATGTGAGTAAAAATGTTTTTTATATGTGATAGTATTGCATTGTTACAGATCGTTTGATATCTATGGATTATGTGTACGTGTCTAACAGAACATACCTTTGCACGCTGTCACAGGCTGGAGAATACTTTATTTGTGGTGTTCTTGGTTCATTACTGTCTTGATGTGCGTTGTTCACTCTCTTAACTCGAAATTTGAAGGGCGGGTGGATGAGAGATGAATCATTGTGTTTGTTTGATAAAGACATTTTGCGAGCCCTGGCTGTGGGCTGGGCGATTAATTCCGGTTGCCATTTGCCAAACGCTGTCACTGACATGGGGAGCAGAAGCTCATTAAATATGCAAATCTTATCCAATCCTAGCCTTAAGTCTTCAGTGCGGCACGGCCATCAAAACTGAGCGTGTCTTGAGAGAGCCTCAAAACCAGGTCGGAAAACAGCCTTTTACTTATTCATTATTATGTTTTTGAATGTAAAAACCACGCGAACATAATACACTCACCTAAAGGATTATTAGGAACACCTGTTCAATTTCTCATCAATGCAATTATCTAATCAACCAATCACATGGCAGTTGCTTCAATGCATTTAGGGGTGTGGTCCTGGTCAAGACAATCTCCTGAACTCCAAACTGAATGTCGGAATGGGAAAGAAAGGTGATTTAAGCAATTTTGAGCGTGGCATGGTTGTTGGTGCCAGACGGGCCGGTCTGAGTATTTCACAATCTGCTCAGTTACTGGGATTTTCACGCACAACCATTTCTAGGGTTTACAAAGAATGGTGTGAAAAGGGAAAAACATCCAGTATGCGGCAGTCCTGTGGCCGAAAATGCCTTGTTGATGCTAGAGGTCAGAGGAGAATGGGCCGACTGATTCAAGCTGATAGAAGAGCAACTTTGACTGAAATAACCACTCGTTACAACCGAGGTATGCAGCAAAGCATTTGTGAAGCCACAACACACACAACCTTGAGGCGGATGGGCTACAACAGCAGAAGACCCCCCCGGGTACCACTAATCTCCACTACAAATAGGAAAAAGAGGCTACAATTTGCACAAGCTCACCAAAATTGGACAGTTGAAGACTGGTCTGATGAGTCTCGATTTCTGTTGAGACATTCAGATGGTAGAGTCAGAATTTGGCGTAAACAGAATGAGAACATGGATCCATCATGCCTTGTTACCACTGTGAAGGCTGGTGGTGGTGGTGTAATGGTGTGGGGGATGTTTTCTTGGCACACTTTAGGCCCCTTAGTGCCAATTGGGCATCGTTTAAATGCCACGGCCTACCTGAGCATTTTTTCTGACCATGTCCATCCCTTTATGACCACCATGTCCCCATCCTCTGATGGCTACTTCCAGCAGGATAATGCACCATGTCACAAAGCTCCAATCATTTCAAATTGGTTTCTTGAACATGACAATGAGTTCACTGGACTAAAATGGCCCCCACAGTCATCAGATCTCAACCCAATAGAGCATCTTTGGGATGTGGTGGAACAGGAGCTTCGTGCCCTGGATGTGCATCCCACAAATCTCCATCAACTGCAAGATGCTATCCTATCAATATGGGCCAACATTTCTAAAGAATGCTTTCAGCACCTTGTTGAATCAATGCCACGTAGAATTAAGGCAGTTCTGAAGGCGAAAGGGGGTCAAACACAGTATTAGTATGGTGTTCCTAATAATCCTTTAGGTGAGTGTAAATTGACCTCAGACAACAGTATAAAAAAATTTAAAAAGCCAGTTCATGACCCCTTTAAGAGTGTAATATTGTAACTAATTTTGTGTGAAGCAATAAGAGCACATAAAACTAATAAAAAGAAATGTTATAATTAAGTGTTCTTTATAGCCTACATTCTTTGGTTTGAAGCTAACAAGTGGGAAAACAATAGTCTGGCATGTTGAGACGGTACCAAAGATGAAGTTGTCTGGTCGAAAAAGCTGTCCAAATGCCCCAGAACGAACACTGTCCATAGTTCCAGGCTCCAGGTCCACCAGCACGGATCTGGGAACATACTTGTGAGCTACACACATACACACACACACACACACACACACACACACACACACACACACACACACACACACACACACACACACACACACACACACACACACACACACACACAAAGGCAATAAATCTGATTTGCTGTATAAGTTATGCTGTGAAATTTGACCACTAAAACAGATGCTATATGATTGAAATCATTATAACTTCATTAATAAAACAATGCATATTTTGTATTTGTTTTGATTCATTTATGTAAACCCTTTAATAAAACATTATTCTAGTGCAGTCAGAGCAGCCCAGGAAATTCCTCTGAGCTGACTACACTGCTCAAAGTTTAAGGTCATTGTGAGTTTGTGAGGGGGAGAGCTCGGATTCATTCTCACACACTCATGTGCATACTTACAGGACGCCTCGTTGTAGTACACGTTAATTCTGTCAAGCTGCAGCCCTGAGTCACCCACATAGTTGCCGGCGGGATCAATGCCATGCTCATCGCTGATGACTTCCCAGAACTAAATATCACAGAGGTTTTGCGTTAGTTCAGATGTGATTTGAGACTGTAGCTACTGTGAGATTAAGCACGAGCGTTGAGATTCTTCACATACTCGTGCACAGTAGGACGCATCTCGCCACACCCATATGCAACTGATGTGCCCTTAAAATGTAGCGGGTTGTTGCCTATACCATGACTCAAGCATTGATAACATTTAAGTACACTAAATATATGATCAAACCAAACTGTAATCAACTGTAGAGAGGGGAGTCATACTGTAGATTCCAGATCTTAATGTGCTCTAAACAGTTTAGTACACTTGAGTAAGAAATAGTTAGCTCACCCAAAAATTACAATTGTCATCATTGACACCCTCATTTTGTCCCAAACCTGTGAGTTTCTTTCTTCTGTTGAACACTAAAGAAGATATTTTAAAGAATGTTGATAACCAGTTGACGGCACCCACAAAATAAAAGTGAATGGGTGCCGTCAACTGTCTGGTTACTAACAATCTTTAAAACTTCTTATTTAGTGTTCAACAGAAGAAAGAAACTCATACTGGTTTGGAAAAAAAAAACATAAGGGTGAGTAAATTATGACACAATTTAAATTTTTGGGTGAACTATCTCTTTAAGAGTCGGGGTCTTATTTTTGAATCACTGAAAATGAACGATGGGGAATCGAACCACACTGGTCGTGCAGAACGTTTTGAATCACTGAAAGGAATCGGATCATACGAGTCAATTGTTACTCTTCGCACTACAGTTATGTTTTGCATTCATTAAAAAGATCGAGTAGTCTATAATCAGTAGCGGTGTTGCTCAGTAAAAGAACTGTCATGACTGAAAATATATTTTTTAAATGTAGTTTTCACAAAGTTTCAGTTTCCAACCCTACATATAATGTCTGTATTAATCAGTACATTTTTTGAAATGACAAAATCTAGTTTAAAAACGACGCATAGTGTGAAAGCATAATAAAACACATGAACTAACCTTTGTTCCAATCTGGTTGCCGCACTGTCCGGCTTGAATGTGAACGATTTCCCTCATGACTGTGAGTGTGTGTGAGAAGATGCTCCTCTGGATCTGAGCTCTGCTCTACAGCAGTGTGACTGAGATCAGTGAGACACACGATCGCCAGCCTTCACACGATTGGTCGGAATATGAATGACACATCAGCTGCACAATCACACAAGTGTGCAGTCATCTCTTCTAGTTACAATTATACATAGGATTTACCCAGTGAAACATTACTTTGTAAAATGTAAAGGTGATATTGATTTATTTTAATTGCACTTTTTGTGACAGTAGCCCTGAAACTATGGTTCATTTATTTTGGCACTGCCCATATGTAAGACAGTTTTGGCAAAATGTTTGTGATTTTATCACAAAGAACATTGATAACAAATTTGTGTTATTCTGGAGACATTTATTATTTGGGCTTTTGGAGAACTATAAAGACAAGCGCACTCAGGTCTATATAATAAAATTTATTATTTTAATGGCAAAATTCCATGTTCACAAATGTAAATTTTCATGTAAAAAACCCTGTTTTATATCAGAAAAGAAATGGAGCATTATATTGAATCAATCCAATTTTCTATCAAGCAAAAAGCAGTTAAAATGTTAAAAGTTTGCAAACTTTTCAATGTCTTTATGTAGGTCTAGTTTAAACCTTCCCCTAGTGTTTGTTACTTTTATGTTGTATTGTCTTTGTAATTTTTTTTGTAAAATTTTGTCTTGCAATAAAAAAAAATAATTTAACAAAAATCTAAAAATTCTAGTTACAGCTTCTGCAATACTGTGTCTGTGCAAAATAGCATATAGGCCTGCTATTATAAATCATGTTCAGATTACCTTAGAAAGTCATTAATACTTAGGTAAACAAGAGCTTGATTTTTATTCTATTCCATTATGTTGTCTTTTTACCAGATACATAAAGATGTTAAAGTCGTCTCAAAAACACATTTGAGGCATGTGGTGATTCTATAACTGCAGGTCCATTTGGTGTCCAGTCATCATTTTTTTCAGCTTTTTTCAAATGGTTATATTTGTTATTATTTTAATAATTTCCTGTAAAAAAAAAAAGTGTCTTGAGCTGAAAATCATGATTTCTTCTTGTCCGAATTAGTGTATTTTTTTCTATCATGTATCATTGTGTAATCAAAATATTTTATTTATAAAAGCACTAAATAGTAATTTTCCCAATTCTACAACAGTAAATGGTTTACAATTAACTTTTATCTTATAAAAATATGTCCATATATCTTGTGTCAACTTTGTTGCTGTGTCACTCTTTGCCTTTAAATTGGTGGAATTATCTCCTACAACTATGTAAGATACAGGAAATGTCACTTTCCCTCACTGATAAGATCTGAAGCACTGAAAGGTGTGTGTGAAAATATTTCTTTTGTAAAAATGTCACAATTGTTACCGTGATATCAAAAGGAAAACAGAATTTTTCACTGATCACACAGTGGCTTGTTTTTAATCGCGATTCATTAGTGTCATGTGCTCTTAGCATTTATGCTAGCAAATGGAGTTTTTGGCTAAAACGTTTAAAATAGTCAATTCTGTTCAAACTCTGAGTAACAATGTTGACAGTACATTTACATTTAGTCATTTAGCAGACGCTTTTATCCAAAGCGACTTACAAATGAGAGCAAAAGAAGCAACTAGTCAAGGTCAAGGGCAACAGTATGCAAGTGCTGTAGCAAGTCTCAGTTTATCTAGCACAGAACACACAGGACTGTTTTTTTTTTTTTTTTTTTATAAATTAGACAGACAGAAAATGAAGAGCTAAGTTCACTATTATTTTTATTCAGTTTTCTCCACACACATTTAATGTTATCACCCTCGAAATAAGCCATGTAAAACATAATATACCAAGAACCTAAAATACTGATGTTTTTCTATATGCAAGCAAAAGTGCAGTATTTATTTTGTTCACACTATCTGTCACTCCAGCATTCCTCTTCCCCAATCCACCGCAACACATACGAGGAGCCGCACAGGAGAACCTGACCCGTCAGTTTGGCCACGTACATGAAACATCGCAGTAAAGACCTGAAAGAAAAAGGGAGTAATATTAACATTTCAGACAGACATTACTAGACCTCATACATCTACAAGGTAGAATTTTGTTCACAAGTAGTGTCTGACTTTTGGATCCAACTGTATGTGTCAAGAAAGTATTTATCATAACACACACAGTTTCTGCCAGTCTCATGTTAATAATCTTGAGTACCTATAGAGTAGTATTGCATCTTTCATATCTCTGAAGAGTCTTTAGTTTTATCATATTTATAAAAGACAGATGCGCTGTACAGACTCTTTCAGAAAACAGCCAAACTCGTGGAGGCGTGCAGTGGGCGGAGCTAAAGAGTCGCGAGCACACACACACCTATGACACACACACTATATCGTTGCATTATCCCTGGATAACTTTCTATTCACTATACGTTGGTATTGTTCACTTTAAATGCACTTACGCGCCGATTGCCAACAAAACAGACATTTAATGCTGTTTCACTCACCACCTGCGGTTTCCACTCATGACCGGGAACAAACACACACACACACACACACACACACTTGCAGAACTCCGGGAAAACAAACTGCATCCACTGTTTTCTTAACGCTGGGTTATTTGGGAAGCTGAACAAGATTATCTTCCCCTCACAACCAGAAACACACTTCTTTAGTGACATTGTTGATTTCGTGATCTAAACAAAAAATGACTCTTACTTCAGAAAGTACGTGGCTCTGGTACACTTGATTTCATATGAGAGTGTGTATATCTCATAGAGAGTGGCTTTAACATTGAGGCAACCCAGAAAATCCTTTGGGTTCAGCTTGTAAAGGTCAAAGGTCAATTTGGCAATTCCACTTCTCGGCTGTCTGAAACTTGGCAGAACCTGGGAAAGATGGATTGAGGGCAAAACAAATATGTTATGAGACACAATCACTGACTGAAAGCAGTTACATCATCAGAGTTCTGGGTGAACACAAGCCTGCGCCCTAGTGGAACAAACACAAAGAAAACCTAAAAAAATAATGAAATGAATGCTGAAGATCGTTTCAAATCTTCTTGTTAAGAAAATAAAACCGCAAATGAAGCAACACTTGGGATCTGGTTAATCCGGCTCTAGGGAACACAATCCAACAATAGTTTCAAATCTGTTTTCACTGTTTGTTTAATAAGCACAGCTTATGAAACACAAAAAAGGGAAAATGGCTTGCGGCTCCTGCACGATTACGCTCTAGATATTTAGTATGCATTTAAAAAAAAAATCCTGTTATATTTACTGTAACAACTGTCAGATGTGGTTTGCAAACATTCTCTGTAAATAGTATGCTAGAAAAAATATTCAGGCATGTTATTTTTTTTGTGACAATTGAAGACACTATATACAGAAGAAGTATAATTTATCAAAAGTATGTGGCATAATTAATAACTTCATCGTAACAAAAATAAGAAATAAGTAGAAATTTAAAAGAAATAATAATCAAATGTTATACGTTATTCACCTGGGACCATCATTTTTAGTGTTTATTAATGTAAAACAGGGATTCCCAAACTCAGAATCCCTTCACTTCCAACTTAAAATATATTTATGAATATATTTACTTTACCCCTGAGGTTTTAAGTTATTATTTCAGTAATTTAACAACACATTTGCATGTTCACGTTTCTGTGGTGTCAGGCAGGTTTTTATTTATTTATTATTATTTATTCATTTTAATTTTACATTTGTGATTTTATTAATCCCTGGTGTAAAAAACTATTTATATATATATATATATATATATATATATATATATATATATATATATATATATATATATATATATATATATATATATATATATATATATATATATATATATATATATATATATATATATATATATATATATATATATTAGTGTCTTGTTGAATATACAGTAATGCAGAATTGCACTGTATTTTAATTTATACTTTTTACTTTCCAAACCTATTTTTACAATATTGCACTTTTTGTTGAGTAACTTACAGTTAACCAAATCACAGATTTTGTTCAGTTAAAAGGATAAATATATGTACCAGTTTGCTAGGGGTCCAAACTTCCCCTTTCTCCAGGACCATGAATGGAGTATTAATAGGCAGAGACTGGAAAAAAGCCTCAGAGTCCACCACTGTCCCATCATCCTCCAGCACCAGCGTGAGCAACTGACACGTCATCAAGAAAGAACTGGCCACCTGCAGAGAGAGACATATTACCACTCCACATACTATGAATGGTGCAAATGGCAATTATTGGTGCAAATAATTACATACACACACACACACATATGTATATACACATCTCCAATAAGATCTGAATGTAGAAAGAACGTCTCGGTTACGTATGGTAACCCTCGTTCCCTGAAGGAGGGAACGGAGACGTACGTCGGTAATAACCGACGAATTGGGATCACTTCAGAGAGCCCCTATCAGCTTCGAGAACTTAAGAACAGGCCAATGAACAATTGGCGTGCGAGATTTGCATCTCGCGCTCCGCCCCGCGCCGCGGGTATAAACAGGAAGCGAGAGCATCGCACTGACGTTTTTCACTGAGGAGCCTAACCAGAGACCGGCCAGGCAGTGATGGAAGGAACTGTGGCGACGGGACGTACGTCTCCGTTCCCTCCTTCAGGGAACGAGGGTTACCATACGTAACCGAGACGTTCCCTTTCAGTCGGTCACTACGACGTACGTCGGTAATAACCGACGAATTGGGATCCCTATGGAAAACGCCACAGTTACTACCACTTCCAGCGCCCAGCGAGAGCCCCTCAGACCCCGTTCTGAAGCGGGCGGGAAGATTCACGCCAGAAGAGTCATACTGCTGTTCCGCAAGACCCATTCAGCAGACTTGATTGGATAACGCTGGGAAAGCGTGCCCGAAGGACGCTGCGGGAGCCACATCATGCCCGGAGGGAGTTACCATGTGGAAAGAATACGTATGGGCTGGCCGTGGGCAGCACAACATACGGAAGTCCCAGGGGAGGCCCCGGCCTAATGCAGGCGGGGGACGACACCGTACTGAGACGGCAGAGAACTCTGCCAAGGGAAAGACACGAGCTCGCCGTAGGGAGCTAAACCGTGGAGATACACGTATGGGACCGCCGTAGGGGTCACGACATACGGAACCCAGCCTGACACAAGTTCCACCAATGCATACGAGTGCCAGACCTGGCGTCGGACGCTCCGCAACATCCGACTGCCGAGGGGTGCGGAGGACTCAACAGGGTTCGCCAATCCTGGGGAACTCGACTGGAGAAATAAGCGCACGTATCCGTTCCAGGGGAAGGGAATGGCGCAGCAAGCCGACACTAGAACGGGCACTTCAGTGAAGCTGACTATGGGAAGCGAGCACACGAGAAGCCACCGGCTCTACACGCAGGCTATAAAACCTAGCGAACGTGTTAGGTGTCGCCCAGCCCGCAGCTCTACAAATGTCTGTCAGCGAGGCGCCACGAGCCAGCGCCCAGGAAGAGGCTACACCCCTGGTGGAGTGAGCTCTAACCCCGAGCGGGCAGGGCACGTCTTGGGATTCATACGCCAAGACGATGGCATCCACTATCCAGTGGGCCATCCTCTGCTTGGAGACAGCCTTTCCCTTCTGCTGTCCTCCATAACAGACGAAGAGCTGCTCTGAGGTCCTGAAGCTTTGCGTTCTGTCCACGTAAGTCCGGAGAGCACGGACGGGACAGAGCAAAGCTAGGGCTGGGTCTGCCTCCTCCGAAGGCAGCGCTTGCAGGCTCACCACTTGGTCCCGGAAGGGAGTAGTGGGAACCTTGGGCACATATCCAGGCCGGGGTCTCAGGGTTACCTGAGAATCACCCGGCCCGAATTCCAGGCACGATTCGTCGACCGAAAATGCCTGCAGGTCCCCTACCCTCTTAACTGAGGCCAATGCAATCAGGAGTACTGTCTTTAGAGACAAGATCTTAAGCTCTACTGACTGTAAAGGCTCGAAGGGCGCCCTCTGAAGTGCGGTCAGCACCAGAGTCAAGTCCCAAGAGGGTATAGAAGAAGGGCGAGGAGGATTTAGTCTCCTCGCTCCCCTTAGGAACCTGACGATCAGATCATGCTTGCCTAAGGACTCACCATTAACGAGGTCATGGCTTGCGGCGATGGCGGCAACATATACCTTGAGGGTGGAGGGAGACAGCCTTCTCTCCAACCCGTCTTGAAGAAAAGATAGCACAGATCCGATCGAACATTTCCGGGGGTCTTCTCGGCGAGAAGAGCACCAGTCGACGAACAGGTTCCACTTCAACGCATAAAGCCGTCTCGTAGAGGGGGCTCTGGCGGAAGCGATGGTGTCGACTACCGCTTGCGGTAGGTCACCTAGAACCTCCGCGTCCCGTCCAGGGACCAGACATGGAGTTTCCAGAGGTCTGGACGCGGGTGCCATAGGGTGCCCCGTCTCTGAGACAGAAGGTCCTGCCTCAGAGGAATGGGCCAAGGAGGTGCTGTCGCGAGGAGCACTAGTTCCGGGAACCACGTCCTGTTGGGCCAGTACGGAGCTAGCAAGAGGAGTTGCTCCTCGTCCTCCCTGACCTTGCACAGTGTCTGTGCAAGAAGGCTCACTGGGGGAAACGCATATTTGCGCAGAGCCCGGGGCCAGCTGTGTGCCAGTGCATCCGTGCCGAGGGTCCCCTCGGACAGGGAATAGAACAACTGGCAGTGGGTCGTGTCGTGGGCGGCAAACAGATCGATCTGTGCGGCCCCAAAGCGATTCCAAATCAGCTGGACCGCCTGGGGGTGGAGTCGCCACTCTCCGGGAAGCACTGGCAACCGTGACAGCTCGTCGGCCGCACGGTTGAGCAGGCCCGGAATGTGGATAGCACGAAGGGACCTCAGATGCTTCTGACTCCACAGGAGGAGATGGCGGGCGAGTTGGGACAAACGGCGGGAGCGTAGACCACCTTGTTTGTTGATGTACGCAACGGCCGTCGTGCTGTCCGTCCGGACCAGAACGTGCTTGTCTTTGAGCGACCCTTTGAGGCGGCTGAGAGCAAGACGAACTGCCAGCAACTCTAGGCAATTGATATGCCATTGCAGTTGGGGCCCCGTCCACAGACCCGATACTGCAAGCCCGTTGTACGTGGCACCCCACCCCGTGGGTGAGGCATCCGTGGAGACAACATGATGTCTGGACACTTGTTCTAGAGGCACTCCTGCCCGTAGAAACGAAGGGTCCGACCACGGGGTGAGGGTTTGGCGGCATCTCGGCGTCACTTGGACACGGAGGGACCCGCTGTGCCACGCCCATCTCGGGACTCGGTCGTGTAGCCAGTGCTGAAGCGGTCTCATATGGAGCAGCCCTAGCGGCGTTACTGCGGCTGCTGCTGCCATATGCCCCAGGAGCCTCTGAAAATGTTTCAGTGGAACCGCTGTACTGCGTTTGAGCGTACTCAAGCAGCTCAGCACCGACTGGACGCGCTCCTCTGTGAGGCGCGCAGTCATGGTGACCGAGTCGATCTCCATCCCGAGAAAAGAGATCCTCTGTACGGGACAGAGTTTGCTCTTCTCCCAGTTGACCCGAAGACCCAACTGGCTGAGGTGCCGGAGCACCATGTCCCTGTGTTCGCACAACTGCTCCCGCGACTGGGCAAGAATCAGCCAGTCGTCGAGATAGTTGAGGATGCGAACACCACGCTCTCTCATGGGAGCAATGGCCGCCTCCGCGACTTTCGTGAAGACACGGGGCGACAGGGACAACCCGAAGGGTAGGACTTTGTACTGGTACGCCCGTCCGTCGAAAGCAAAGCGTAGAAACGGTCTGTGTCGAGGGAGAATCGAGACATGAAAGTACGCGTCCTTCAGGTCGATCGCTGCAAACCAATCCTGGGGACGGATGCATCTGAAGATGCGTTTCTGGGTTAACATTCGGAACGGCATCCTGTGGAGGGAGCGGTTCAGGTAACGCAGGTCCAGGATCGGTCGTAACCCGCCACCTTTCTTGGGTACAATGAAGTACGGGCTGTAGAACCCGGACTTCATATCGGCTGGAGGGACCGGCTCTATCGCGTCCTTCGCCAATAGGACAGCGATCTCCGCCTGAAGCACGGGGGCGCCCTCCTTCGGTATAGAAGTGAAGTGGACACCCCTGAACTTCGGGGGACGCCGGGCGAACTGAATCGCATAGCCGAGTCTGATGGTGCGGATGATCCAGCGAGACGGGTCGGGGAGCGCTAGCCAGGCCCCCAGAGACCGAGCAAGCGGGACCATCGGCACCACGGACGTACCCGGAGCGGGGCAGCGCAGCGGAACGCAGGGGCCCCAGGACGACATGGGAGTGGTCCGTGCAGGGGTCTGGGTCTGACACACGACCTGCATCCGCTGAGGGGACGGGCGAGCGTGGGGAGGCACTTTGTGTGCGTCCGCACAACCGACGCCCCCTGTTGGCGAGGAGAGAGGTGTCTGAGGGGTACGAGGCATGGTAGCGTCGCATACCGTCAGACGCGCTCTCTTGGCACCCAGAGATGTTAGAAACTGCTCTTTTATTGAAAATTTGGGTGCCACTGGCACTGGGGCCAGTGGCGGAACAGAAAATAAAATGGGGTTCCCCCGGCCCTCCACCGGGGGAAGGAGTGGTGCTGCAGCCATCTCCCGAAGAGCAGTTTCCTCCATCTCTGGGCGGCCCGTCTCAGGGTCTCTTCCGACGGCGCTTGCCACCTGGCTTGGCAGCGGCCTGAGCGGGCTGGACGTTCTTCCCGCGACCGGCTCCACGCCCACGACCGGTGGAAGGCTGCTGCTGGGCTGGGGCGGGAGCGGGGGCGGCCGCAGGAGGACGTCCTCGGCGACGGGCAGGCGGAGGCGCTGCAGCCGGCGGCTGGGTGGAGGCAGCAGCGGGCCGCCGGTGCAGGATATGCTTGATGGCCTCCGTCTGCTTCTGGGCGGCCGAGAATTGCTGGGCGAAATTCTCGACCGCGTCGCCGAACAACCCGGCCGACGATATGGGGGAGTCCAGGAACCGGTTCTTGTCAGTCTCCCTCATGTCGGCCAGGTTGAGCCAGAGATGCCGTTCCTGGACCACTAAGGTGGACATCGCCTGACCCACGGAACGGGCGGTAACTTTCGTCGCCCGGAGGGCGAGGTCCGTCGCCGCCCGGAGCTCCCGGAGGAGCTCTGGGTCAGACCTACCCTCGTGCATGTCCATGAGTGCCTGGGCTTGGTGCACCTGAAGCAACGCCATGGCATGCAAGGCAGACGCGGCCTGTCCGCAGGACCTGTAGGCCTTCGCAGTTAGACTGGACGAAAACCTACAGGCTTTGGACGGGAGACGAGGATCACCACGCCACTCGGAGGCGGTCGCCGGACGCAGCTGCATCGCGACGGCGCGTTCGACTGGCGGGATCCTCTCGTAACCCTTGGCCTGTCCACTGTCAAGGGTAGTGAGGAGGGAGGAGCCTCCAGGTCTGTTTCTGGCACTGAAGGGTGTCGTCCACGACCTGGAAAGCTCCTCATGCACCTCCGGGAAGAATGGCACTGGGGCGGGACGCTGAGAACCAGCGCGACCCCCCCCCAGGAACCAATCATCCAACCTAGAAGGTTCGGGACGTGGTGGAGGGTTCCACACAAGCCCGACCTTTTCGGCGGCCCGGGAAAGCATAGCCGTCAACTCAGGGTCCGACTCAGCCGTTGCCACTCTCCCAGAGGGAGGCAGTACAGCTGAATCCTCATCCTCTGAGGACTGGAACTCCCCCTCCGATGCTGCGATCGACATCTGCTCGTCCGCGGGCGCTCCGAAAGAGATGACTGGGCGCCCGTGGGCGGGACCAGCGATCTCTTCCGGTGGCGCCACCGGCAGCGGTGCTTGAGAGGGTTCAGGGACCTGCGTAGCTTGGACACTAGGCGGGTTTGGCCTGAACGTAATCCTCAGATCACCCCGGCCATCCGTCGAAGTAGGTCTATCCTGGTTAGGGATAGCTCTAGATCGAGGTATGGGGAGGGGGACTCCGCCTTCCCGGAGGTAGGTGAGTCTCGACCTAAGCACCGCAATAGTCATGTTCCCGCAGTGAGAACACGAGCTATTCACAAACGCTGCCTCAGCGTGCTGTAAGCCCAGGCACGTGATGCAGTGAGTGTGGCCGTCAGCGGGCGAGAGGGAACGACCGCATCCAGAAACGCACGGGTGGAATGACATCTTGAAAAAGACGCAGTGTCACACCCGTGTTGCTCTTTTTGTGAGGAAATCGCTCTTTTAAGAGAGTGCTGAAGCACCCAGGGAAACCGCGGCAACACACAGGGGATAGTGCAGCCTGTGTTTGCACTCAAAAGGAACGCCCACCGATACCAACAAGCTGTCTTTGCTGTGATAACAGCAGTTGTTCCTCGCAGCTTTGAGTTCGCGGTCCCGCTGGAAAGCGCCGTCACACCAACACACACGATCCTCTTCTCTCTGTTCTTGTCGTAATCTTCGCTGAATAGTCAGGAAGCAGTCTGTAAACTTCAAACGCCGGTTAGGCTCCGAAGTGAATGACGTCAGTGCGATGCTCTCGCTTCCTGTTTATACCCGCGGCGCGGGGCGGAGCGCGAGATGCAAATCTCGCACGCCAATTGTTCATTGGCCTGTTCTTAAGTTCTCGAAGCTGATAGGGGCTCTCTGAAGTGATCCCAATTCGTCGGTTATTACCGACGTACGTCGTAGTGACCGACTGAAAGGGAACTGATGTCATCATAGCAAGACTTATGCTACAAGGAAATAGTTGTGTATTCACCAGACATTTCGATGACGTTTAATATTTTATTATTAACCCTTAAATGCATATCTCGGGTCTTTAGCGACCCGAGACGTCATTCACTACCCTGGTATAAATCTGCTCAAACTGAACCCTTCCAAGCTCCAAAAGGTAACGAAATATGTTTTATTTTATTCTTCTGTTATTGTTACTCTAATATCAGGAGTTTTAAATATTATCACGACAGGTATAGATCTATCCATGTTAGATATAGATCCGGGTCGCTAAAAAGACCCGAATATGTAAGAATGTTTGGCGAAACAGTCATGCATTTAAGGGTTCATTATTACTAAGACCATTTCCACATTTTAATTTAATTTCATGTTTTTCATGACTGCAAAATAAATAAAAATAATTTTCTGGATCCAGTTTTTCATCATTTTATTAATTCATAATTTAGATTATATTAATAATAAAATTAAAACTATTAATTATTATTTATATTATTTTCTCTAATCTATGTTTATTTATAAAATTATCAAATATTTCGTAAAAATCCTAAATACACTACTGTACACTACAAAAGTGTGGGCCAGTACGTTTTTTAATGAATTAAATTAAAATGAATACTTCTGTTGATTAATCAAAAGTGGAAGTACAGACTTCTGAATTGGTAAAAGCAACTCGCATCTATGACTTTTCCCCCTCGCAATTCTAAGTTTATAACAAGGGTCAATGTCACATTAAATATAAACTAATGATGAATAACAATATTTATTCATTTAGTGTATTGTTATTTTAGAAATATATTATTGTTGTTCATTTGTTTGTTCATAAAACATTGTTAATGTATACATTTTTAAAGTCCCTGTAAATGCAACTCACATTTCTGACCTTTTCCCCTCGCAATTCTGAGTTTATAACAATTACCTTTTTTTCAAATGTGAGTTTATATGACTATTGTTAAGAGTCATAAACTTGGAATTGCAAGAAAAAAAGTCAAAATATACATTTTGTAAAATTAAAACTCTTCTGTAATATTTCAGAATATTACTGTTTTTACTGCATTAAAGTATTAGTTCACTTTTAAATAAACTTTTGCTGATAATTTACTCACCCCCATGTCATCCAAGATGTCCATGTCTTTCTTTCTGCAGTCGAAAATAAATTAAGGTTTTGGATGAAAACAGTCCAGGGTTGTTCTCCATATAATGGACTTCAATGGGCTCCAAACCGTTCAAGGTCCAAATGACAGTTTCAGTGCAGCTTCAAAGGGCTTTAAACGACACCAGATGATGAATAAGGGTCTTATCTAGCGAAATGATCCATTTCTGCGAGAAAACCGAGCAGTATTTAAGCTATTATTTTACCTCTTAACAGACGAACGCGATCGTCTCTGAGCTCCGCCATAACTTCCGGTGAGTGAGGTCAAATTAGATCTGGTCATAGATGTATACATAGATGCCTCATTAGCGACTGCACGGATCAGTAGAATGAGGCATCTACTATCGATATATCTATAACCACGATCTAATTTGACCTCATTCTCCGGAAGTTATGGCGGAGCTCAGAGATGATCGCGTTCGTCTGTTAAGAGGTAAAATAACAGCATAAATACTGCTCGGTTACTCGCAGAAACGGATCGTTTCGCTAGATAAGACCCTTATTCATCGTCTGGTATCGTTTAAAGCCCTTTGAAGCTGCACTGAAACTGTCATTTGGACCTTGAACCGTTTGGAGGCCATTGAAGTCCATTATATGGAGAACAACCCTGGACTGTTTTCATCCAAAACCTTAATTTCTTTTCGACTGCAGAAAGAAAGACACGGACATCTTGGATGATATGGGGGTGAGTAAATTATCAGCAAAAGTTTATTTAAAAGTGAACTAATCCTTTAAATCAAGATGGAGCCTTGGTGAGTACTGTATAAGAGACTTCTTTCGAAAACATTATGGAAGCTTCTGAATGTTAGCATAACTCCAGCAGTAGGTCCAGCGATCTGACCTGCTCCACGAGGTCTCCTCGAGAGGTGGCCGTGAAGCCTTTCCTCCTGCGCCGGTTCTGTGTGCAGACCTTGTACGGACGGGGCTGAGGCGGAGGCAGCATTCGCTGTGCAAGAGACGCCTGCATCGACGACACAGACCTGGTGAGGTTTAGTTGAGTTAGACCAGACACCGAATATGACAGAGTTTGGGGTATAGAAATAATTGTTAAAACTTCAGAACTAGTCCTGCATCTTCAGGACAGTCTATCATTTCTGGACTCAGACTGGCTACAGCTTGTCTGGATTCCAGAAATAACAGCTTTATGTAAGGATTTAGCGGACATTGGTGACCTAGGCAATTTGCCAGTGACCAAACAGTTTGGTTTGTTAAGAGGGAGTTATGGTTATATAAACAGGAAGTGAAAGGTTTGTTGTGCCAATAATGCAATGCTTGATAAAACACTGACTTTCATAGCAGAGAATAGTAGTACAGATCACTTACACTATTGTGAAATTAGAGATCTTAATAAAATGCTGTCATTTTACAGGCATATTATTATTAAGTTGAGTCACCTTTATTTCTATAGCGCTTTATACAATACAGATAGTGTTAAAGCAGCTTTACAGGGATAAACAGGCAAGTAATGATACATAATTTCTGCTGTAAAGCAGCTCTAAAAAAGATAATAGTGGCATTATTAAGCTAAAGTTAGTTATTACTATTAAAAAGGTAATACTTCACAAGGGTCAATGTCACATTATATATAAACTAACGATGTATTTACAATATTTATTAATTAAGCTTATTGTTATTTTAGACATATATTTTTGTTGTTAATGTTTGTTCATAAATTGTTAATGTATACCAATTAAAATGTATAAAGTTAATAAATGCTGTAAATGTGATGTAACTAATGCAAAAAACTGAACTTTAATGTAGTGTTACTATATAGATTTAAAATAAAACAAAACTTACATAGAGAATATTTTAATAAATGACCAAAAGGCTCCCCAAATATCCTGTTGCTCCAAGCATAAAACTGTTTAATAAAGCCCAAATAGTGTCTTACCTCATTAAAGATGTAGGAACTAATGTTTTAGCGTACTCCATTCTTCACAGAGCCCCTGGAGACGTTACAAACACATGCACTGAGCTGGAACTGGAAAAGAGTCTAATAATCTGAGCAGAACGTGTGACACACAGGAGTTTACTGCTGGACTGATGTAATGGTCATGTGTGCACAGTGTTTAACTGCAGGGGGAGCTGCTTAAATTCATACAAACAAACTCATATACACTCACCTAAAGGATTATTAGGAACACCTGTTCAATTTCTCATTAATGCAATTATCTAATCAACCAATCACATGGCAGTTGCTTCAATGCATTTAGGGGTGTGGTCCTGGTCAAGACAATCTCCTGAACTCCAAACTGAATGTCAGAATGGGAAAGAAAGGTGATTAAAGCAATTTTGAGCTTGGCATGGTTGTTGGTGCCAGACGGGCCAGTCTGAGTATTTCACAATCTGCTCAGTTACTGGGATTTTCACGCACAACCATTTCTAGGGTTTACAAAGAATGGTGTGAAAAGGGAAAAACATCCAGTATGCGGCAGTCCTGTGGCCGAAAATGCCTTGTTGATGCTAGAGGTCAGAGGAGAATGGGCCGACTGATTCAAGCTGATAGAAGAGCAACTTTGACTGAAATAACCACTCGTTACAGCCGAGGTATGCAGCAAAGCATTTGTGAAGCCACAACACACACAACCTTGAGGCGGATGGGCTACAACAGCAGAAGACCCCACCGGGTACCACTCATCTCCACTACAAATAGGAAAAAGAGGTTACAATTTGCACAAGCTCACCAAAATTGGACAGTTGAAGACTTGAAAAATGTTGCCTGGTCTGATGAGTCTCGATTTCTGTTGAGACATTCAGATGCTAGAGTCAGAATTTGGCGTAAACAGAATGAGAACATGGATCCATCATGCCTTGTTACCACTGTGCAGGCTGGTGGTGGTGGTGTAATGGTGTGGGGGATGTTTTCTTTAGGCCCCTTAGTGCCAATTGGGCATCGTTTAAATGCCACGGCCTACCTGAGCATTTTTTCTGACCATGTCCATCACTTTATGACCACCATGTCCCCATCCTCTGATGGCTACTTCCAGCAGGATAATGCACCATGTCACAGAGCTCGAATCATTTCAAATTGGTTTCTTGAACATGACAATGAGTTCACTGTAGTAAAATGGCCCCCACAGTCACCTGATCTCAACCCAATAGAGCATCTTTGGGATGTGGTGGAACGGGAGCTTCGTGCCCTGGATGTGCATCCCACAAATCTCCATCAAATGCAAGATGCCATCCTATCAATATGGGCCAACATTTCTAAAGAATGTTTTCAGCACCTTGTTAAATCAATGCCACGTAGAATTAAGGCAGTTCTGAAGGCGAAAGGGGGTCAAACACAGTATTAGTATGGTGTTCCTAATAATCCTTTAGGTGAGTGTAATTGCGTAATTTATGAGTACTAGAGGCCTACTAGTCTTTTCCTCACACAGTGCTATTCTGTTCTAGGTTGTGAGGGTATAATGAATTGCAAAGGTCTGTAAACCATAGCTGGGATGGACCAAGCAGTTCTCCATGAATTATGACTTTATAATACCATTATGAAATTTGATATGTTTAAAAAGGCCTGCTGGCCGTTTGTGCTCTGCAGAAGACGAGTAAAAGCTGCCAGTATTGCGTTCGCATTTCAGGACTGTAATGCTGAAAAACAAAAGAATTATGAAATATCTACATTTATTGGTAAATTTCAGAAATGCACAGAGTAGAGCAAAGCATATGAGACAATGGTCTTGTTCGAGTTAAAGTGCTGTAGAAATGTGGATCTGAAATGTTTGATCTGATGAGAGGCTAAAGACTAATGTGGCAGGAATGTTGACTTGTTGAACATTTACTCAATTCACATTTAATGTTTTTCTTTAAAACATTTATTTTATGCAGTCCATTCAGGTCAGTCGCAGCACTGTCAGAATATCCCCTTAGAAACTAGATATAAGGATGAAATCACTTAGCCTGGCTCCGCCCTCCTACGTACTTCCGCTCAATTTTCATTTTCCTTCAGTTCCTCCTCTCTGGGACTGCGGTATATTCTTAGGTTTTATCCGATCAAATTTTAACCGGTCCAATCAGCAAACAGAGGGAGTGGCTGAGAACGATGACATTGATGTCGTGCACTAGTCTGAGTTGTAGTTCAGTAATGGCGGCGGAGAAAAGATGCGAGCGAAGCCGCTCGGTCCGTTGTGGCACCGCTGCCGAATATCCAGAAGTTAAAGCCGGAGCAAGAACAATCTTTGTTGAGTTTTGTTGGTGGCCATGATGTTGTGGCCCTCCTCCCCACAGGGTTCGGGAAAAGTTGAAGCCCCGGCAATTGTTTCTTGTGGGGTCGGAAGGTATTGTCATCATTTACAGGGGCTAGTCAGTGATTTTATTGCCGTCCGTCTCCCACCACCCGTGTAAAAATCCCCTCCCAAATAACCTACTGCTTTTTGATAAACACAGAGTTTGTGTGGTCATTTAATTGCTCTCCGAATCCACATCTCTGAGTTTTCTAGAATATATCACATTAAATTCACTGTTTATATCCTTTTTATATCCTTTTGGATGCATTCCTAGACTTGTATTTCTTTAAATGCTGGCAAGTATTTTCAAGCGCAATATATTTCATCACCGCGCAAAAAATAAAAAGAATAAAAGCACGTAAACATTTGAATTGGGCCGTTATTTACGGCTGCATTTATTCTTATCAGGCCAAGCATATGATATTTTATTTACAGCATACAATCATGTTATGGACCACGTGAGCAGCGCGTTCCTGATCACAAAACTCTCCCCTCCACCGGGAATAAATCACAATTCAAATGCGCTAATTTTAGGTTTTATCACTGAGGTGGCTGCACATTTATTTTTACGGACTTCCATGTGAGAAACAAAAGGTGAACGGCGCATTACATACGTCACGACCAAACGTTAGCGATTGGTTTTGGCAGATCCAATAGTTTTAAACTTCAACAGAGTACCCGCCTTCAAGGAAGTAAACGCTTGTCAATGGAGAGTGGCCAGACTCTCTATTTTAATTTTATATTTTATATAGAACGTCACGGGTTGTCATTTCGTAATTATGACATGGCCTGAATGCAGCATAAGCTCATTGTTTTGGTTCAGAAGGAACTGATTGCGTTGCTCAGTGAGTTGCGTCACAAATGATACACTGTACACTATGCACTTACACATTGTACTGTAAATCGCACAGTGTTCACCCGGCTTTACTTGGAGCCAGATTTACTAACAGCTTCCACCAGCAAAAAAACCCTCTTTTGGCGTTAAAAACTACTGTCAGGATTTACTAAAGACACAGAGTGCTAAATTAGCACTGAAAAGACGTGCACCGGGTTATTTTTGCGGCTGATCTTATTGCATATGCCTTAGTAGGAGTTTCCCTTTCAGACACAACATTTATGGGAGGAGAGTAACTTTTTCTGATTTGGGGTTGTACTTATGCACTACATTCTCAACTATGTAGTGTATTCATTTTATAAGGTTATTTTGTCTCTCAACATTATTATGATGTTTTATTAATGTTCGGGAGGAGGATGTCAGATAATTAACACGATCGGAGAGCACTCAGCCAAATCAACGATAAGAGGTATATATATATATATATATATATATATATATATATATACATATACATATATTCAGGAGTCTTACCTCCGTTCGTTGACAGTTTATCAGCATCCCTCCACCACCCCTTCCCCACCCTTCTAGTTCTAACCACTACATTAAAACTTTGCTCCCTCTAAATTATATGTAAGTGTGAACTCATGAAGTTGAGTGACTAGCAGGCATGGCTGCGGAGCTCTTTGGAGAAGAAGTCAGCTTTCAAAAAGACAGAAGTTGAGATGTGTCTGTTTATTTGTCAGCAAAACTCCACATTGTGTGTCATCTGGCAGAGTTCTGCTGACAAATAAACAGGCACATCTCAGTACAGCCAACATGGAGAAAGATTAAATGTTCGCTTACATATACTGTTAAAAAATCAGCAAACTTGTCCTTTAACACTAGCATTTTACTTCAGCATTAAGCATTTAACTGCCCATGACTTTACCAGTGGCCCATTCTCGTAGTTGACCAGAAAGCTAGCAACACTAAACAGCTGGTCAATGCTTCCACATACTGTTAATGGCGTTCTCCTTCACCCTCCGGATACACCTCTCAACATCCCCTCAATCTGGCAATGGACTGTGTCTGCTGGACATCCTCTCTGGACATCTGGGAATTCTTTGACCTGTAGGTCGGTGTACCTTGCAAAGGAAGAGTTTATCCACTAAAAAGCCCTTGTCAACCATAATGGCCATGTCTGGGGTGAGGCATTTGACAATTACAGAAAGGCGGAAAATCTCATGGAGCCTGCACACAAGTCAGAAACAAAGGTAATGTCACCGTGTTGTGCAATGCCAACCATGGCCATCAGAGTAGTGAGTGATTTAGAATTTGAAAACACCCCACTCTGAAGAAGTAGAGAGGAGGGTGTTTGGCTGTACAATTCAGTCCAGTCCAGCACCACTTGAGTGTAAGGGAATGCCGAAAACTTTGGGGGTAAGAGAGCTTTGACTTCTTCCACAAGTGGATGGAGCCAAGTAGATTGCACAGAAAGTGTATCCATGTCCCAAGGATTATGCTAGCCAGGGCCGTGCAGAGAGTTCTTCAGGGGCAGGAGCTCAAATGTAAAACAGGGGCAATATGTAAATATATATGTATAGATATATATATCCTTATGCTCATCAAGCCTGCATTTATTTAATCAAAAACACAGAAAAAACAGTAGCCTATTATTGTTGTTCAATTTGAGCCTCTGACGAGAGTTCGCGGGAGTGCCACGACGCATGCGCGAAAACTGAGATTACGGCGTTCTTCTTCTACTACTACTTGACTGACTGCTCACTCTTTCGGAGTAGGGTTAATCTCAGTTTTCGCGCATGCGTCGTGGCACTACCGCAAACTCTCGTCAGAGGCTCAAATTGAACAACAATAATAGTGTGATAAAGTCGTTATTTTTGTTGTTTTTCCGCTCAAAAAGTATTTTCGTTGCATGATAGACTTAATACAGAGCCACTGTAGTCATTTGGACTCCTTAAATGACGTTTTTACTTACTATTCTGGGCCATCAAGTTTCAGTCCCTCTGAAAGCCTATGGAGGAGTGAGACAGCTCTCAGATTTCATCAAAAATATACTAAATTATGTTCCGAAGATGAACGAAGGTCTTACATGGTTGGAACAACATGAGGGTGAGTAATTACTGACAGAATTTTCATTTTTGGGTGAACTAACCCTTTAATACGACTTTTGCTGCTGCTGCATGGTTTTGTGCAGGGACTTTTTTGTTGTCAGTTAAAATCCATTTTGTCAGTGATGCAGTTTATAAAATGAGACAAACCGCAGGAAATCTTTCCACAAACGTTAGTTCGTCTGTCCATGAAATTTTCAACCAATTTATGAATAAGAACAGAAAATTACCGCTCCACTTCACATCGCCCAATGGAATTTGAACTTGCTTTGCCAGATCACGATTGGTTGGTGTATATACATGATAAACGGGCATTGGTGAATTGTGTAATACTTTAAAATATATAATATATAGATTTGTAATTAAATCAACACATTAGCTCTGATATGGATGAAAAAAAATATTGGTTTACTTTTTTCCCTTTAGGCCACACACTCTCTGAAAGGACCAT
This sequence comes from Gobio gobio, assembly GCF_949357685.1. NCBI lineage: Eukaryota > Metazoa > Chordata > Actinopteri > Cypriniformes > Gobionidae > Gobio > Gobio gobio. The sequence continues at coordinate 5,874,952 of NC_137119.1, forward strand.
ATTTGGCTCGAGAGCCGTTTCCGAACAGTGGAAAATCAGCTGTCAATCAAAACGCACGCAACCCATAGCAACGCGTTATGGCAACGCCTCAACAGAAATTGTCCGACTTTTGAGCCGTTCGTTACTATTGTGTACATTGTCATGTTATAATAATCACATGTATTTAGTTTTATTGACCACGATATTATCATTGATATTTGTCTGAGAGGGGCACTTTTGATTCATTTTGAAAAAGGGCAGGGGCTCGAGCACCCAAAGCCCATACCATTACTTTCATACCATTGATTTTGTTTGGGTCATTTCCTCACAGCCTTTGCCCTTGTGATTCGCACCATCTGTTGCCAAAAAGCCAAGCAATGCTTGTATGAAGCAAACCTAAGAATAAAATTATAGTTATGGTTAGTCAAAATCATAAATAACAGATAATGATACGCCATTACACACAGAACCACACAGTAGCAGTGTTTTCGTTATCCTTCATATTGCGCAAATTGTAACTGTGAATGAAAACAAACACCCAATGGAAACACGTCAATTTTGCAAAAAATCCCAAATAATTGCAAAAAAAGTTATGCTAGCATGAGGTGGTTTTTCAGACAATTCGTAAATCTTGATGGATTTACAAATGGTTTGGTTTCTTACAAACGTTATTAACGTGGCTATAATTCTGGATGCTTGAACAAATTATGAATAATTATTCATAAGTATGCAGTGTCATAACTACAACTACATCTGACGTTTATAACAAACCAAACTGTTTGAAAATCGGTAGAAAATTGAGCAAGTTATGGTTATATAAAAAGTACACTCCACGCACCGTTAAAACACAATGTTACAAGTGAGCGAGCTGACTGTGACAAGATGGCCGCCATGTGCGGATGTCGACCTCCATTGGCCAGCAGCGCGGACGAGACATCTAGCCTTTATTATGTATATCTATGGGTGGCGCTCCCAATAACGCACATAAAAGCTGTCAATCAACTCAGGGTGTTTGCTGCGGTCTGAGAACAAGAGCGAGTGTTCCTGGCGCCTCCTCGTGTTAATAATAATAGTAATTCCTTACATTTATATAGCGCTTTTCTGGGTACTTGGGTAGAAGGGGGGAATCTCAACCACCACCAATGTGCAGCACCACCTGGATGATGCGATGGCAGCCATATTGCGCCAGAACGCCCACACACCGGTTTATTCGTGGAGAGGAAATAGAGTGATGAAGCCAATCAGTATATGGGGATGATAAGGAGGTCATGATGGACAGGGGCCAATGGGCAAATTTGGCCAGGATGCCGGGGTTACACCCCTACTCTTTTTCCAAAGGACATCCTAGGATTTTTAATGACCACAGAGAGTCAGGACCTCGGTTTAACATCTCATCTGAAGGATGCTTGTTACAGTATAGTGTCCACCAACTTGATTCTGTTGAACCCTGGTGCATTTGCATTCGTCTTATGTCATCACAAATATGCACAGGCATGATGGAAAACAGAACGTGGGTCAATATATTGTGTTTTTTTATTAATTTTTTGCTATTATGGGTCTACTTTAGCCTGGCTCCGCCCTTCTGCGTACTTCCGCTCAATTTTTATTTTCCTTCAGTACTCCGTCTGGGATTGCGGTATATTCTCTGTTTTTTTCCGGTCAAATTTTAAACGGTCCAATCAGCGAACAGAGGGAGAGGCTGAGAATGATGACGTTGATGTCGTGCGCTATTTTGAGATGACATACGTCACGACCAAACGTTAGCGATTGGTTATGGGAGATCCAGAGTGGCTCTGGGCAGATCCAATAGTTTAAAACTTCAACAGAGTTCCCGCCTTCAAGGAAGTTAACGCTTGTCAATGGAGAGCGGCCAGACTCTCTGAACAAATGAAATGCATGAGACTCTGGTAGGACCAGGCTAGGTTTACTGCACGTGTGTTGCATGAAGGCGGCTTTCTGATGCATACAGTATCTTAAAGCTGTTATTGATGTTTGCAGCGCAATATTTTACCGGAGGGTTAAAATGGCGGTTATTTTCGTCAGATACGGCTGTGCTCACAGAGATAAAGTAGTGCAGTAAGATAACATTTATCAGAATTAAATATATAGCATTTATTTGAATGAATTATCAAGAGGGAGAGAAAGAAAGAGAGAGACTTTAATCTGACTTTAACAGTCCTTAAAGAGAGCGCGAGAGAGATGTGTGTGAATTACCTTCGTCTGTTCAGCGCCTCTCACTTAAAGGGATAGTTCACCAGAACATTTTTAATATAACTCAGATTTTATTCGTCTGAAAGAAGAATGTCATATACACCTCAGATGACTTGAGGATGAGTAAATCATGGGCTAATTTTAATTTTTGGGTGAACTATCCCTTTAAGGAATGACAACAACGAAACTGTGAGTTTAATTACAACAAAGCCAGCGATATTACCACCTTCTTGTTGATGAGAAATATAATGTAGCGATTCAGTAGCTAAGCTATTTTATTTTTTTTTTTTTAAATCGATGGGAGGAATTGATCAGTTTCCATTCTCTACTCATATCCGAGTGTGTGCAGGAAGCAGCGCAATAATATAGAACAGTGATTAAACTGACTTGGAACTACCTGTGCATTATTGAACACCAATCAGCCAATCAGAATCGAATAGTCAGATAGACCATAGTATAAATTAATTTAGTGCTCGAATATATGAAACTATTTTCCTTCAAAAAAATGTATTAGTTATCTATGAGTTGTCTTTCATTTTAATTTCAAACTCTAGTAGAGGTTTTGTTCCTGCAGCAACACTTGTAGCGCTGCTGCCATCTAGTGTTGTTTGAAAGACAGCGCGCTAAAACGGCATGGATTTGTGCAAAAAAAAAAAAAAACGTCAAATTACACAAATGCTTGTTTTCTCTAACAGTGCTTTTTGTATTTTTTTGTTTCCAACGCCTAGTTTATAACCCTCTTAAATTAGAATAAAATTCGTGAATTCTTTCCTGCAAGCTAAAACTCAAGATATTTGGCAAATCCTCCACCCAGGAGGCGGCAGTAACGGTTTCAGAACACATCGATTTCCGCATTCAACTTAGCGAGGGAGAAAGAGGTGGCGTCTGATTGGCTGATATGTGCTGTAGTGGGCGGGATCAGGTGAACTGACAGATGATTGACAGCAGCGCCGAGCATCGGCTGGCTTTTGTGTACATAAACTTTGATCAGTGCTCATCAGTGTAATGGCTGCTCTGATCAAACTCATCTCGCCGTGGAGATTCGACCCACTCATCCGGTAAGAGCTTTATTACAGACATGATGTGTGAACCTGAGCGTTTATTTTGAGCCGTTTTAGACACCAGACGCTTATATGTAACTTACGTATCTTATTGATATGGACATAACACATCTACATATGTACATCATGTTGTGTTATGCTATAGAAATACTCCTGTACTGTATGCTTACCTTGTGTTCGCACTGACCTCTACCCTACACCATGGTGTCAGATCTTCACCTCTCACACACTTTACACACAGGAGCGCGCACACACACACTCAGGACGCGCGCTCATTCATAAGCTCTCATAAACAGCACAAATTGGGCCCTGAATTCTTGCTTATATTGTATGTCCAGAGTGAGTAGAGCTGCATTCATACCGTGTGTTCAGTTGCACAGCACCGCTTCAGTTATGGGAGCATCAGTAGAAGATTTCAACACGGCCAAAGAAAAACTGGGCACTTTGAAAAAGGATCCAGGGAATGAAGTCAAACTCAAGATCTATGCACTCTTTAAACAGGTGAGGAACTGATCAATAACAGCTTCAGTACTGACAGAAAAGGCAACACAGCTGAAAAATAATACAGGTTTATGCATCAGCTTTCTCCATAAACTACTGTTGAAAAGTTTGGTGTCCGTAAGATTGTTTACATTTTCTTAAAGAAACAAATGATTTTATTCAGCAAAGATGCATTTAAATTGATCAAACGTGACGTTTATAATGTTACAAAAGATTTATATTCCAAATAAATGCTGTTCTTATGAGATTTATATTGATCCTGGAAAAAAGTGTACATGGTTTCCAATCAGGAAAAAATTCTATTTTACACTATGTAAAAATAGCAGTATTTTCTTTGCAATACATGTAAATAGTAATTAGATGCTATTTATACTTATAAATAGATACTTGTACCTCAGTGTTGATGTATATTAAACGGTATGTAAGGGATAATCCGCTTCGCGTCGAGGTCCTGGTCACTCTGAAGGGGTTTATTCTGCGATAACAACCGGCTGGATGTACATTATCCCGCTTATTACACGGCTACTTGTCTCAAGGAAATTAGACACAAAATATTGTTTTGAGTTTAAATATTTTATTAGTTCTTACGCAAAGCTTCCGCGAAGAAAAACAGTTCCAAACTGCTTTAAGCCTTTATCTATTGCTGAATATTTATTTTCAGCATATATGTTGAAATTAATGCTGAAAGGGTTAATTCACCCAAAAATGAAAATTAGCCCATGATTTACTCACCCTCAAGTCATCCTAGGTGTATATAACTTTCTTCTTTCAGTCGAATAAAATCGGAGTTATATTAAAAAAGTCCTGGCTAATCCAAGCTTAATAATAGCAGTAATAGTTGCTGTTTTTGAAGTCCATAAAAATGCAGTTGTCCATCAAATAACGTGCTCCATGCAGCTCTGGAGGGTTAATGAAGGCCTTCTGAAGCGAAGAGATGCATTTGTGTAAGAAAAATATCCATATTTAAAACTTTATAAAGTAAAGTTCCGGCCGTGAAACCCTTGAAGTCTTCCTTTGTAACCCGTGGTGGTTAAGTGCTTTTCAGTCACAAGATGGCGGCAGACAGTCAACGACAGCGGAGTGACACGTTAAGCACATTAGTAGTACCGGTCAAGATAACTCGTAGTACCCGGATGAGCGGTGTGTTATTCACTTTGGTGGTTGTTATCTGGGAATAACATACCGCTGGAATGCGCGGTTGACCAATCAGAATCAAGTATTCCTGAGAGACGTGTAATAAGCAATAATAACATTGTAAATTATTATATTTATTAAAATTATTAAATGTATGCCGCCTTATTGGGACAATAAAGTCCGCCCTACACCGACCCCTAACCCTACCCGATAAACACTTCATTAAACAACCGTTAGGCACTTTAATACCACTTTTTGAATATCTTCTTTATTTTTATTGAAAATAAATGCCTTTCCGACCTGAAATGAAAAGGGAGAAGAGTGAGTTCGGCAAAATGTGGATTCGACCCTCAGGTCGATTTACGTACATTTTCTGCACGTGAGCACCTTACTCCTACACTATTGCTACAATTAACAATATTAACAGACATCAGTGGCAGAGTTAGTGTAAATAGACACTCCGTAATACTAATTAAGCAGCAAATCATCATATTAGAGTGATTTCTGAATGATCATGTGACACTGAAGACTGGAGTAATGATGCTGAAAATTCAGCTTTGATAAATTACATATTTAACAAATATTCACATAGAAAACAGTTATTTTAAATTGTAATATTATTTCACAATATAACTGTTTTACTGTATTTTTGATCAAATAAATGAAACCTTGGTGAGCAGAAGAGATCAAAAACATTAACAGATCTTACCGATCCACTTTATCTGGCTATAATCTTTATGGCTACGACTGATTTCTGTGGCCATACATTTCCTGCAATTATTACAAGTTTTTGTTGACATCATCTAGTTTTTCCTCATTTCTGTTTTGTAAATGCTCAGGCCACACAAGGACCCTGCAACAGCCCCAAACCCAGCATGCTGGACTTTGTGAACAAAGCGAAATGGGACGCATGGAAAAGACTGGGGTCCGTGTCACAGGTGAGAGGAAGCAATTCTGGATTAGCTTTTCATGTTTCAGGTTTCTGTTCAAATTTGTAATTAATGACAAAAACAATTAATTTTAACAATAATAATAAAAAAAATAGTAATAAAACTATCTAAAACTATAAAATATTTAGCATTCATTTTAATGTAACTCACACACACACACATAAAGAACATGTAAATTAAAGGACAATTGATATTATTTGTTATATTTGTTCTTATTTTTAATTAGCTTTTGCTTTTATATTTTCAGTTTTCATTTTAGTTGAAGTTTTAGTATTTTTTTGATGTGCTATGCTCTTTTTTTATTAGCTTTTTAAAAATATATTTCTATTCTGTAATTTTGGTAATTTTTTAAGTAAAAAAAAACGTCTATTTATCTTTGATTTTGGTCATTTTAGTAACTTTTAAAAAATATTTATCTTTAATTTAGGTCGTTTTTAGTTTTTTTTTAATACTTCTATTTATCTTTAATTTTGGTCACTTTTTTAAATACTTCTATTCATCTTTATCTTTGATTTTGGTAATTTTAGTAACTTTTTTTTAAAACCATTCTATTTATCTTTAATTTTGGCGACTTTTTTTAGGAGCTTTAAAAAAAATTCTATTTAATCTTTAATTTTGGTAATTTTCAGTAGCTTTTAAAAAAATATTTATCTTTAATTTTGGTAATTTTTAGTAGCCTTTTAAAAATATATCTATTATTTATCTTTAATTCTGGTCACTTTTAAGTTTTTTTAATATTTCTATTTTTCTTTAATTTTTGTCATTTTAGTAGCTTTTTAAAAATATTTATATTTATCTTTTACTGGTAATTTTTATTAGATTTTTAAAAATATTTATAGCTTTCATTTTGATAATTTTTATTAGCTTTTTTAATGTTTCTAATTATCTTTCATTTATTTTTATTTCAGTTAGGGCTGAAACGATTCATCGAGTTACTCGATTAACTCGATTACAAAAATTCCTCGAGGCAAAAATTCTGCCTCGAAGCCTCGTTAAATTCCTATGACGCGCACTATACGCGCAGGATCTGATTCGCACGGACCGCTGTTCAATGTTCAGGAAGCACACCATAGCGCGTGATACATTTTGAATTTAGTTCAGATTCTAGATGCCCAGAATCACTATAGTAACTGCATGTTTTACACAGTTTATGTAAGTTGATTACCGTTCTTATAGCTGCCACACACACGGCGCGCGCAAGCCCCGAAGCCAGATCGCTTTCACTTTCGTCCTCATAAAGTTTGTCAAGTAAAAAGTTTTAAAGCCTTGCCAGATTGAACATTGAAGCGATTGTGCACTATTCAAAAACAACAATACGGAAAACTTATCCGTTCAGTGCTCAGCTTTTTTCTGTGACACCGAGAGCCGAGCCGTGTCGCGTCTTTGACAACGAGCGCGCGCCCTGAAGGCAGACCTCTTTTCACGTGAAGATCGCGCGCGGAGAGCAGCGCAGAAACGCAGTGTCAACGCCGTCCTGTGACTAAAGTAAAGACACTAAAGTAGCTTAGAAACTCAACTCAACCGTTATAGGCATACATTTGAATACCTTTTGAAGTAATTACAAACCACAGCTTCATAATGAATAGAGACGGAATGAGTCACTCTCAATCACTCTCTCATTAATGCATCCAAATAAATGTACGTAGGTCTACTACTGTGTTAATGATTCTGTATCTGATGAACAACAAACATAAATCTGCCCCACAGACATCAATAACTGCTGAAAGTGAACCGTTTCCTTCAAGTATTTTAAAATCACAAAGAAATGCACTTTTAGCATTTGTTGGAAAAATTCCAAATTTAATAATAGAATATCAGTAACACACACACGCATGCACCCTCCTCTCTCTCGCGCCAGTCAGACCAATCGGTGCAATCCATCACATATGCTTAAACTTTTATGTAGCCACGCAACAATAATTTCAGCATTCACTGTATACACCGGGACGCGATGTTGTGACGCGATTTTTCGAACGGATGCTTCACCTAAAATGCACCGCTATGCAAGTGATGCAAGCCAAATGCAGCGTTCTATTGAAAATGAATGTATGTACGCCGTACCAAACTGCAATGAAGCCTCACGCACACACGCACACACACGCACACACACACACACACACACACACACACACACACACACACACACACACACACACACACACACACACACACACACACACACACACAGGTTGCTAGGTTACCATAGGCTCACCCCAGAAATGATATATTATTTGTTAGTAGCCTAATGGTAAATGCTGCAGGTGTAGAAATCTACATAAAATATATTTACTTTGATGTCAGGGCTAGATTACAGCATGAAACCTGTTGTGCATATTAATAAATTAAATTGCTTTTCCTCTTCATTTTCGTTATGCATTATTTGTTTTGGTTGTTTAAAAACACAGTTTTTTTAATCCGATTAATCGATTAATCGATTACAAAAATAATCGATAGATGCAGCCCTAATTTCAGTTTTAGTCATTTTAGTACTTTAAATGAAACCTGTTTATTTCAGATTGCGTCTTGAGTTTGGTTAACACATCCAGGTCTCAGGACAAGGTTGAGCCCTGCAGACCTCTAAATGCAGAATGTGTATGTGAACAGCGTACAGACGAATGTCATGTGCTCTCTGTGTCAGGAGGAGGCCAGGCAGCAGTATGTGGATCTCATCACGTCTCTGGTGGGAGCAGAAGCCCCCGCTGTGGCAGCGCAGCAGACTGGGAGCGCCAAGGCCTTCGAGACCCTGCTGGTCACCACAGAGAACAACATCACCACCATCCGCCTCAACAGACCCCTGAAAAAAAACGCCATCACTGTTGAGGTGACACACGTCCATCACTGACTAAAGACATTTTGAAGGCTTGAAACGAATACATCAGTTGTCTGGGACAACGGTCATATTATACATAAATAATAGACTGAAGAACGCCACGATTGACCAATCAAAAGTATTCCAGAGAGTCATGTAATAAGGACAATTTAACATTACTAAAATTGTATATTTACTATCTACTACCGTCATTAGCTTAGCAGTGTTATTTTGGTATTATTGAGATACTATTATTGACTTTATTTTGTTTTCATTTTTAATTATTTTAAAGTTAATCTAAATGAAAATAAGAAATGTTGCATTGACAACTAGCTGAAATTAATACATTTAAGTTTATTTTATTTCAGTTTATTTTACAAAAAATAATTTTGTATGGTTTTATTTGTAGTTAACTATAATAACCCTGATGGTTAGCAGTGTTATTTTGATATTATCCTTATACTATTGGAGTATTTATTAATATTTTTAATTAGCTTTTAGTTTTACATTTTCATTTGATTTAAGTTTTAGAAATTGTGTTATGTTCTTTTGTCATTTTTGTTAGTTTTTTATATTTATTTTATTTTTAGTACTTCAGCATAAAGTTTGATTTCTGTTAGTTGGCAAGGCAGCATATCTAATTTTCACTTTTGTAACTTGCATTTCTTTTATTTCAGCTTAATTTTAATTAACAAAATATGTTTTTTAATTTTAGTTAAAGTGTTAGTTCACCCAAAAATGAAAATTCTGTCATTAATTACTTACCCTCATGTCATTCGACACCCGTAAGACCTCCGTTCATCTACGGAACACAAATGAAGATATTTTAGTTGAAATCTGATGGCTCTGAAAGGCCTCCATTGGCACAATGGCACTTTACACTCTCAAGACCCTTAAAAGATACTAAAGACGTCGTTACAAAGTCCATCTCACTACAGTGGTTCTACGATAACTTTATGAATCGGCGAGAATAGTTTTTGTGCGCAAAAAAACCCTAAATAACGACTTATATAGTGATGACGATTTCAAAACACGGCATCATGAAGCTTCGAAGTGTTATGAATCAGCAGTTTGGATTGCCAAATTTCAGCAGTTTGGCGGTTTGACACGCGATCCGAATCATGATTCGACATGATAGGGTTTTTTTGTGCACAAAAACTATTCTCGCCGATTCATAAAGTTATTTTAGAACCACTGTAGTGAGATGGACTTTGTAACGACGTCTTTAGTGCCTTTTAAGGGTCTTGAGAGTGAACCGTGCATTGTGCCAATGGAGGCCTTTCAGAGCCATCAGATTTCAACTAAAATATCTTCATTTGTGTTCTGAAGATGAACGGAGGTCTTACGGGTGTCGAACGACATGAGAGTAAGTAATTAATGACAGAATTTTCCTTTTTGGGTGAACTAACCCTTTAACAGTATAACAACACTGATGCTTAGACATTTTTAGAAAATATTTGACAATGATCATGTTTGTTTTGCATCCTGTAGATGTACAATGAGCTGATTGAAGCTTTGGATCTTGCTGGAAAAGACGATTCAGTCATTACAGTGATGACAGGTGAAGAACTCTGCTTTACCTTCATTATGTGATTGAGCGTTTGCAGATCTTTTCTTACCCTCCTCTCGATGACTCTGAAGGTAGTGGCGATTATTACTGCAGTGGAAACGACCTGAACAACTTCACCAAGATCCCAGAAGGAGGAGTGGAGGAGATGGCGAAAAAAGCTGGGGAGTTACTGAGGTAAAGCCTATTGTGCTTTATTCGAAACTGAAACCAGTTTATACTCCTTTTTAGCTTGATAGGATGTTATGATGGACATGTGTCTGCTGTGTTGTTTTAGGAGGTACGTGAAGGCGTACATTGACTTCCCCAAACCTCTGATTGGAGTCATAAACGGACCGGCGGTGGGTGTGTCAGTCACCCTGTTGGGACTTTTTGATGTTGTTTATGCCTCAGAGAAGGTGAGCTGCTTTCCGACAGTATATCAGTGTCTGTCTGTTTAGTTGTATCTATATATCTGTCTGTATTTTGGCTCTTTCCTCCATTTGTTTTGCTTGTAGGCGACCTTTCACACACCCTTCAGTCAGCTGGGTCAGAGTCCGGAGGGCTGCTCTTCATATCTTTTCCCCAAAATAATGGGCACAGCGAAGGTATGCATATCATCACAAACAAAACTTGAGATAAGTCAGCTGACTACTAAATATATCTTGGTAATAATTGCAATTCATTATTTTAATCAACTGACAGCACTAATGTAAATAGGGCTGCATGATTTGGGGAAAAATGTAAGTGCAATTTTTCAGATAAAAAAAAAAGCTTTGGATTTGCGGTGCTTGTTTGAAGAGCTGCAAAATTTGGCAAATATTTTGTTATTTATATATCAACATGACTATAATATTACTAAATCAAATGTTAACATTTAATTTTTACATAAATTGTATTTAAAATAATAATCATAATTTGTAAAAAACTGTAAGATTAAAAAACTAATACTACATTTCAATGGTGCTTCACACTTTTTCCAGCTCTTCTAACCTCTAAATATTATAAAATTGTAATGTGGTTTTTAATGTGATGATTTGTAAAACTTTAATTTTGTAGGAAAACTAACACTGTGGCAAACAAGCACTTGTATTTTTAAAAAGATATGAAATGACCACTATAACCAGTAGATGGCATCAGATGAGCACTTATTGACTTATCAGCCATTTTTACTGCCTAATATATGGGGAAAAAAATAGGAAGTCATAAAGTCTCATGAAAAACAATAGTAATTTTATGATTAAATTAACTTTGACAAATTTTCCCCCAACACTACCAAATCAGATGCTGGCGCCTCCATGTTTTGAACTTAGTGGCACAGGTGCCAGTGCTTTCTAATTTTAGTCTGTAGCTCTGGTCAGGAATAATAGAAGATTGCAGTCCTAACTAGAGGTGTATCGATATATCGTTAATCGATATAAAAATGCGACGATGTGTATCGTTGATGTAAACGATATGATTCATGATATAGAGTTGTTTTATCCCAGGCTCAACTTGCTGTATTTATAAGGTATAATTTACCCAAAAATTTACATTCTGTCATCATGTGCTCACCCTCATGTTGTTTCGTTTAACTCCATGGACAATCCAATGCTCTCCATTGACTTGCATGAAGCTGCCGCCTTGTCATTTCTGACTTATAACAAAAAACAGAAAAATGTCTAAAAGCTGCTATGTGACAGGGTGTACAGCAAACAAGCTAAAAAACACAGAACTACGTTTTTATAAGCTGTCAACCCAAAAAACGAGCGTTTAAGGAGACAAAAGTGGATACAGGCAATAAGACGTGAAGCATCAGCAGGAAGAATGAGTACATTTGGGGATCCTGACACTCAGTATGTCTACATGTGCAGTAAACATTGTGTCACTGTTAAGTCAAATATCCAAATGTCAGTTTTATATATGATATTTCCTTTTGCTGATTACGTTCCCCTCTAGTGGGCGTAGTTCTCAGTGTAATATGACACGTGGCACTCTGTCTCAATTGACCTATCGGTAAGCCCCGCCCCGCTTAGTTACTGTTGCTAACTCGGACAAACAAACGGAGTTGCTATATATTGCACAGATTGTAGCGTATATCCCGTCCGAATGATGGCCAAACTTAACTGATGGTTTATCAAGTTTATTGCATCGTTATTCACTTCATCGTAAGAGCTGAACAAACAAAGCATAAGAAGTGCGCATTAACGTCTCATTCACAAACTATCTCTCTCCATTGCATTACCATTAACATAAACAGCAAATTACACAAAAACACTCATACAACTAACAGTAAACAAACATATACACAGACCGTGTGCCTTTTTGAGGGTGCAGTTAATAACTGGTAAACTTTGTATCTGCAAAACAACTCCGATAAACTGCGTGCGAGCTCTTCCTTTCACTACCCGTAGACTATAATACCCATCAAAATAGGAGTCCTCCTTAGTAGGACAGATTATGTAGACCTTAAACATATCTAAAATGAAATTAATTTACATATAACCAGTTTAATATGGAGAGGCACTGAAATGTAGACCTTCTTGTTTTTCACCTACAGTGTTCCATAACGTGAGAACAGTTAGTTAATAGGTTTGTATGTTAGCAGGGACTTTAATCGTAACTTAACGAGAGTATGACAAACAGAAAATCCTCTCAGGATCCCTGGAATCAGTGTTACAGTACCTCAGGCTAGGGCTGTGCAATTAATCGAATTTCGATTTCGATTTCGATTTTGCCTCCCAACGATCACCAAAATAGTACAATCGAGAAAAAACAATTATTTTGTCTTGCGTTCTGAATGAAACGCGCACGCGCACATCCGGCCCTCCCGAACCCACAAATCTCTCTCAGGTCGTGAGTCTCGTGTGCATATCATCCGCTGGAATTGAAAAACTCGGCGCGAGTAAAGATGGCAGAAGGAGGGCAGTTACAGCAGCGTTTGGTGAGCAAAAAAGGCAAAACCAACTCCGTTGTCTGGGAACAGTTTGGCTTCGAGGAATCAGACGACGAGCAGAAACATGCTAAGATTTGCTACATGGTAGTGGCTGCAACGCAAGGGAACACCACGAATTTGTTTAACCACTTGAAAATTAAACAATCTATGACAATCTAATAAAGAAACAAAAACTGACGAGAGCAGGGGAGCCGTGTAAACGTCCTTTTTTCCCTTCATATTTTTCAAATAATTCTCTCTTTGTAAACTTTGTTCAATGCATGCGAGATTGCGAGTGCTGCCATATTTTCGAATATGACCAGTCGTTTTCACCGTCATCACCCGGGTTTAGTGCTTTAGGGTTTAGGTTTAGAATGAGAAGCCGCGCGCGCTGTGAGAAAATGTGTCTCTGTGCGTTCATCCGAGAGCGCGCACACGTCTCTCAGCGCGCAAATATTGAGTTCTCTTTCAAGTCTTGCTCTTAAACGGACAAACTCACACAAAACGTATGTCAACATGTCCATCTTGATGAGTATCTTAGCAGACATAGTCTGTATATGCCTTAAGTGAACTTAAAACAGTCGATAAAGAAGACGCGAGGTCTTAAAGGGGCAGTAGCCTTTACTGCTGTCTGTTTAATGTCAAATAACAAAAGACAAGGACATCACTCACCGCTCTTGATTGAATAGCTTTTGTAAGTTTAATAGGATTAATCTTTAATTTATGCACTCAAATATGCAATGTTATTTTACATTTGATACATTTCTGTACCTGAAAACTAATGTTAGACGTACATGAAAAGCATAGCCGAACCATATTGTTGATCTTATTTATTTGTGGTTATCATTTTTACGTGAATACTTTTATACTTTGATTCGAATATATGTTATATTATTTATTTTAATAGTTCAAAAAGTACAACAAATGTTACAATTTCAATTGAATTGTTGAAAGGTGTATTTTTAATAAATACAACACATTCCCAAAGTCATGTGAAATAATCGTGTTACATAATCGTGATTTCAATATTGACCAAAATAATCGTGATTATGATTTTTTCCATAATCGAGCAGCCCTACCTCAGGCACGACATTTTAACATTTTTATAGCATAAACACCATCAAACCGATGAGAGCTTCAGATTTTCCAATGTTTCTCTATGGCGCTGAAACCTAAAGATGTCCGAGTTCCGGTCCCTGCGCAACTGATACTCAACTGCTATTGGCTCATCTGCGTATGAGGGGAGGGGCTTACCGATAGGTCAATTGTTTGTATCCACTTGTATGTCCTTAAACGCTCGTTTTTTGGGTCAACAGCTTATAAAAACTTCTTGGTTTTTAGTTCTGTGTTTTTTAGCTTGTTTGCTGTACACCCTGTCACAGTTTTAGACATTGTTCTGTTTTTTGTTATAAGTCAGAAATGACAAGGAGGCAGCCTCATGCAATACAAAGTCAATGGTTGGGCGTGCTTTGCAGAATATGACGTGTCGCTCTGTCTCTAGTAGTATGATTATTCAAAGCATTTTAGATGGTTTATTCTTATATGTATAGTGCATGAATAGTGGGAGAGATGGGACATAGTGAGCACAGGGAGATAATGTTGCCTGCATTGAATGCGTGAGGGGAAAAAAATGAGTTTACAGAGTTTCTGTGACATTACTACATTAAACGACTTAATATAATGTATAATGATGCAATGGGGAAATATTTGTGGGTCCTGATAATAATACAATAATAATATTATTTTAATAAAAAAATATCGCGATACATATCGAATCGTGACACGAGTGTATCGTTACACCCCTAGTCCTTACACACTTAATTAATAATTTTTTTCCCTGACATGAAGCCTTAAAATCCTCTTATTAAAACAACACACTTTTACCGTGACTGTCCAAGTTAGTCCGATATAGCGATGACTCGATGAGTAGCGATCAAATTTGTTACCCAGCTGTTGCCGATACCTCTTTTTACAGAGGAACAAGTCACGAAAAACAGCCGTGGTTGAATATTATGTCAGAATTAAATAAACGAGAAAATAGGTATTCTTTAATGATTTAATCTTCTTATAATGGTCGGGGGATGATGCTAAACGCACATTATCATTGTCTTAAAAGATACTGAAAAGAATACCATACACACAATAATGTACACTTATTGATGTGCTTATTCTTTATGTGAGTTTATTATGATTTATGATTAGTTTAATGATTTTGAACACAAGGTTAACCATGCAAAACTAAATCTATATTTATTGCATTAATATACGACCAGTTAAACTAAAGCTGGCACGGAGGTATGTATAATTACAAACTATAGTTACTATGACTTATGCATTTCTATAGTAAGCTACATGTAGGATAAATGTACTGTATGTGACAAAGTTTCTGCGACAGCTCTCTGACGTGGTGTAATACGTTAGTGTCTGAATTTCTCGCTTCATTTCACTTCTTGCACTCAACTGCCATGCACTATATGGGGATTAGAGAACCAGTACACAGCAACAGAGCCGACACAGAGACCCCGACTTTAGGGCTATTCAGAGTCGACTCCATCACTAAGTGTTCTTTGTGTCCTTTCTTTCCAGGCTAGTGAGATGCTGTTGTTTAATAAGAAGCTGACGGCCACACAGGCCTGTGAAGTGGGTCTGGTGACGGAGGTCTTTCCTGAAAGCTCCTTCCAGAGCGAAGTGTGGACCAGACTGAAGGACTATGCCAAACTGCCCAGGAACGTAAGTGCTCAGACTGCTTGATATGTGATGTAGGGTACAACGGGGCTAAAGGCACATTTGACTTAATTCTCTTTTAAACCACTAGATGGCACAAAAATTCAGCTTAGCACTTTTCTTAAAGGGTTAGTTCACCCCACAATAAAAATGATTCCATCAATTACTTACCCTCAAGTCATCCTAGGTGTATATGACTTTCTTCTTTCAGCCAAACACAATCAGAGTTATGTTAAAAAATATCCTGGTTCCAAGCTTTATAATTGGAGTGAATGATACCTTAGATTTTGAAGTCCAAAAAAAGCTCATCCATCCGTCATAAACATACTCCACACACCTCCAGGGGGTTAATAAAGGCCGTCCGAAGTGAAGCCATGCATTTTTGTAAGAAAAATATCCATCCGAGTTCTGGCGGAAGAGTGACCTCTGACCCGACGCATGATGTATTGACAGAGCATAGCGCAAAACAAAACACTGGTCACAAATTAGTAGTCTAAAACGAGATTTTATAAAGAGAAATGTGGGAGGAGCTTGAGTTTGTCACCCAACCGCGAGGTTACCGTACCTGAGCTTACGCTACGCCTACATCCTACACAAGCGTAGCCTGACGTCGTCACACTCAATTCTAGTCAGAATTTGAGTCTGATCTGCTCCGTTGGGCTGTGATTATGGGGGCGTGTTTCAACCAAACCAGGAAAGATCTCAATTGGATAGACCTACAACCAATCAGAGCAACAGAGCGACGCATAACGTTTCAACAGAACTCAACTGCACTGTGTTGCCAAGTCCGCGGGTTGAAGCGACCCCAATTATGAGATATACAGACCCAGGAATGCAAATTTTAGCAGGCAGCCCTGCCAAAATAACACGAATTTTACCCCCCAAATGCCTTTTTTTATCCCCCGGAATTTTTTTTATAACTCATTCGTTTACATCAGGGGTCGCCAACTTGCGGACTCCGATCCGAATCCGGACCGCGAAGCCTTTTGACGTAATGAGTCTAATGAATGCAGAATGTCTATTCGCGTCTTTGCATTGACTTAAATCACTCGCGCGAAATGCTTCATTCGCGTCCGTTGTTAACGCACCATCAGAGCAGAAAGCGGTGCGCAAAAACAATGGCATTTTCGAAAATTAGGAAAGTTGACGCTGAAAACCGAGTTTTCAGTGATGAATGGGTGGAAAAGAAAATTGCATTTATTCTTCCTGCATCCTGTACAAGGCCTGTGTGTCTCATTTGCTCTGATTCTGTTGCGGTTGTCAAAAGTGGAAACATTAAATAAAATGTTTCTTGCACTTTAAAATTTTTCACTTTAAATTTTGGCACTTTATTTTTGCCTGTTTGTGTTTCTGAATGATATTGCTGATGATATTTTACCAGTGCAATTTGAAGCACAGAAGAGAGCAGTGTTCAATATTAGATACATTTAGTTAAGTAGAGACTATACATGTGAATAAACATAAAATGTGTTATGAGATTTCTGATTTTCTGATTCAGGGGGGGGTTGCGTTCATTGCCTGTTATTATTTATCTCAGTTCAGCAGGGAAAAAGCACTTTAGTTGCTAGTAATGTTGAAATGAATGTATTTTCAGTGCAGATTTAGAGATGAAGGCATTTTTAGTTCATCATATTTTTGTCAGATGTGGTTACTGGTTGAATTTAGATATTTTGTACCAAAGCAACTTAAAGGACATAACAGAACGACAACAAAAAGAGATCAATTTTGTGAAGGGTTAGCCTACCTATGCTTGCTTTAACAATATGAACAGACGTGTTTTGTCCATATGAGAACACATTATATTTTGTTCAATTAAGAACAAATGCTTTCTACACTAATTTCTTTATTCTGGCAATTAACATAAATTATTGTTTTTAGGTATATAATTGTCCGGATCTCGGCCGGTGACGAGGGTTTATTTACTGGACCTCAAGCAATTTTAGTTAAAGAGCCCTGGTTTACTAATTTAAAGCCTTAAAGTTCTGCATATTTTTTTTTTAAATAAATTTTTTTAGCAATTGAGAATCATTCAAATGATTGAATATATTTTGAGACAAAAGTTGTATAGTATGGTATTTGGGGTAAAATATCGCCCCCTGCTGTTAAGGTGAAAGGCACCAATATTAACATGATAAATGGCGGCTGACTTTTCCATTTGTTGACATCACATGGTTAGATTCAGATGGGAAATATCATATACCAGATTATTATAATACGATATTAATCATATCAAATAAAATACATTATTTGTTCCTACTGTAAAGCTTTATAAAATCATTATGGGATCTCATACAACACTTACTTTTTAAAAAAACATATTTTAATGGCAGTATATTTATTGAACAAACATGAATTCTTTTATTTATCAAAATAGCATTGCTAAAGGGATTATTTTGAACAAGTATTAGACAATTTGGACATTATTAAAGCATATTTTGTATTATAATGTGTCTTTTTCCCCATGTGTCTGTGTCTCGCCACCTCATACATTTATAAGATTTTTAAACAAAATAAACTACATTTATGATTTATTTTCACACAAAATCTGTTGCTCCATAAATGTTCAATACAAACAGAAGTTTGTGCTAAAGAATTTTTTTCGCGGGGGGTGTCCCGGGGCTGGGACACTTCGGGTTTAAGGGGTTAACACTAGTACGGTACAACAAAAAGAAAAATGTGCACTACTCCCATAGTGTATGATTGCAGAAAAAAATATATAATGTTTGTTTGTATTGAACATTTATGGAGCAACAGATTTTGTGTGAAAATAAATCATAAATGTAGTTTATTTTGTTTTAAAATCTTATAAATGTATGAGCTTTAATGATACCTATTTTATGTTATTACATTCAGTGGTTACTAAGCAACCACTGAATGTAATAACATAAAATAGGTATCATTAAAGCTTAGAATCTCAGCTTTTCAATGCATCTATCCATGTTGGGATACTCAAAACGAGTGCTGAGTTATTAATCTAAAACGGAGTGGACCACCCGAGGGCGCCACCTAGCTGTGACAAAAATTAATTGTCATATTTTTCTAAACTACTGCATTGATCAACACAAAATAGGTGTCATTTGAAAGCTTAGAGTCTAAACTTTACAATGAATGTAGCCATTATGATTATCTCCAAAGTAGTGATGAGTTATTTGCTGATAAAATGGAGGGAAAAAAAATCATAATTTATGGAGGGGGGGGGGGGGGTTATTATGTTCTGCCATGTGTCAATCACATCATACAGCTCAGATAGTCATGTGTCATATGTCATTTGAAAGGTCTCGTGGAGCAGAATACAACAAGCCTAATTGTTTTGGGCTTTGACTAAACTTTTAGCGAGTTTTTTTTTGCTGGTGACTTCATGAAACAAGCTCCGATCGTTAAAAATGCTAAATATGCTAACGTTGTGCTAAAGTCGCGTTTATGCTTGTAACTTCATGAACCAAGCTCCGATCGTTAAAAATGACACACCTTTATTTACAGCAGATTCCCACGATTAAAAAAAGACCAAGGACACCATAATCGGCCACTCAGATCAGAAGTTATGATTTATTGAATTATGTACATGAAACCTGACAGGAGCACGTGCTATTTTTGCACAAAAGTCACGTTTATGCTTGCAACTTCATGAAACTTTCTCCGATCGTTAAACATGGCACAACATTATTTACAGAAGATTCCAACGATTAAAAAGAGACCAAGGACATCATAATCCGTCACTCGGATCAGAAAATATGACTCATGGAATTATTACACATTAAAACCTAACAGGCGCACATACTCTTAAATAAGCTATTGTTGCACTAACATCGCGTTTATCATTGTAACTTCGTGAAACGTTCTCTGATCGTTGAAAATGGCACATCATTATTTACAGCAGATTCTCAAAATTAAAAATTAAAAAAAAAAGACCAAGAACACCACAATCCGTCACTCGAATCAGAAAATATCACTCATTGAATTATTACACATTATAGCCTGACAGGAGCACATACGCTAATAAACAGTAGCTTTAAAGTCGCGTTTACGCTTGTAGCTTCATGAAACTTTCTCCGATCGTTAAACATGGCACAACCTTCTTTGCAGGAGATTCCCACGATTAAAAAGAGACCAAGGACACCATAATCCATTGCGTCGATTACGAGATATTCCTCACAGATGATGTGTTGATCAGTGCAGTTTAGCAGAACATGGCCATTTACGTTATATAGCAGCTAGAGGGCGCCCGGGGGCGGTACACTCCGGTTTAGATGAATAACTCAGCGCTCGTCAAGAGCATAGAAAAAATGATAGATTCGTTGAAAAGCTGAGATTCTAAGCTTTAAAATGATACCCATTATGTGTTATTATATAATATATATAATATAATATACATAATATTGTAATAATATAATGTTTTATCAGCAGTTTCTCAGCATTAGATTGTCCAAATGTAATAATAATTTATATTTTCTAAAAATATTAAAAGTGTTTTAACAAATAATACATACTTTTTGACTCTCCTTGCTATAATTTGAGTTATGAGTCTTTAAATTTGTGTATTTCTCTCAGAAAACAACAGTTTTGTAAATGTCAAGGAATGAACAAAAAGGCTACCTTTGTTCTAAATGCTGTAACTTTTGATTACTTTATGCAAAGAATTTTTCTGCTGCCCTATTTCCTTCCTGAGTTATTGAATGTTACATAAGAAATATTTGTAAAATTATTAAAAAATATATTTAAAAAAATGCCTTTTATCAGCAGTTTCTCAGCAATATATTGTCCAAATATAATAAAATTTATATTTTCCAAAAATATAAAATGTTTGCTAAAAAATGATACCTACCATTTGACTCTCCTTACTATAGTTTTGGAGTTATGAGTCTTTAAAGTTGTATATGTCACTCACAATAAAACTCAAAAAATACCTTCAGGGCTTAAGGAAAACATAATTGAATCAAAAAGGCAATACTTTTTACGTCTATTCTAAAACACTGTATTCACATATCTTATATCCCTTCAGTCTCTGGCTCTGTCCAAGCAGCTGATCCGCGGGATGGAGAAAGAGAAGCTTCACGCCGTGAACGACGCAGAGGTGGAGAGACTGGTGGAGCGCTGGCTCTCAGATGAATGCATGCAGGCCATCATGACCTTCTTCCAGGCCAAGTCGAAACTGTGAGGAGAGTACCTGGAGCCGCTCAACAGCCTCTTCAAGGAGTTTTTCTGTTAATCTGACATACTGCAAACAGGAAGAATATCCCAATTGTGTTGTCCACAATTGTATAGGATTTGTTAGAATTGGATCTAACACTTAGTAGGTTGTAACAGTCAGTGCCTTACTAACGTGAATGCATTTGTATAAAAGGGTTACACTTTATATTAGACGGCCTACTATGTACTAACATAACATTTGGATTTATTGCTAAGTAAAAGGTTTTGGGGTTAACATGTTAATTAAACGCAGGTACTTTAAATGCTATTACAATGCACCTACATGTACAGTAAGTACATAGTATATTGCATCACATGGTAAAGTACATGGTAGTTAATGCCACCTAATATACAAAGCATGACCGTGTTCTTTTATCCAAGAGCCAAATTCAGTGCTCTATACTGTATAATCCATTTCAGATGTATGAATACATTCAGTACTTTGTATAGTCTGTGACTTTTTTGTCCTGAATACAGTTTTAAATGGAACCTGATTTGTTTATCAATATGCTTAATAAAATATAAAACTGTGTTTTTTCCTTGAAATACCAAGTAAATGCGATGGTACTGTATATGGATATTATAATCACCAACTACAATGGTATTACCATCTGATACCAGCTATGGCAAGCCATTTTCACTTTTATTCATTCCTATAATATGAATTCTTGATATCAATGATGATATAATTTTTGATATCTGTAATCTGTAAATGTCACCATAGGCTGCCATTCGAATTAAATTGCTGATATCAAGAATTTATTTATCTCAGAAATACAATTCTTAGTAAAAAAAAAATATAATTTTTGATAATTATGTGGTTTCTTGTGCACATGTCTCTTCATATCAAAAGTAGAATTGCTACTAGAAACAATGTTAATTTTTTTTATATCAATAATTTGATTTTCACTAGTGAATTTTTGATTTCGTGAATGTGATTGTTATCGGAATCCGATTAATTTCTGAAAATACTCTCCTAATTATTCATATTCATAGAAACAACAAATGTAATATGTTGAAATACATTTACAGATATCAAGAATTAACATTTCAACTAGTGACAATTAAATTATTGATATCATGAACTTATATTGTTACTAGTACCCATGTAATTATTGATATCACACATAAAGGTTTTTACTATAGAATTGTATTTCTGATATGTGAAATTGGAATTTCAGCTATTCTTGATATCAACAACTGAATTTGAATGGCAGCCTACATTTAACTAGTGAAAATACAATTACTGATATCAAGAATTAGAGTTTTAACCATATTTTTTTATTATTATTTTTACAGTCTATGGTTTTAACTAGTGAAAATTGAATTGTTGATATCAAGAATTCATATCCTGGGAATGAATAAAAGTCAAAACGGCTTGCCATAGTAAGACGGACATTTTAGATTACTCTCCTAATTATTATTTAAAAAAATTTTTTCTTCAGATATCAGAAATAACAAATTTTGAAATACATTTACTGACATCAAGAATTAACGTTTCAACTAGTGACAATTAAATTAGTGATATCAGGAATGTATAGATTTACTAGTAGGCTACCCACGTAATTATTGATATCACGTGTATGTTTTTACTATAGAATTGTATTTCTAATATGTGAATTTGGATAGAATTTCAATTAGTCTGAATTTGAATGGCAGCCTTTTTACATTACATTACATTAACTAGTGAAAATACAATTACAGATATCACAAATGATAGTTTTTACTAGTTGAAATTTAATTATTGATATCAACTTGTCTATTTCGTCGTGACGACGGCATTGTTGATATCAAGAATTCACATTTTTACAAGTGTAATGTAGTTCCACATATCAAAAATTGCTATTAATATAGTAATTCCTGATATACAGAATTAGCATTTGAACTAGTTAGAATGTAATTGTTATTATCACAAATCCATCCTGCGAATGATTAAAAGTGAAAACCAGCATCACTCGAGCGGAAGTTCATTTCACAGTAAATCCAGCAGATGGCAGACCACAACCATGAAAAGTTCGTGAATTTTTCATTTAGGGAATCGTTTGTTAGAATGAATATTGTTTTCAAGCGCGTTTTGTATACATTAAACACACATTCAGTCATTTTTAGATGCTGCTGTATTCATATTAATCTAGCTGGGCACATCATACGTTGATTAAAAACAGGGAAACTCCCGTGTTCTTCCTCGTGCTCCTCAAACAGGTATTATACACACATTTTGCATCTCTCGTTTAGTTTGCCTACTAACTAACCTCTTGTGACAGAGCGAAAACCCTTTTCTAGTTTTGTTATAAGTGACGTCCCGTCTGAAAGGTTAGACGCCCTTTATCATCAGACACTGTGTTAAACTTCTGTCTGGAGATTGTGGGTATGGATTTGTCTATGTTAGGGTTCAATGACTCATGCAATATGTCATTGGAGATTATGAATGGCATGAACACATAATTCCACAGATTTCCCTCACCGTCTGCGTCTGGAGAATGAAGCATGTGCCAGGTCATTCAGTACTTCACAACATGGAATTGTTGTCACATAAATTGTTTCCCCATGTATGGAAAGAGTAATTCAAAATAGAACAATTGCAGCCTCCAACTCTCACACAATTGACGCTGTTGAAAAAAAAAACACAGAGAAGACACTGACAACTTGCCATTAGAGATCGAGCAGTTTACTTTAGATATAAAACAAAGTGTCAGCTTTCAATTTCCCTCGATTTTATTACGAAATTCAAACAATAAATGTGGTTTTGTGGCTCTTTAATGTGAGATCGCTGTAGTGGCAGTTCAAGTTCTTCCTCTTTACTATGTTGAAAGAAATAGTACAATTTATTGAAATGTATCATATCTCATGTAATCACTCAGTCAGTCCCATAGACTGTAAAAAAAGAAGATGGACAACGCACCTTCACTCTCTTCCATTGAAGCCACCAATTTCCAAATTATGGCCCTACATCTCAGACCCTGAGTCTGCGCAGTAGTGAGCCAGAAGTATAGCCGCTCTAGCAAGGCCCTGCACACACTCCCACAGAATTGGTTGTACAGTTTACAGCAGAGCAACTTATGTCAGTTTGAAATAAACAGTTATGGAAATGTTAGCCTCACTTGGACTGACGGCAGAAGGTCTGGACTCTATCGCAGCTTTCATTGGTCAAGGACCGCCCAAGAGGACGTTTGACTGACATGTAACGCAATCAATTACAGTTTGTTTTGTTCCGCGTCATGTTTACGGGCACCAAAATGTAAAATCGATGTCCCTACAATAACAGACCGGTGTGCGTCTATAAATGATTCATTCATAAACTGTTGTTCACGTTTACTGCAAAAATGGAGCCGCAAACTTCACATCCTTTTGAAAATCCAGCGTTTAGTTGATCCTGGTAAGCGCTCATTGTCACTATTGTAAACACGAGGGCGTTCTTCTTCTACAAGGGAGTTTGTAGTCATGGCATTTGTTTCCAGGTGGACCATTAAAGAACACAACCAATCAGATGACGACTTCAAAACTCCTTAAGTGTTTCCAAGTGTGTCATATGCATCAGACGTTCAGCCAACGGTCTGTGGGCGTGACGTCTGAAGCTGAGACTACATTGAAGTTAAAGCTACAATCTCCTCCCAACAATCCTGAAAAAAAGTCTGTTGGTGCCTCAGTGATTACTTCAGAGAAGCCGTCAATCTCAGCTGTCAATCATGACGTCACAATCCCCTGTTTTTATAGCATCAAATAACTAACTAAAACCAAACCAATTTTTTTTTTTTTTTTAAAGCAAACACTTGAACTTACATAAGTGTGATAAAAACTACCTAAAATGATAGAAACCATCTTTGGTTCAAAAATTATTGTAAGTGTAATTTGATTGCTTAGTTTTTCTATGTCACATTAGATTACATGGAGAGGGCAGGGGTTATGACCTGTACTGGGACCAACCACCTGGGGGCGATCTAAAAAAAAAAAAAAAAAACCCTGCTAAAACCAGCCTAGGCTGGTTGGCTGTAGGCCTGTCGCAATTATCGATATATTGCACAATATATGTCCATGACCTCAATCATTTTTTGTGATGCAATATATCGCCCATTATGTTTACATGATAATGAATGTATGTAATTGCATTATTATGCTGTTATATTAGGATTATATATTTGTGGCATAATGTCAGTCTTAAAATGACAATAATAGCGTTTATCCCAATTATTTCAGGGACGATATATCGCGAAACAAAAAGTAGTTATCGTGACAGGCCTAGTTGGCTGTACTTAGCTGGTTTAAGCTGGAAGAGGCTGGTTTAAGCTGTTGTTCAGCTGGTTTTAGCTGGTCTTTTAGCGGGTCTCCCAGCTTGACCAGCTAAAGGGTCCTGCCCACTGTGCGATTTTTCAAAATCCTCCGCGAATGCTGCTTGTCAGATTGTACGAACATGATCCCCGATGTAATACATGTCACACTGCAGGATCTCAGTTGTCATTATGTCAGACCGTACAACAATCCGACGCGAAAAATGGACACAAGCAAGAGACTCGTGTTTTTCGTATTCAATCCGTGACGCGTTCGGTAACGGTGAGCCGCATTCACAGACACAATGGTAGCGTTCAGCAAACAACAAAAACAAGAGGTGGCATTCATTCATTTTGATAATGTCTTGTCTTGATAAAGAAAAGCATAGACGATGTGTCATCAGGTTCTGCGCTCCTATTGGTTCTTGATTTGACGGTCGTCCTAGGAGAAGTCACACTGCAGGATTGCGCCTCAAATCTTCTGACACTGCCAGAATTTTGTCCGAGGTAAGATCGCAACGGTCATTAATCGGTTGTCGGTGCACATGTCAAACTAAGGATCAAAGACTTCAGATTTTAGCCTAGGATCAGAGGAATCTTTTAGGATTTCAAAATTTGTCTCAGACGGCCAAATCGTGGCCAAAATCCCACAGTGTGCACCCGGCTTAAGACCAGCCTGGTAAGATTAAACCCTTAACTGTCACCGTCCTGCTGGTGGGACGCCTGGAGCTCTTTTTTTGATCGCCTTTTTTTTCGTATCATATATTTTAGCAATTATCATAAATTAGGTATCATTTGAAAGCTTAACGAAATCAGGCGTTGCATTACCATGGAAGCGGTACTCTAAATTCTTCTAACGGTACTCTAAACTCCCCCTAGTGGGCGGTGTCATGTTTCATATTACAACATTTATTTTAACTACTTTATAATCAAAATCTTTTCTAATCTTGACAAAACACATATCGTCGGAAAGGTCTGAGTCTCAAGATTACATATTTGGTGACTGTTTTGTGATGGAAGTGATATTTGGACAGAAATATACAGGAAACTGCATTAAAAAAAACAATCAATGTGGATGACACCGGTGGCTATTTTTAGTATAGCGCCTAAACAAAATCTCATGGGGACTTCAATTTTTGTGATATCAACTTCAAATTTGGAACACAACTTGGTTAGACAAATGGCTTTGATTTTAAAATAATTTTAGAGTCAAATTTATTTTGTAAAATATATATTTTATATAAAACATCAATGCTGTCAGCAATAATCTGCCGATTGTCTTCTTTAAAACAAGACCAAACGTAGGTCTATATTCCAAAGCATTCTTGAATTACAGCCCTTTAAATTTGGATTGTGCACTTTCATGTGTATTCTCAAAAAGGGGGGTGACAGTTAAGGGGTTAAAAAAGTGTCCAAAACCCCTCTAGAACCAGTCTGGGAGACCAGGTAAAACTAGGCAAGTTTTTTTTTTTTTTTTTTTTTCAGCAGAGTGTTTCAACTTGGAAAAGACATCAATAAAAAAGCTTGTAAAATGTCAAATCACATTACATTTACCTCAGGAAAAGCCACTCAGTGTAGAGGTCTAGACGGAGGACCCAAGACCCAACCATTCGCGACTTGTTTATTGACTTGTTAATAACAATTTGCTGTTGAATATAATCGGGTTCGCGTCGGTTCTGTGTAGTATATTTACAGGTCTCTAAGGGTTCGGGTACAAATTTTTGGACCCGTGAAGCCCTCTAACTCAGTGTCCATTGTAGTAGAAAAATAAGATTATAAAATAATTAAGCAGCATTTTGCAAAATAAATACATAAACATGCACTATATATTACATTCACTTATATCACTAAAAAGTTATTATAATGATATTATAATAAAAAATATAATATCATTATAATTTGGCTTATATGTAGTTGTATACAAATCTGTTGTTCATTTTAACCTGATATACTGTATTTAAATGAATCAACATTGAATCGAGATTGGAATCAAATTGCAAGCTTATGAATCGAATTGAATTGTGAAATTTGTAATTCTCACTCCAAACTGAACTCAAAAGTTGGCAGCCCTGCAATTGTATTTTGGTCATATTCAAATGAACAGACATGAAATGGTTTAAAAAAAGACACCATATATTCGCTACGTAATATATTGATGCTCTGCAAAAAGATATTTGCATTCTGTCACTGAACTGCACAATGACCGTCTTCTGCGTGAGATGTGCGGCGTCAAGTGGCCAAACCTAAATCAGAAAGTTGATCTAGAAGCGACTCTTCCTCATAAGCCTCATAACACAGAATTATGTTATTTACCAGTGACCAGATGGAGTAAATGAATGACGCTACATCTCCATCTTGTCTCCAAGTTGTTAATGTAATAGTTGTAATTGTTTCGATACTAACCGGATGCATTGAAGTATAAATAAATTAACATTTTAATAACAAATCAGCTCCGTTTTAAGGCCATTTATACTGTTCTCAAAGTTGATGAAATGAACATTTAGCAGATATAAAGTACAGTTTTATGAAACTAATGTTTTTGGTAATACTTTACAATTAGGTTCCATTAGTTAACATTAGCTAATGCATCAACTAACATTAACAATCAGCAACACATTTGTTACAGTATTTGTTCATCTTTGTTAAAAAATACTCTTCATTGTTAGCGATTTTAATGATGTATTAGTAAATGTTGAAATTAACATCAACTTAGATTAACAAATGCTTATGACGTGTTTTTCAGTGTTAGTTCATGTTAGCTGATGTAGTTAACTAATTCATGGTTTTATTTGTTAACAAATGTTACGTTTTTAACATAAAATATGACATGGATAGTTCACACAAGACTATATGACAATATAAGTCAGTGGGGTCAAATGTTGTTTATACCCCATTAATACTCAAAATATCTACTTTTTTGTTCCACAGATGAAAGAAAGTCATGCTCGGAATGAAATGAGGGTGAGTAAATGATTTTTGGGTGAACTATCACTTTAACCCTGATGCTCTCATAATCATATCCATATGTTATGTAAACATTTTATCTATTAAAACTGCAGGATGAGAATGTCTGTCCCCAGGTACCCCAGGCGCGAAATTAAAGGTGCAGTGAGTAATATTTATGAGGAACTATTGACATAAATGCAATATAATATACATGATTATGTTTTCAGTGGTGTATAAAGACCTTGCACAATGAACCGTTATGTTTTTATTACCTTAGAATGAGCCGTTTCTGTCTACACACACCGCGGGTCGCCTTACAGTAAAGTCACCATTTTGCACCGCCATGTTTCTACAGTAGCCCTAAATGGACAAACTGCTCTACCGACCGCTAGCTACTCTCTGCTGTCTCAGACGTCGCCATGTTTGTCCTGTGTCGGCCACCGTAGCTTCTCTACGTGCTTCGAAAGGGAGGGGTGAGCGGTGGGCGGTTGCAATTCGCAACCTCACCACTAGCTGCCGCTAAAATTTACACAGTGCACCTTTAAGTCTTGTCATGTGCTTGTCATTTGGACAAGTAAATTGGTCATTCAATTGTCCAAGTAAAAAAAGTTGCTTGTCTGGAAAAAATAGGATTGTTGTGTTATAAATAAGACACTATAGGGTTGTTACCAATCAAATGAAATCATTTACACTGAAAAATTACAACTGCATTAAATAATCTTGTGAGATTGTTTTAAGTATTTTTTGAATATATAAATAAGAAATGTTGGAAAGCATGATACTTAGAGTGAGTCATTGAATTCTTTGACTCAAATGATTTGTTCAAACAACTGATTCATTCAAGAATGAGGCCATTGTTTATGAATGGGTCATTGAATCTTTGACTAAAATGATTTGTTCAAACAATTGATTCATTCAAGAATGAGGCCGTTGTTTATGAATGGGTCATTGAATCTTTGTCTAAAATGATTCGTTCAAACAAGTGATTTATTCAAGAATTAGGCTGTTGTTTATGAATGGGTCATTGAATCTTTGACTCAACTGATTCGTTCAAATAACTGATTCATTCAAGAATGAGGTAGTTGTTTATGAATGGGTCATTGAATCTTTGACTCAACTGATTCGTTCAAATAACTGATTAATTCAAGAATGAGGCCATTGTTTATGAATGGGTCATTGAATCTTTGACTAAAATGATTTGTTCAAACAATTGATTCATTCAAGAATGAGGCCGTTGTTTATGAATGGGTCATTGAATCTTTGTATAAAATGATTCGTTCAAACAAGTGATTTATTCAAGAATGAGGCCGTTGTTTATGAATGGGTCATTGAATCTTTTACTCAACTGATTTGTTCAAATAACTGATTCATTCAAGAATGAGGCCGTTGTTTATGAATGGGTCATTGAATCTTTGTATAAAATGATTCGTTCAAACAAGTGATTTATTCAAGAATGAGGCCGTTGTTTATGAATGGGTCATTGAATCTTTGACTCAACTGATTCGTTCAAATAACTGATTCATTCAAGAATGAGGTAGTTGTTTATGATTCATTTATTCATGTCCTGGACAAGTGGATGCATTAATGTCGAGCCCTGGTTCTTGTAATTTTTTTTTATTGAATTTTAAGGAATATGATTTTTATCATATATAGCAGAACTAACCTCCTTTGCAACCCATTCAGAGTCTGACAGCAGGTCCAAGCTGTGGTGCTGTGGTTAGCACATGTGTTTGACTGTGGTTTTCTCATGGGGACACAGGGTTGAATCCGGCATGCATCACATTCCTGTCACTCTATCCCATAAAAAGGCCGTAAAAGACCCTGACAGCGTGTAGATCCTCAGACTTGCATTAGTTCCCAGTTGAAATCGTGACCCTCTGCTCGTAAAACACTGGGCGAAACTGAGCGAGGTCCACACCTCTTTCCTCTCACTGTTTGACAAATAGCAGTTAAAAATGCAGACACACCGCTGATGAATGAGTGTACCTGCTTATGTTTGGAATCACCCACAGGAAAAGGCCTACAGTTGCCCTAATGCGCATAATACCCTGCGGAAACTCCAGCAAAACGGGAGACGATCGCCTTCTAACCTCACAGCTAAGGACAGAGAAAAGCTACGCTGAGCTTTGCTTTGGAGATTTGGATTTCAGTCTGTGACGCAGTTTTAGTGAGACAGTCCAATATGAAAATCCCACAAGGTAGTTCTTTCCGAATTTTAAAAGCATGGCTTCTCTTAAAGACGCATGTTTCGAGTTATGCGCTAATATGCCTCCTCTGAAGACTACTTATGTCACCTGTGGCCGAATCCATAATTCACTTTCCAGCCAAACAGATACATTAGGTATCTTTTGGCTGTCCTACAGAGACTGTAAAAAATGGACATTTCCAAGTCTCGTAAAACTGCAGGTTGTGATTTAAAGGCAATATTCTTCCAAACACAGGGTGGGTTTCTCTCGTCTGCGAGCTTTCTGTCTCACCATCGTATCCTCACGTCCATTGTCAGGATGTTCACTCCACACGCTACTGCAAATATCAACTCCAGGGGCAAGAATAGGATACACCTTGTACAAACACAGGAATCCCACCAGGTGCTGGGAGAGTGGAAAGGCAAAACACATCCATCACAGAGCTCCAGTATTGGCAGGATTGAGCGCTGGCTCATGGCTTAGGCCGGTGTTTGTCTAGCTGGGGTTGTGATCTTCAACACACTGGAGGAAACCTTCATCATTTGGAGGAAACAATCCACATTTACTCATCATGTTGCTCCAAACCTGTATGATTTTCCGCCTTTTGTAGAACTAAATAAGAAGGGTAACACTTTATAATAGCTATAGTGTAATAAAGTATTTGCAAATAGTTCATTAAATACATTAATAGACTATATACAAATAGTGACTTGTAAAACTTGTATTATTATTGTTCAATTAGCTCGTATGTAAAGAGTTAGATAATGCCTTGTTAACATCTTATTAACAGTAAATAGTTCTCACTTGAGATTAGGTCATGGGGGGAAAATTGCATTAATTAAGTGCTTTAGACAGACATTTATTAGACATTTGAACATGAATTGCATTATTACTAAGAGTTTGTTTAAATGTTTCCAAATACATTGAGCACACACACACACACACACACACACACACACACACACACACACACACACACACACACACATTGGTTTGCCATGTTTTATTGGGACTTTGGAATGGTACTCTTTGTGTTTCGTCCGCAGGGAACAGGGTCTAAATGAAGGTCCAGGTAAAAATGCCCCCCTCAGAAAGTCCCTGCTTGTGAGGTAGGACTAAGTTCAGGATCTTTTGGGGGTGGGACTTGGGTGCAAAAGGGTGGTTGAAATAAAATGCTGCATGGAGTCATCCAATCAAAATGCTGTGTGAACTCAACCAATCAGCATATTCAGCGCCCAAGTCCCACCTCCGAAAGTTCCTGAACTTTGAAAAAGTACTACCTTGCGAGCAGGGACTTTCTGAGGGGGAAACTTTTACCTGGAACTTCATTTAGACACATTTAAACACACAGAGTACCATCTCAAAGTCCCTTGTTCCTGGGGAAAGTTCCTGCGGTGGAAACGCGACTTTTAAAAGTCTGTTGCCGTGAAATAAATAGACTATTACTTCTAAATTAGGACATCACTGACGTCAAACCTGGCAAGACATGTCGTGGTGGTGCCAAGTTTAGCTCAGTTCCCTGTGTTGCAAATCTGAGATTTTATTTTTCAATCGAAAAGGTGAAAACTGTACGTCCTGGTATTATTAATATTCAAAGAACAAACAATATAGGACAAGCTACAGTACATGTCAAAGTTTAATGGTTAAGTGTTTGTTCAAATCACTAGTAAGTGTAATGATTTCACATAACAAAAGGCAACAAACTATTTAAACACCAGATAAACATCAGACACTTGTTCACTATCATTAAGAAACTGTAAACATGTTTTTCTTTTTTAAAGCACAGTATCCCATCAAAATAGAGCAAGTCTCCGGTTGGCAAAGCACAATAAAAATATTTGTGATGTGTATGACCTTGTGAATGAGTGTGTGTTGTATGATAATCTTGGGAAGATCTCAGTAGCTGAAACTGGAATACTCTTTTGACTTCCTCACGTTCCTCCTGAGAGGGATTTAGTGGGCCTTGGGACCGGAGCATTCACGTGAGGACTTCAGTATCACTCTCTTTAACATACTGCTTATTTGGCGAGGCAGAGAGTGTCCTGAGGTAATCCCTGCAAATGTGCCAACCACCAGACAGACTAGAGACACACCAGATAAACCTGCAAATGTTTAAGAACTATTGGAAACCCAGGCCCATTTACGAGAGATCTAGACATCTGCAGTTGGATTACAAGGTCACTTATGGCCAAATGACACAATTCAGTTGGTATATATACATATACAGATTTTATATTTATTTAGATATATAAATATGTGGTAACACTTTGGTTTAGGGTCCAATTCTCACTTTTAAGATATTGGCTGTTTATTAGTACTTATAAAGCACATATTATTACCTTATTCTGCATGATCATATTCTACATCCCTTGACTGAACAACTACCTTTATAACTATTAGTTAAGCAATAATTAGGAGTTTATGGAGGCAAAAGGGTTAGTTCACCAAAAAAGAAAAATTCTGTAAACAAAACAAAACTTTTTTCATCTTCGGAACACAAATTAAAATCGTTTTGATGAAATCTGAGAGCTTTTTGACCACTTTCAAGGTCCAGAAAGGTAGGAAAAACATTGTTAAAATAGTCCATGTGACTCCAGTGGTTAAAGCTTAATATTATGCAGCGACGAGAATACATTTTGTGTGCAAAAACAAACACAAATAATGACTTTATTCAACAATTTCTTCTCGTCTGTGTCAGTCTCCTACTCAGTTTACATACAGTGCAGTGCTTCTGAGTTCTACGGCAGAACGCGATTCATTATTGGTCAGCTCCTGCGTCCGCATTACGTCGCGTTGCTCACATGAACAGCGTCGGCCAATGGTGAGCTGACGTCGAACCCGGAAGCGCTGCACTGTATTTACAATGTAAACTGAGTAATTAATGGTGAACTAACCCTTTGATAGTTGTTTAATATAATTGGACCCTAAAGTGTGACACAATTAATTATTTTATTACTTTTACTGAGCAAGGATGCATTAAGTTGATCAAAAGAGACAATAAAGACTTTCTATTCATCAAACAATCCCGGCAAATAAAATGTATCTCAGTTTCCACAAAAATACGAAGCAGCACAACTGTCTTCAAAATTGATAATAATCATAAATGTTTCTTGAACATCAAATCATACACTCACCTAAAGGATTATTAGGAACACCTGTTCAATTTCTCATTAATGCAATTATCTAATCAACCAATCACATGGCAGTTGCTTCAATGCATTTAGGGGTGTAGTCCTGGTCAAGACAATCTCCTGAACTCCAAACTGAATGTCAGAATGGGAAAGAAAGGGGATTTAAGCAATTTTGAGCGTGGCATGGTTGTTGGTGCCAGACGGGCCGGTCTGAGTATTTCACAATCTGCTCAGTTACTGGGATTTTCACGCACAACCATTTCTAGGGTTTACAAAGAATGGTGTGAAAAGGGAAAAACATCCAGTATGCGGCAGTCCTGTGGGCGAAAATGCCTTGTTGATGCTAGAGGTCAGAGGAGAATGGGCCGACTGATTCAAGCTGATAGAAGAGCAACTTTGACTGAAATAACCACTCGTTACAACCGAGGTATGCAGCAAAGCATTTGTGAAGCCACAATAAAAAAGCACAACCTTGAGGTGGATGGGCTACAACAGCAGAAGACCCCACCGGGTACCACTCATCTCCACTACAAATAGGAAAAAGAGGCTACAATTTACACGAGCTCACCAAAATTGGACAGTTGAAGACTGGAAAAATGTTGCCTGGTCTGATGAGTCTCGATTTCTGTTGAGACATTCAGATGGTAGAGTCAGAATTGGGCATAAACAGAATGAGAACATGGATCCATCATGCCTTGTTACCACTGTGCAGGCTGCTGGTGGTGGTGTAATGGTGTGGGGGATGTTTTCTTGGCACACTTTAGGCCCCTTAGTGCCAATTGGGCATCGTTTAAATGCCACGGCCTACCTGAGCATTGTTTCTGACCATGTCCATCCCTTTATGACCACCATGTCCCCATCCTTTGATGGCTACTTCCAGCAGGATAATGCACCATGTCACAAAGCTCCAATCATTTCAAACTGGTTTCTTGAACATGACAATGAGTTCACTGGACTAAAATGGCCCCCACAGTCACCAGATCTCAACCCAATAGAGCATCTTTGGGATGTGGTGGAACGGGAGCTTCGTGCCCTGGATGTGCATCCCACAAATCTCCATCAACCGCAAGATGCTATCCTATCAATATGGGCCAACATTTCTAAAGAATGCTTTCAGCACCTTAGGGTTAGGGTGTCAATGCCACGTAGAATTAAGGCAGTTCTGAAGGCAAAAGGGGGTCAAACACAGTATTAGTATGGTGTTCCTAATAATCCTTTAGGGGAATGTATAAGAATGATTTCTGAAGGATCATGTGACACTGACGACTGGAGTAATGATGCTGAAAACAGGAATAAATTAAATTTTATACATTACAAAACAGTTATTTTGACCTGTAATATGTTTTCACAATATTACTGAATAAAATGATTGCAGCCTTGTTGAGCATAAGAGACTTTCAGAAACCAACCCCAAACTTTAAAATAAGTAGGTTCAAAAAAGCACAATCTGAATCTTTTCAAAGACCTTAAATCCATCAGACCCCTGGTTGGTAATGACTGTGTTATATGACTAATTAGTAAATGAGTGTTATATACACGTAACTTATGTGTTCCTTCTCATTCAATAAAATACTGCCTAAAGCCACCCTTCACTGACCCTCATTTCTGCATTTTAGCTCATGATTCACTGCATGAATCAACTCCAATATTTCATTAGTTTCCTCTGTTCCTGATTTAGCTGGCTGATGATGTAAAAGCATGACCAATGCAGGTGTCTGTATGACGGAAACACTGAACTAGACCCATCTGACAAACCCTAACGTCAGCGCCATTAAAGCGGGAAACACCTCTTGCATCGGTGATGTCATTCTTTCATGTAGCCATCTGTCTGTTATAGCTTTATGTGTTTAATAAGTGAGAGAGATTTCAAGTGTTGAGAGAAAGTCTCTCTGTGTTTGATCTAGGCTCTCATCAAAGGGTTTGTGTGAGTGAGGTATTGTGGTTTTGGAACAAACATCAATGCGGTGACACGTCCGGCGGTGTATTTGAAACAGAGGATGGTGTCATATACACATATCTCCTGCCCTACGATAGAGCGTGTAAGTCGACTTGGCAACAGACCCGAGTTAACTTAACTCCTCTACAATGTTAACATGAAAGCTTTGATGCTATTGTGAGGAGATGTCAAATGCTAGTTTGTGCAAAAATTTGAGATGTTATCTTGAAAGAGTTCAAAGAGCTCATTCCCTTCATGTTCGCTGTAATTTTTTTGATTATTCCACAGTGTATAAAGCCGGGTGCACACTGTGCGATTTATAATAGTCCTTTATGATTGTTCCTCTTCAGACTGTACGAACATGATCCCCGCTGTCAGCCATGTCACACTGTAAGATCTCAGTTGTCATTAATGTCAGACTGTACGTTAGTCGAGGCGCGTTAAAAACAGATGCACGAAAGAAAACTTGTCCGGAGTTTTATATCATCAATCAATGATGCGTTCGGTGACTGTGAGCTTCATTACACGCGGGATTGAAATGGTGGCTAAAAAGAAATCTCAAGCGCTCATTTTGGTCATAGTTTGTCTTTAAAAACGAAGATGATTTGACGGTCGTCGTAGGAGAAGTTACACTGCAGGATTGTGCACCAAATCTTCAGACACTGCATAGAATTTCGTGTGAGGTAAAATTTGATCACAGCGGTCATTAATCGGCTGCCGGTGAACATGTCAAACCAACGATCAAAGACTTCCAACCAGAGGTTGGTAGAGTAGCCAAAATCTGTACTAAAGTAAAAGTACAAGAATTACAGAAATATTTACTCAAGTAAAAGTAACAATTGTAATAGTAACTTGAGTAAGAGTAAGAAAGTAATCGATGAAAAAAACTAAGTAAGTAGTTAGTTACTAGTTACTTTTGATCTGATTGATAAGAAGCGGAAACCCTGAATTTCAGACTACTTGGAGAACTTTCACACACCTCTCATTGAAAGGTTAAGCTCTCCAAATATATATATGTGTGTGTGTGTGTGTGTGTGTGTGTGTGTGTGTGTGTGTGTGTGTGTGTGTGTGTGTGTGTGTGTGTGTGTGTGTGTGTGTGTGTGTGTGTGTGTGTGTGTGTGTGTGTGTGTGTGTGTGTGTGTGTGTGTGTGTGTGTGTGATTATGGTTAAACAGTGTAAATTAATGGTGTGCTGCATGGGCTAACCGGAGCTTTTTAAAACATACTTTGTTCTTATATTTGTATAAGTAAATGCTTTCTTTAGGTAGGAATAAAATACAATCCCGTTTTTATTTGTATGTATTTTCTACACTTCAGACAGGTGTCTGTCCGGATTTTAAATGCAAGACGTCACATTAGGCTATTCAATTTGTTTCGTTTTGTGACAAAAAGGATATGTAAATGTGCAGATGTGAACGTTTGTTCGTGAACGTGTGTTGTTTGGAGGATTCAAACGATTTGTCATTGCTTGCACAAGAGGGCAAATGAGGAAAACACTCGGACAGTGTGTGAAATAGTATTACAATAAGGAAAAAGTGCCCATAGTTACCAAATTACCATTAATAGTGTTCAAATATAGGCATCATTGTGACACTTACCTCTACGTTTTTTTCAGGTTGGAGCTGGACTTCGTGTATGCTGAGATGTTGGAGCTGGACTTCGTGTATGCTGAGATGTTGGAGCTGGACTTTGTGTATGCTGAGATGTTGGAGCTGGACTTCGTGTATGCTGAGATGTTGGAGCTGGACTTCTTGTATGCTGAGATGTCAGTTCTTTTTAGTGCACGCAGCATGCATCGCATTATGAAACTATTATTTTTGACATCTTGGGAGTGAAAACATAGACTGAACTTGAGGCCACGAGGGACCTGACTCCCGTAGCTCACACACATCTTCCTCTGCTTCGGCCATCATCTTCCGACTAAACGCGCGCTAATTATAAGCGGGTGATGCGTAGCCACCTCACGTGAAGCAGCCTCTCCAACGTTTTGCGAGACTTGCGAACAAGTCATATTAACTTATTTAAAAATATATAATTTTTTTAATTAATTATTACCATTTGACAGTAGCGGAGGAACGCCACTGAATGTAACGAAGTAAAAGTACAGTTTTTTCTCAAGAAATGTACTTGAGTAAGAGTAAAAGTACCCATCTTTAAATATACTCTAAAAGTACAAGATACCCAAAACATTTACTCACGTAAATGTAACGAAG
Source organism: Gobio gobio (assembly GCF_949357685.1). NCBI lineage: Eukaryota > Metazoa > Chordata > Actinopteri > Cypriniformes > Gobionidae > Gobio > Gobio gobio. Next base: position 5,912,644 of record NC_137119.1, read on the forward strand.
TAAAAGTACATTTTTTTCTCAAGAAATGTACTTGAGTAAGAGTAAAAGTACCCATCTTTAAATATACTCTAAAAGTACAAGTTACCCAAAAAATGTACTCACGTAAATGTAACGAAGTAAATGTAATTCGTTACTACCCACCTCTGCTTCCAACCCATTCTCACTCCAAGGTGTCAAAATCTGAAGTATGGTCAAGTGCCTTCCGCGCCACAGTAAAGACGTTAAGGTACCCCTAGGTGTCACTATATCGACACGCAGGTGCTCCGTTGATTTTGTGTAGTTTACCCAATGTGTCAGATCAAGACGCATTTTATTCTTTGCATTTGTAAAAGCATACATGATTTTATATTTTGGAGCAACTAACCCCACTCCTACCCTAAACCTACCCACTTCTAAACAATATAAAACATGTAACAGGCAAATAAAAGTACAGTCACAGGTATTTCTTGCAAATACTGACCAAAAACAGTATAAAAGTAATAACTCATGTTGCATTCCAAGTCTTCTGAAGTCATCCGATATCTTTATGTAAAGAACAGAGTTGATCTTAATATTTTAATCGCTGAGACGATGATCCCGCCGCTCCGTGAACGCACTTATTCATATTTCATTCAAATGATGCACCCGACTTTTTATCGTGACGCAATCGGTCACAAGACACACGACACGAGAGCCAATGCAATTTCACTATGAAATCTGACGTAACGGGCGGCAATTTTTGAAACTTAATGTGTTCATGATCTTCGGCGTATGGAGACGCTGATCGCTTTTGGGGATTTTCGTCACACAAATCAATCGCTTGGCCCTTAGAACACTTGGTATATTTGTACTTTTTGAATAAATTGTGCATGCAGTCGTATTTGCCTGTTATATCCTCTGTTTAATATCATAAAACACTAGGGCTGCAACTAATGATTATTTTAATAATCGATTAATCTGTCGATTTTTTTCTCCGATTAATCGGAGAAAAAAACCATTCATTTCCAATCCTTTATTCAAAAACAGAACTGACAGTGCAAATTCACAGTGCAAAAAATCTTCAGAAAGTGCACAGGCTGCTACAATAAATCGATAAATCTTTTTTTTATATATATATATATATATAAAGAAAAATACTAATCAGAAAACTTAACAGGATGTTAGAACTTGTTCTCTAAACTACACTCAGACTACACTCAGAAAAATTTCTCTAAAATGTCCAAACCCATTATATACTCCTGGAGAAAACATCTACTGTATTAACCTGTATCTGCAATACAGACACAGATTTAACTGCTGTGACATATAAACAAATATTATGTAACAATTAAATAAAACTACTCCTCCTAAAGAAGAACACAATGTCTTATTTTCAATTAATGATATGCATTCTTTATAACAACTTGCATACAACATTCCTTATAGATTAAATATGGATTCAACAATTAATGTATAATAAATATAATGAATCCTTATTATAACTAAAGAGGTGATTTTCTCTGTCTTTTGTTGTTTGATTAATATTAAGAGCAAAAAATGGAAGCAGGTTAATGGACTGCTGTCACTTTAAGAATGCTGACCGAAAATGACAATAGATATTAGTCATAGTTTTTGTCATTCAAAGCTTCGTTGTTGCAGACCTATAAAGCACTCAAATGGGTAGGTTTAGGGATGGGATGGGGTTACATGTTAAAACGTGTCTAAATAGCGTAAATAAAATAAATGTCAGTAAAATTATGCTGGCTGATTAAATTGAGAATCACACTCCAACATGTCTTAATGGCAAAATCATAACTCAATATATGATCATCATGGCGATAACGTTCCTATGCCCAACGCGTCTGTGTATGACGCCAAAGTTTCTCATAGAAATCAACCTTTAGCGTCTTCAGGCACTTGGCCAATGCGTTGGATTTTGACACCTTGAAAGTGAGAACGGGTTGAGACTTCAGATTTTAGCCTGGGATCAGAGAAATCTTTTGCAAAACTTGTCTCAGACGCCCAAATCGTGGCCAAAACCGCACAGTGTGCACCCAGCGTCAAGAACATCTCTGCAATAAAGGTGTGGACAGACAGAATCGGCATAATTTTTGTTATCTGGCAAGATCTACCATGATTAATTTATTCTGAGTGAAGGTATGCTCAAATTTCAGTGAATTTACAAGGAAGAAATGCACTGCATTCAACAGAAATCCACACGATTGGGAATTTTGCATGAGGGTGAAAGATTTCCCCACAAAGATTTTGCATACGGTTTAAAGGATTAGTTCACCCAAAAATGAAAATTAGCCCATGATTTACTCACCCTCAAGTAATTCTAGGTGTATATGACTTTCTTCTTTCAGCCAAATAAAATTATATTACAGACGGAGTTATATTAAAAAAGTCCTGGCTCTTCCAAGCTTTATAATGGCAGTGACTGTTGGGTCATTTTTGAAGTCCATAAAAGTGCATCTATCCATCATATAACTGCTCCACACGGAAAATATAAAAATAAGAAAAATATCCATATTTAAAACTTTATATACTAAAATAACTAGCTTCCGGCTGTCAGTGGTACGCAAATCGACTTGCCATACGTATGCCATATGCTAACAGATGGGGTTCACACATAATGCGTCTGCTAATGTCCGATTCGCGACCTAATGACACATTTGAACCTAATGACTGGTTAGAACAACTGATCTGTCCAACACTGAACTAACGAATCAGTTTAATCATTTACTCAGGACACATCTGAAATGAGAACACAAGTGTGCTTACCCCATTTAACAAGAGTGGTTAGTAAGAATTAGTCTTAATAATCCACAGTATTTTCAGGATATTTATATTGACAATGTGTAGTAAAATATATCAAATCATTTAGTTTAAACTGGAGTTTGGTGAAACCATGAACAAAGTTGTTGTTAGCTAGCTGATCATTTTATTAAATTGTATATGGTAGAAAATCAGGCTATTTGTTAATATTTTTTAAAAGGTAGGGGAGAGCAGGGATGAAAGTACCATTTTTCAGAAAAACGTAATTTTAAAAGATAATATTTTATACTGAGATATATTTTTGCTGTGGTCAGTAACTCACAAGTGTGGTCTATCAATAGCAGGTGGTATTTTGTACAAATGTAGAATGACTACAGTATCATTTCACTTTGAACATAAGCTGCACATTGTTACTTTTGACCCCATCAGGTGGGACGAAAGTAACACAACAATACAAGCTAGATTTTTTTGTGTTACTCTTGTTTTTATTAAACATACCTAAATATGACCTTGTTAATATGTAACTGCAAACATATTTTGTCCTTTATCTTTGCAACAACAAAAAAAAATTAATTACATTTTCATTTTAAATGTTAAAGTTCATCAAATTTTTATTTGCAATGTAAATCTATTTGATAAGATTTTTCTTCAACAGTATAAACAATATGAAAATTAAATTAAATTAGCATAATATGCATTATATATATAATAGCGGGACAAAAGTAACAAGTGTTACTTTCGTCCCGACAGGAAGTCCTCCTGACATTTAAACACGATTTACTTTTATACTGAAAAACTCTGAAAAGACAAACCTTCAGGGTGTGTAACAGCACTAAATAACCCATAGATTGATCATTACTGTGACACATGAAACAAGAAACACAACTTGTAATTAGAAAAAAAAGTACCGCTTCATTAATTTACTTGCCGTTCTTGAAAACTGTATTTCGGACCTAACCGCAGAAAACGATGACGGAATCGCATGATATTTGGCAGATCCGTCAAGGGTTGTGTGCTGAACGTGCTGTCATAACTTGGAATGCAAATGTAGTCAAGGGCTCTGAGAAAATCGTTTTGTTACTTTCGTCCCGTGTTACTTTCGCCCCGGTTCTCCCCTACTTTTTAATATTGATATGATTATAAAACAATTATCAGTGAATAGTGTAAAAAATGAGGAACAAAAGAAACAAACATCAAGGTAAGAGATCATACATAATGTCAGATATCAAAATAAGATCAGCAAAAATTACAAATAGTTTCTTTGCATTTATTTTAAATGTATTGCCAGTATTGCGCTCACAGATCACGTGGTTAGGGTACTTTTTTACTGTGTGTGTGGATGACCATGTCTGTCAGCCACCACCGCAGACCATTTTTGACCCAGGAAAACCCTGTCTTGTCAAAGGTAACATGCAGTATTATAGAAGAGAACACTGTAAACTGACTTTAAGGCTGAATTTAGGCTTAGATTACCTTTTTCCCCAAGAAAAAAGGGGGTGAGAGGGCCAAGGTCCAAGAGCTACTGATGTATTGTACGTTTGACAAATGTGGAAAATTCTTGAGGTCTGCTCCTTCGACACAGACCTTCTTTAGGTCAGCATGCCCTGCTGTTTTCAGGTAATATTGCAGTAAATTCAGAAAAATAAAGTCTGCAAATTTGTCATTGTTGGCTCTGCGTCCAACTTTCACATTCCCTAAGAAGTATATTTCTTGAGCTCTAGGCTTTCTCTCTGTACTTCCGCATCTTTATAGGCTGACAACCCAACATATTTACATTCATGCATTTTGGCAGAAACTTTTATCCGAAATGACTTACATTGCGTTGAGGTATTAATTTTATCGGAATAAGTATCAGCCATACATTTACATTTATGCATTTGGCAGACACTTTCATCCAAAGCAACTTACGTTAATGTGTTCAAGGTACACATTTACATTTGATCAGTTCTTGCTTTCTCTGGGAATCGAACCCATGACCTAGGCGTTGCTAGCGCCACGCAGGAAAGCCTCATACTTAAAATACACCATAAACGGCATTTACACTGACAGTGATTAAATCATTAGATGTCGCAATGTCATTGGGCCCTATCATACACCCGACGCAATGCGACGACAGACACGACGCGTTTTTTGCGCGACGTTTTTTCAGCCCGACACAGTTCTCATTTTCATGTCCAGCTCCACGTTGTTTAAATAGCAAATGCACTCGCTCCATCTGTTCACCCATGGGTGCCTGGTCTGAAAACCAGGTGTGTTCAGGAGCATTGTTGGTGCGTTGCTAATTTGAGGAACTGAAAACGACTGCACCATTTACCAACACAAACTTGATCTAAAGTCAATAGCGCAGTATTTTTGTGTTATTTAAAGGGTGTGTTAGTAATATGAGCCTATAGGAGGGTGCACAACGCTTTGCTTATTACACAAACAGGGGTGTGCAACAGCACACACACATTTTTAAATATAAAAAATAAAAGGATTCCTCTCTAGAGAAGCGTTCAGTCAAATTCCTCCATGTAAATAGCGAATCTGCCATGGCGCGAGCGCAACTGGCTTTTAAAGGGAATGGGAGATGAGACGCTGATTGGTTTATTGCACGTTCCGCCCAAAACACACCCATGACTCATTAAGAGACGAGGGACAACCCTTTTGGACCATGCACCTGGCGTGCAGACCATTTTTTCCGTCGTTAAACTAGCAAAAGTGGATTCGGACACGCCCTAAATGCATGGATCATGCGTGGATTCCTCATGAAACAGATAGATTTCGTCCATGAAATGTTGCAGAGCAGTGCTAAATTTGACCAAAGATTTACTGTCAATCAAGGCACCAGATATTTATCAGCTCTCTTTGAAAATGACTGACTTCTTTGTTGCTGAAAATCGCTGACAGTGTGGACGCCCTTAAAGGAACACGCTGACTTTTTGGGACTTTATCTTATTCACCGTATCCCCCAGAGTTAGATAAGTCCATACCATTCTCATCTCTGTGCCATAACTCTGTCTGATGCACACACCGCTAGCCTAGCTTAGCACAAAGACTGGAGGTAAACGGCTCCAGCTAGCCTACTGCTCAATAAGTGACAAAATAACACCAACATCTTCCTATTTACATGTTGTGATGTGAATATTTACAATGTGTACTAAGACCGACGGAAAATTTAAAGTTGTGATTTTCTAGACCGATATGGCTAGGAACTATTCTCTCATTCCTGCGTAATGATCAAGGAATTTTACTGCTTTACCATGAGTGCAGCGGCGCAATATTACAGCACCTGAAAAGAGGCTAACTTCCGTCAACATAACCAACGTGTAAAAGACTTCATTGTGATTTATCTTATAATTAGTTTTTTGTATACATTTTTGACATTTCTATGTGTTTAAATAGGTTTAAGGTCTGCATTATCTGTCTTAATAAGTAGGGACTTTTATTTTGACGGATGTTGTAGTCTATGGAAAGATAGTGAGAGCTTGCGGTTCATCGGAGTGGTTAGGCAGATTTAAAGTTTGCAGTTTGTTAAGAGCCATTTACCTCCAGTCTTTGTGCTAAGCTAGGCTAGCGGTGGCGTCAGACAGAGTTATGGCACGGAGAGGAGAATGGTATGTATGGACTTATCTAACTCTGGGGGATACGGTGAATAAGCTGAAGTCCCAAAAAGTTGCCGTGTTCCTTTAAAAGAGTATAAGTGACTAGATAACAGAAGGTCTTCCCCTAAATTCACGCTCATCATCCTGCGTTTTTAAGAAGTAAATACAGGCTCTGGCAGTGAGTTCGGTCTCGTTGGATTTGCACTACACAATATGTCATGGGTCTGAATTTCCGCCTGGGTCTTTGAATCGTGGCAGCTTCCCAGGCACATGGAGGTCCTCCTAATGCTGACCCAGAGGATAAAACATTTTTTTCCATGTCTAAGATCGACATGCTGTCTCAGGGGAACAATGTACAGCACAGATATGGAAATATTGGATTGCAACCCAGTCCTATCACATCATTACGGGGGTCCCAGCCATAGTAAACATAATAAATGTAATACAAGCCGTGTAATATTTCCCCAGTATCAGCACTGTTTCAACATTTGTATCACTCCGCTTGCGACGACTGTCATGGAGGTGAAGCAAATCCACCATATTTTGTTAAATACTTCTTTTATTGCATCACGAAATGCAGTTTTAAAGGGTTAGTTCACCCAAAAATGAAAATTCTGTCATTAATTACTTACCCTCATGTCGTTCGACACCCATAAGACCTCCGTTCATCTTCGGAACACAAATGAAGATATTTTAGTTGAAATCTGATGGCTCAGAAAGGCCTTCATTGGCACAATGCACGGTTCACTCTCAAGACCCATAAAAGATACTAAAGACGTCGTTACAAAGTCCATCTCACTACAGTGGTTCTACAATAACTTTATGAATCGGCGAGAATAGTTTTTGTGCACAAAAAAACCCTGAATAACAACTTATATTGTGATGACCGATTTCAAAACAATGCATCATGAAGCTTCGAAGCGTTATGAATCAGTGAGTTGATTCAGCGGTTTGAATGGCCGAAGTCACGTGATTTCAGCAGTTTGACACACGATCCGAATCATGATTCGACTCACTGATGCATAACACTTCGAAGCTTCATGATGCATTGTTTTGAAATCGGTCATCACTATGTAAGTCGTTATTTAGGGTTTTTTTGCGCACAAATACTATTCTCGTTGATTCATAAAGTTATTGTAGAACCACTGTAGCGAGATGGACTTTGTAACAACGTTTTTAGTACCTTTTATGGGTCTTGAGAGTGAACCGTGCATTGTGCCAATGGAGGCCTTTCAGAGCCATCAGATTACAACTAAAATATCTTCATTTGTGTGCCGAAGATGAACGGAGGTCTTACGGGTGTCCAACGACATGAGGGTAAGTAATTAATGACAGAATTTTCATTTTTGGGTGAACTAACCCTTTAAGAGTTGTTTTAAGGTGAGAATGTAGTTATTTTGACCAAATATGTGACTCATATATAAAGGCGCTTTCACAGATGTGAGCTCCAAGCCGTATTTGGTTTTATTTATCTATCACTGTTTCAGAGAAAAATCTATTTTTCATAACTTTATATTTAGGCTACATTTAACTTTATCCTGTACTAGAGCACTGCTTTTGTACGTTTGACTGAATTGTTTGCTTGCTTTTATTTTCTATTGTCTTTTATAATAGCTATTGATGTAAATTTCAATATTGTTGTTCAATAAGTATCATTTTATATAAATAATATGCCATATTTGGTATTGAGAGAGTCCGTTAGTGATTGTGAAATGGACTTTATTACGCAATTAGATGGCGGCAAAGACTGTCTGTATGAGTGACTGGTTGTAAACAAGGAAGTTGTTAAGCACCGTCATGAGAATCCCAAGCCTGACTAGCCAGACCCACATCAAGATGTTGGGTCTGGGAACTCACCATTGGCAGGGCTCAAACCGAGGGGCGGGATAAACGGTTGTCTTTCAAATTCCCTCTGCACGCAATAGGATAGCGCTACAACCAACCAGAGCAACGAAGAAGGTGAAGTGGAGCAAGTTGATAGATTCAACTTTTGCCGTATCCGGTCGGCAAAACTCTGAACACATCTTCCTTTCTTAAGAATGACTTCAGTGCCGTTCTTTGTTCTAAGAAAAGCTTAACTCCAAGTCTTCCAGAGTTGCGGCCAAAGCCGATTTGAAAGACCGCTGTTCGCAAGCTTCTTTGTTAATGTTAATCCCGCCCACCGACTCTATACACGATGTGATTGGCCTGACTTGAGTTTGGTTTTCCAAGCTTGCAAGTCAATGGAGAGTTGCTAGACGCCCTGGCTGCAAATTATATTTGTTGCCACTAGGGTACGTCTAGATTTCTAGGCTAGAGAATCCCCTTAAAAGGACAAAGACAAAGATATTGTTTTCTAGCCTGATGATTTTTCATACTCAATTCTAGTCAGAATATGAGTGTGATACTGCTCCATTGGGCTGTGATTATTGGGCGTTTCAACCGAACCAGGAAAGACCTCAATTGGATAGACCTACAACCAATCAGAGCAATGGAGCGACGCATACCGTTAGTTGTCAAATGTCAACAGAACTCTACTGCACACAGTGTTGTGCGGGTTGAAGCGACCCCGATTATGTGATATTTAGACCCAGGAACCCAGGCAACCCTGCCAAAAAAACATATTTTACCCCCCAAATGCCATTTTTTCTGGAGAAAAAGTTTGAACTAATTCAACCCAAGCGCTCTTTGGTGACGTGGATGATTAAGTCACTGTTGATCATCTGTCCATCATTGTATAAAGCCCGCCCTGACAATTTGATTGGTCCGAACAGCTTCTGTTCGGGCATATTTGCTCCACAACGGATCAAGTCCTGACCGAACTTCCCGAACTCAAATTGTTGTGGCCGGGGCTAAGTTCGGCTGACATCCAGGCTAATCATTTTTCTCAGCGGACATTACATTTTTTTATAATGAACATAATATTATGTAGCCTGGCTCCGCCCTCCTACGTACTTCCGCTCAATTTTCATTTTCCTTCAGTACTACGTCTGGGACTGCGGTGTATGCTTAGGTTTTCCCCCGAACAATTTTTTACCGGTCCAATCAGCGAACAGAGGGAGTGGCTGAGAGCGATGACATTGATGTTGTGCGCTAGTTTGAGTTGTAGTTCAGTAATGGCGGCGGTGAAAGATGCGAGTGTGTGGCAGCGCTGACGAATGTCCAGAAGTTAAAACCGGAGTGTGGCGAGGTGGACGAGCGAGTGACACCGGTGTACGTGATTGAGACACACCGATCTCGAGGGAGCACGGAGGCATATAAGGACGAGCGACACCGGTGAAGGACGAGAGAGGACCAGGCCTGGATTTTAAGTTGTGTTTTGTTATGTTTGTGCGCGGCAGTCCTCCGTGAGGGGCTGCCGCTTTTACTTTCATTTTGTGTTTATTATTTGATTAAAAGTTGTTAAACGTTCGCCGGTTCCCGCCTCCTTCTTCTCTGAACAAACGAACTCCCGTTACACGGAGCAAGAACAATCACTGCTGTACTGCTGATGTTTTGGTCCGGGAAATGTATTAAGTTCGCTCCGTTAGTGGTGAAGGAGTTGCTGAAGCCGTCCGTCTCCCACCACCCGCGAGAAAAACCCCAGGCTGAATTATCGACTGCTTTTGACAAACACCAAGGTCGTGTGGTAATGTAATTGCTGTCCGAATCCACATCTGAGTTTTCAAGAATATATCACTTCAAAACTCACTGTTTATATCCTTTATAGACCCTTTCAGAGCACTGTACGGTTGCGTGAGCTGTAATTTGCATTTCTAGACTTGTATTTCTTTAAATACTGGCAGTGTTTACAAGAGCAAAATATTTCATCACCGCTCAAAAAATAAAAGAAGAAAAGCACGTAAACATTTGAATTGGGCTGTTATTCACGGCACGGCAGCATTTATTCTTATCATACCAAGCATATGACATTTTATTGACAGCATATACAATCATGTTATGATTGCACGAGATATGCACCACGAGAGCAGCGGGTCCTGAACACACAACTCTCCTCTCCACCGTGAATAAATAACAATCCGAATGCACGAGGTTTTATCACTGACACTGAGGTGGTGTGCTCAGTTAATAGGCTTGTTTGAGATGCGCCTCGCCTCGCCTGAAATTCAGCCGAGACTAGGCGGCTGCAGTGAGGGGAGGAGTGAAAAAAGTGCAGGCAAGCCGGACAGTTCTCTCATCTCGTAGTGGATCAGACACCTGCGAGATCAAAGGCGGATCTCGCGGGATTCACACTCGTGCGCTTTGTTGCTGATAAACTGGATGTAATTTAAGTTCTGTTACTTTTATATGAAAATAAATATTATGAACAAGACACCCAAAGTTTTTGTTATTTATTTCCATTCGAAAGACGTGTTTATCAATCATTTTTACTTGAATTAGGCCTACATACATGTTTGTATATATATATTTTTTTTTTATAAATATGACAACAATCACATAACTCACAGAGAGATCGCCTTTGTTAGAGAGTTTGGGAATATTCACACATAAAAACATGATCTCAGAGTTTTAAAATCAAACATTTTGAAAAAGAACCATACATCACGGTTGTTTAAACCAATAAGCATTAAGCTGTGTCGTCAGCAAGTCGTTTCCCATCATGCTTTTGCTCCGCGCAGTCGGTGGAGAGCAACTGCGCTCGACTGCAAAATCCGACACATCCGCCTTTCGCTCGCGAGAGTTTTTTGACATACGTCGGCATGACATCAGAGCAAGGCGGACCGCCCTCGGACACTTTTCTATATTATATCGATATTTACATCTCGCGCTGATCACCGGTGATCGGTTCTGCGCAGATTTCGCTCATCTCAAACAAGCCTAATGTGAGAATCAAAGGCGAACGGCGCGTGACATACGTCACGACCAAACGTTAGTGATTGGTTAGGCAGATCCAGAGTGACTCTTGGCAGATCCAATAGTTTTAAACTTCAACAGAGAACCCGCCTTCAAGGAAGTAAACGCTTGTCAATGGAGAGTGGCCAGACTCTATGTACAAATGAAATGTACGAGAGTCTGGTAAAACCAGGCTAAATATTATGGACATCAACCTAAAGAATAAATGCTATATCAGATGCAGATACACTCGTTTAGATGATCTCTCTCTCTTATATAATACTCTATTCTACATAACACAAAAAGCTTAAATGAAGCGACTCAGTCTTCTTTCGTTACTAGCTCTAAAGTGACGTTTGAGAGTTAGTAACGGAGGCTTGGGCTCGACTGTCACACTGTCAACTTGAGATGTGAATCCGTGGTGGAAGGAAGTAGTTCCCCACAAAAGAGATTTTAAAGACACTCCATTGTTGTTTCTGATTTATTTACACACTTGCGCCATTGAATTGTTGTATAAATGCAATATCACACTCAGTATATCAGTGATTACCTACGGCCAAATCATAGCCGTGCTGATATGCAGCCATATCTCACTGCTACTCATGTGGTATTGCTCAAATACACTTTGTTACACTTTTTATTTTTTATAAATCACATCATATGTATGTGAACAGGTTTATAGATCAGACCTAGCACATGCTATTTTTCAGTGTAGTGGGGACAAAGTCAACTTTGGCAAAAAGTGGTGGAGACATCCCATCCCACCCACAAATGACGGCTATGTGTGGATCCGTACTCCTTTCGTGCCAGACAGGCCAAAAGCTCCAGAAACTGATAGAGAAGGGAAGGGTGTTGGTGAGAGAAAGATTACCATTTTATAACGGGCAATAAAACATGACTTGTGAAGAGCCGTGATCGTCATTTTAAGTGCTTTAATCCTCTGTTGGGAGAGCGTGTGTCTGGACTACAAGCCGGGGAGGATGTTGAAGCGCTGCGCCTTTGTGACAGATTTATCAGAAGAGCCGTTTTTCTGGAACAAGACGTCCAACATAGACACACTCATAGACTACTTAAACTCAGTCATGGATGACTTTATCACAGGTCAGAAAAATGTTGTCATAAAAGAGCTCAGGTCAGAGAATCCACAGATGCAGAATAAGACGAAATGTTTATGTGCGTTTGGGAAAGCATCTGGACGGCCCGGGGGCTAAACACCTGGAGGAGTTGAGGAAACGTTTGAAAAGTTTGAAAAGGAAATGTTTGAAAAGACCTTATTGTAAAGTTTTACCTTATAATTTACATCATTTTCATAAATTAAGCAGATAGATAGATAGATAGATAGATAGATAGATAGATAGATAGATAGATAGATAGATAGATAGATAGATAGATAGATAGATAGATAGATAGATAGATAGATAGATAGATAGATAGGCAGACAGAGAGAGAGAGAGAGAGAGAGAGAGAGAGAGAGAGACAGACAGACAGACAGACAGACAGACAGACAGACAGACAGACAGACAGACAGACAGATATAGATAGATAGATAGATAGATAGATAGATAGATAGATAGATAGATAGATAGATAGATAGATAGATAGATAGATAGATAGATAGATAGATAGATAGATAGATAGATAGATAGATAGATAGATAGATAGATAGGCAGACAGAGAGAGAGAGAGAGAGAGAGAGAGAGACAGAGAGAGAGACAGACAGACAGACAGACAGACAGACAGATATAGATAGATAGATAGATAGATAGATAGATAGATAGATAGATAGATAGATAGATAGATAGATAGATAGATAGATAGATAGATAGATAGATAGATAGATAGATAGATAGATAGATAGATAGATAGATAGATAGATAGATAGATAGATAGATAGATAGATAGATAGATAGATAGATAGGTCAACTCCAATAAGAACAAATCATAAGGAGATAGGCCTAAGAAACAAGTGTGGGATGTAAAAGTCAACAAAAACCTGAGAATTTTGAAATTACAAGCGCTGATGAATTATCTTAAAAGATCAAGCTAACAATACAAAACAGATTGCAGCGAACACATTTGCCAACAGAAGCGGTTTGCATGAAAGGAAATAAAGTCTTTAAGTGACTGTCTAGACATTCGGGGAGGTGTTTTTGGGAATTTTTAAACATTAAAAAACATCCATTATGTAAAGGTTTCCCCCTCTTTTATTTTAATAAAAGGAGTTTTCTTACACACACAAATGCATAATCTTTAAATATAGAGAGCGGGGCACAACCTAACGCGGGGTTAGTTGTAACACACATGGTTTAACACTTTCCACACATGCCAGAATGACGAAACTTAGTGTATTTACTAGTTGCCATATCAACATTATTTAGAGAAAAAATTGCGGCAAAATTAAAAAATCTTTGGAAGATATCACTGAACATTTTTTTAACCATAGCAAAAGGAAATGTCCTGCTAAAGTACATTTTTCATCTCTGTTTATTTAAAATAAGACAAATCTGATATTCTTTTAATCTTATATCTGTTATTTAACAGTTGAGATGGTTCTTTAATTCTGATCTAACAGCAGAAGACACGAGCCACGGTTAATCCCAGTTGCACAGGTGGGGTATGTTGTCACACTGTGCCCCTATTAGAATTACGCTATTATATTCTATACTTTTATCAATTCTATTGAGAAACCATGAGAAAAATGTGAATAAAGACTCTAAATTATTCATTCTTATTATGTTTTTAACTATGCTGTATAGCTGTGTTTTGCAGTGTGTTTGTTGTCAAACTCAAAAATGAGTATATTTTTAATGATTAAAAATGCCATTATTTTATTTGAAAAAGTTAATAATTGACAAAATATTTTAGTTTGTCTTGGATATTTTTTAGATTATATCAGATAACATTTTAAGCTGTCATTTGGTCATATTATAATTAACCCCACCTACGGGGCATGTTGTCACATTTCACTTCCATTCTTTCGGGGTAAATCAAGGAAAACGTAAACACTGTATTAATGAAACAAAACCACATAATTGTACTAGACATGTGTGAAATTAATCTGGGAAAAAATAAATACTCTGAACCACAAGTGGATTTACACAAACTCTGAGTCAAAATTTTTGTCAAAAGGCATTAGGTTGTGTCCCGCTCTCCCCTACATACGTAAATGAGAAATACATTTAAATTGCTGATGAAGGTGGAAAAAAGGTAAAAGATTGTGGTTGGCTAAAGAAAACTTTAACGACTTAATTGAAATGTGTGCTTGTAAATTTACCATTAAGTTTGATGCTACTTCTTATTATTGAGCTTACATTCATAAAGCCTATACATTTGGGGGGAAAATATATCAGATATAATAAATTATTATTACAAACTGAGATGCACTGTGTATTCTGACACCTTTCTATCAGAACCAGCATTAACCTCTTGAGCAGTTTGAGCTTCAGTAGCTCGTCTGTTTGATCGGACCACACAGGCCAGCCTTCACTCCTCACATGCACCAATGAGCCTTGGCCGCCCATGACCCTGTCGTCGGTTCACCACTGTTCCTTCATTGGAGCACTTTTGATAGAGACTGACCACTGCAGACCAGGAACACCCCACAAGAGCTGCAGTTTTGCCCAATTTTTCCTACTTCTAACACATCAACTTTGAGGACAAAATGGTCACTTGTGCCTAATATATTCCACACACTAACAGGTGCCGTGATGAAGAGATAATCAGTGTTATTCACTTCACCTGTCAGTGGTCATAATGTTATGCCCGATCTGTGTATATATCGGGTATATAATCCTTCGGATGAGACGTTAAACCGAGGTCCTGACTCTCTGTGGTTATTAAAAATCCCAGGATGTCCTTCGATAAAGAGCAGGGGTGTAACCCCGGCATCCTGGCCAAATTTGCCCATTGGCCTCTGTCCATCATGGCCTCCTAATCATCCCCATATATGTCTCCTCTCCACCAATCAGCTGGTGTGTGGGCGTTCTGGCGCAATATGGCTGCTGTCGCATCATCCAGGTGGTGCTGCACATTGGTGGTGGTTGAGGAGATTCCCCGCTTCTATGTAAAGATCTTTGAGTGCCTAGAAAAGCACTATATAAATGTAACAAATTATCATTTATTATTTAGGGCTGGGCAAATTAACGCGTTAACGCAGGCGATTAATTTTTTCAGCTTAACGCATTAAAAATATTTAACGCAAATAACGCAGCGTCCGTTTTTATATCAATTTTTGCCATGATCACGCTCCTATTCATGTAAATGCTTCCAAGCGCAACAAGACACAAGAGAACGCGCTGTATGTCAATGTCCTGTCTCTCTCTGTGTGTGTGGTGTGTGTGTGTGTGTGTGTGTGTGTGTGTGTGTCAGTGTCCTGTCTGTGTGGCTGCGTCTCATGTCAGCTAATCGAGGGACACTCTGACACACACACACACACACACACACACACACACACACACACACTCGACGCACAGACAGACTCGCGTCAGTCTCCTGCTCACATTCAGTTCTCTTTTGCTCAGGAAGAAAAAATAACAACAACACAGAGAATTTTGAGTATTCTCATATTAGGAGTCTTAAATTTGTTAAATAACGTCTTAAATCAACTTAAAGAGTTGTGAGGAAATGAGATGTGTGAGATCCGCGTCATGTTTGTCAGCGGCTGTTCTTAAAGTGACAGGAGCACTGATGATGTCTCGCATTAATGTTCATCAAAGAACAATGGGAACAGAGACAAGTGTAGCTTTAATGATGATTAATCTATATTTCATTTATTATTAATGCAGTTAAGAAAGCTGTTTGATAACTATTACATTTCTCTATATGTCTAACAGGGAAGGCCATGGGTAAATATAATTGTTTTTTTAAAGCCTAATAAATGTTGAAATTGGGAGCTTTCAGTTATAATGAAATGTAACGTCATTAATGTTTCATAGAGACATCAGTGATACTGACCTTCATTCATAAAAAGATGCCATTACAACACATATTTAATATATGCTGTCTTTAAATTGTTTATACATTCATTTGGAGTGTAACTGAAATTATTACAATATCAAAATATTAAAAACTTAAAATATTAAAAACTTGCGATTAATCGCGATTAATTACAAAAAAAAATGTGATTAAATCGATTCCCAGCACTATTATTATTATATATTAGATATAGTGCATCAGCAAACCAACACATATCTGACAAAAAGCTGTTCAATAATGCAAACAATTAAATACCAAAGTATTTTAGTAAGCGATATAATGAGCTATTCATGAGAGTAACTTGTTTGTGCCGGTTCTCACCCAGTAACCGGTTGAGCCGGTTCATTAATCGAAACTGAATCGAACTTTAGTTCCGGGTTGATTACGCAAGGCGCAAAAGCCGAAGTAGCACATCCGACAAAAAAAAACATGAAAGAGCCGGTTCAACCAGCTGTCAAAGTTTGCCGATGATTACCGAGGATTCAGACGATTGAGTTAGCGACGCGAGTCTGATCACGTCCTGGAAATATGCTTATTATGACTACTGTTATTTAATACATTTTATTAAAACCTGCAAAAACCTTTCTGTCGAGAGATTTAAATACATTTTACTGTATATATTTTAAGTTAAGCGAAATTTAAATGTTTATATGTTTATATGGTTTATTCGTTCTATATAGGCTACTTTAGACATGTAACATATCCGCGTTTATGCATGTCTAGGCTACTCAATATTGGTCAGTCGTATCCGACATAAAGGATGCGCAAATGAAACTGTAACCACAAACACCACTAAAGGGTTAGTTCACCCAAAAATGAAAATTCTGTCATTAACTACTTACCCATATGTCGTTGGACACCCGTAAGACCTCTGTTCATCATCGGAACACAAATTAAGACATTTCAGTTGAAATCCGATGGCGCAGAAAGGCCTCCATTGGCAGCAATGACATTTACACTCTCAAAACCCTTAAAAGGTACTAAAGACGTTGTTACAAAGTCCATCTCACTACAGTGGATCTACAATAACTTTATGGAGCGACGAGAATAGTTTTTGCTGCCAAAAAAAACCTTAATAACGACTTATATAGTCATGACCGATTTCAAAATACGGCATCATGAAGCTTCAGAGCGTTATGAATCAGTGAGTCGAATCATGATTTGGATCGTGTGTCAAACTGCCAAACTGCTGAAATCAAGTGACTTTGGCAATCCACACCGCTGAATCAACTCGCTGATTCATAACGCTTCGAAGCTTCATGATGCATTGTTTTGAAATCGGTCATTACTATATAAGTCGTTATTTAGGGTTTTTTTGCGCACAAAAACTATTCTCGTCGCTTCATAAACTTATTGTAGAACCACTGTAGTGAGATGGACTTTGTAACGACGTCTTTAGTACCTTTTATGGGTCTTGAGAGTGTAAAGTACATTGTGCCAATGGAGGCCTTTCAGAGCCATCAGATTTCAACTAAAATATCTTCATGGTGTTCCGAAGATGTGTCAAACGACAAGAGGGTAAGTAAATAATGACAGAATTTAAATTTTTGGGTGAACTAACCCTTTAACTTAAGTGAATGAAAGGCAATAATCAGCTAAATTCACTCTCACACAAATAACTCTATTCGATTGTTTCAATATGCATTGACAATCCGTGGTGGAGTGCCCTCTGGTGGTAATCACGAGCACTCTCACTGGTGAATCGTTGACACAATCTTTGAACAAGGTATTGACCAATTGTCTGGCTATCACAAGACCAAGCTCAATTTAAGATTGAACATTGGTCTGGGGAGTCTGCTCTGTATTTTCTACTGCACAAGAGGCGAGCATTATTCAAATGACTGTCTGCAGATGATTATAGTCCTGAGGTGTGATTGACAAGCGTAATTCAAATGACTCTGTATGAAATTGGATAGTCCTTCAACCAATCAGACCACAAGAGGCGTGATCAATGGGCAATGACCCATCGCTTCTCTATCCGTCATCGCGTTAAACCCGGCAATAGCGCGCCAGGTGGATAAGCCAGTCTGTGATTGGTTCCCGCATAAGTGTAACAGAAGCAGTAGAAATAAATGTACGGGTTTCCAGACTGAGCTGCAGGGCGGAATCAAATCGCCGGCAGATCAGGCTGGGTTTACCCAGTCTAATTGACCAAACCACCCAGCTCCAAAATTATACATATTTGATCCGAAGCAAGAAAAGTATCTGAAAATCAGAACAGAAGATTTACCAAAACAATAAAAAATAATAAAACTATCCATGTACAGTCATTGATAAGTATAGCATTCTCTTTAGTTGATGTTCATTGCAAAATATTCACGCATAAATATGTTAAGCAATCCCATGTGAACAACCCTGCTGAAAAGGCCAACAGGAATTTTCCCAGTGCTGGTCTGAGATTTAAAATACTTTCTGCTCTCTCTTTAGCTGTGAATGACAGGAAATCAGCAGTCATGCTGATCTGCATTAGATCAAAAGTACAAACTTAAACCACATAAAGTGAGTCACAGTCAGCCTCGAGGTTAAAAATTAGAGAACGAAAGCGTCTGCCAGAGAGGAGGAGAAACATAGGTATGTAGATCAAAACAAAAGAACCGGGATTCCATCACTGCGTCATTCTTTCTCATGCATCTCTCCTGAAGAGATCACAAGCATCTTATTCAGTGATATTCACACGGGCTGTAAACCCACGGCTTCTGCTACTGTGCCAACCCACAACATGGATTGAGACACGCTTGAGAAAGTATGATTGTAGATAAGTTTCCCAGACCCAATTTTTCACAAATTGATGACTAAAAGCACAACCTGACAAAAATACAACATCTAACTGCAAAAGACAGGAGAAAAAATATGAAAGGGATATCAATATCTCAGAAAGGAGAATTTAATATCATATTTGTGAAAGGATCTATTAGTTTATTCAAAATAATTACTTCAATGCACCTTTCATTAGGGGTGTGCATTGGCACTGCCCTCACAATTCGATTCGATTACGATTCACCAGGTAACGATTCGATTCAATTCGATTCTACGATGCATTGCGATGCCTCAAAATTCTACTGCACACAACAAGGCAAATCAGTCATGAGGCAATACAAGCAGTCAGATATTCAACAACAGATTTTATTGGCTGCTATGTGTGTATTATCACTCTCCTGTATCTTTGACATAAATGTCATTAAATAAAATAAATAAATAAATAATAAATAAAATAAATAAAATAAAATGTTCAAACCTGAAAAAGAAAACATAAATCACTGCTTTCAGTGCTTTGAATGAAAAATGTTTCTCTTTTCTCTGCTTTAGAACCATTTGAAATTAAATAAAGCAATAATAACAGCCAACTTTTTCCAGCAGTAAAAAAATAGAATAAACACAACACTGCCAGAAGTTTTTGCCCAAACTTCAAAAGCCTGTTTAAATGATTAAAACTAGAAGCATATATTCACTTTAATGTTACATTTATCATGTGAACTACTTATATACAATAAGTTACATGCATGTGTGTATGAGACAAAGGGGAACACGGTCGCATTTGCAGCATATGCTGCCCATCATAAATCAAAGCACGACACAGACGGGGTTCGGAGGAGAAGACCGGAAAATGTGACATAATGGACAATATTCGTCTGTATTTGCAATATACGAGCCGCGGTTCAGCTGCATGAGATAAACGCTGCCAGTGTGAATCCACAAAGGAGGTGCGCGGCTCCCGCTCTCCGTACGCACCGCTTCTGCCCTGCCAACGCACTGCCAACGCGTGCGGTGTGAAGCCGGAATCCGAAATGTGCCCAGATGTCCGCTTTCCAAGCTTTGGGGGCGTTTTTAATTACCCGTCTATTGCAGTCATCTGCCTCCGCCTCAGCCATCTTGATTGTTGTTGTTGTTATGACCCTGGAAGTAATTGAAACTTCACAACTTTATTGTCCAACTCAAGGCCAGAAAATAAACGGTGACATAATCGATTATGGCACTTTGCCGCATCGTTGCTGAATCGTGCATGCCCCGCATTGCGATGCATTGCCGAATCGATTATTGTTGACACCACTACCTTTCATAGCCAGTCCATAACAGGGCTAAAATTTCGTATTACTTTTGCATTAGAAGAATATGCACTAGCCACTTTATTAGGTACACCTGTTTAACTGCTTGCTAATGCAAATATCCAATCAGCCAATCACATGGCAGCATCTCAATGCATTTAGGCATGTAGACATGCTCAAGACGATCCGCTGAAGTTCAAACTGAGCATCAGGATGGTGAAGAAAGGTGATTTAAGTGACTTTGAACTGCTGATCTACTGGATTGTCATGCTCAACCATCTTTAAGGTTTACAGAGAATGATCCGGAAAAGAAAATCTCCAGTGAGCAGGAGTTCTGTGGGAGAAAATGCCTTGTTGATGCTAGAGGTCAGAGGAGAATGACCAGACTGGTTCTGCTTATAAAGGCAACAGTAACTCAAATAAGCACTTGTCTCAACCGAGGTCTGCAGAAGAGCATCTCTGAACACACAACACATCCAACCTTGAAGCAGAAGACACACCGGTGACACTCCTGTCAGCTGAGAACAGCAAACTGAAGCTACAATTCACATGGACTCAACAAAACTTGACAATAGAAGATTGGAGAGAAGTTGCGTGGTCTGATGAGTCTGGATTTCTACGCCAATTCAGATTGTAGGGTCAGAATTTGGTGTAAACAAAATGAAAGCATGGATCCGTCCTGCCATGTATCAATGGAGCTGCTTCTGGTGTAATGGTGTGATTTTATATTTTCTTGGCACACTTTGGCCCCCTAACCCTAAAGCTTCAGCCGACCAGAGTATTGTTGCTGACCATGTCCATCCCTTTATGACCACAGTGTACCATCTTCTGATGGCTACTTCCAGCAGGATAACGCGGCATGTCACAAAGCTCAAATCATCCATATTTAAAAATGTATTTCATTTTTTTTCTATGGCTCTGCATCAGCCGCCCCCGCGCCATCACTTCCGGCGAATAAGGTCAAAATACATGCAAAATACCGGCGCGATCATATATATATACATAGATTCCTCATTAGCGCGGATCGGTCGAATGAGGCATCTACGTATATATCTTTGATCACGCGAGTATTTTGACCTTATTCGCCGGAAGTTATGGCGCTGGGAATACTAGATGAAATTCGTCTGATAAGAGGTAAAAAAATAACATGAATGCTGTTGGGTTTCTCGCAGAAATTGATCGGTTCATGTCTTAAGACATCAATGTGTCGCCACGAGCCGCATGGTTTAATAAGGATTCGCATGTCTATGTGTTTTACTCTCATTGCTCTCATACTCTTAAATATCCCCATTGACATGCATTATACGACTATCACACTGCAACGGATGGAGTTAAAAATCTTCATTTGTGTTCTACTGAAGAAACAAAGACACCTACATCTTGGATGAGTGTATATCATATCTGTGTCAAGGTCAATATGTTTCTCAGAGTATCAGATAACCTTTAATGACATGGCTTGAGAATTTTTTTTAAAAGTCTATGATGCTATTTTTGTTTTAGGTCTCCTACACCAGGTTTACATGCAACAAAGATCAAAAAACACATTCTCTCATAATATACATTGCACATCACCACAATGTTCAATGATTCTCAAACGACTCAATGGATGAATCAATCTCTCTGGCTGTGTCCGAAACCTGGAAAATGCTGCCTTCGGAGGACACATTTCAAGGCAGGAAGGCACCAAGGCACATCCGAATCTAATGTTAGCTTCACTTCCTGTCTCCTGAGGGACCTTCATCTGATCGATTTTTGAAGGCAGCATATTTGTATCCTTCACTGCCTTTGATATCCCACAATCCTGTGCTTTCCATTCTGTGACAGTTGAGCTGGGAAAAAAAGATGGTGTCCAAAAGTTGCGCTTGCTGGTCAGTTTGTGTGTAAATGTACGTTTTTTACCAACATTTTCCACTTCTGATGTCATTTCTAGCGAGAAATTACTAATGTAGTAATTAAATATTTGTTTAGTTCTCACCAAAGCTCTCTCTATTTTACTGTAGATCATTAAACTGTTACACTGTCTGTCCGAAATTAGTTTCGTGAGGTGCCTTCATGCACAAACGCTGCCTTACAAGCCATTATCTGATAAGGCAGTGAGGCAATGAGTCAGCTGCGGTTCTCGGATGCAGCCACTTTATCCCTCCTTGCCACAAGCTACTCTGCTCTGATTGGTCAGATGGCCCAGTCTGTTGTGATTGGTCTACCGTGTACAGCACGCGTCGGAAGCCAAACGCTCATTACCATAAACTTCAGCTCCGGGGACTTCCTAAAGCTCAGCGATCGTACACACTGTCAAGACAGTAACGATGACGTCAATTTGACCAATTATCAATCTGAGTGCGAGTCCGATGATGGAACTACACTGAACAAAACTAGAAACGCATCACTTTTGTTTTTGCCCTTCATTTTTCATGAGCTGAACTCTAAGATCTAAGACTTTTTCTATGTACACACAAGGCCTATTTCTCTCAAATATTGTTCACGAATCTGTCTAAATTTGTGTTAAGCTGGGCATACACTGTGCAATTTTCGTCCGATTTCGGACACGTGAGACTCTTTTTTGGGTCGGGCCGATTTTCAGCTTTATCGTGCGTCGTTTGTGGTGAGGTGTTCGTGCAGTGTACAGGGGGAAACGAGAGGCGACACACCTCCCCCGATTGGCAATCGGATGGTCGGATGAATTTCTGGCATGTCAGAAATTTTGGTCGCTTCTCGTGAGGTTATTAAACAGCTGAAGCAGAGCTACGAACTGTTGCTCTATTTCTCATCACTGCGCCTGCGCGAAAGCAGAAGTTGAACCATTTCATCTTTAATGCAGCAAGAAAGAAAACGAAAAGAGGGAGATCTTTAAGTTCTGTTGGCAGTTATCAAATTTAGCAAACTGTTGCTTGCCTCCAGTTCTTGTTGTAAAATGGATAATCTAAGACGTTCAAACCACCGTGTTTAGCCTATCAGTGCCTCTTTTATTCATTTAACTTTGAATATTAATTTACTTGTTTTACTTTCACAATTTATTTTATTAACTATTATTTAATATTTACTTAATTTTATTATCATGGGAAAAATGTGAACCGTTGTCCATCATTTGACAAAAGAAGAGAATGAGAAAATAAAACGGCGCATTATAGATTTTTCTTCTTTTCGCTTTAAATCATGAAGGCGAGTCAGTGGATATCACACAAAAACGCAATGTGCGCGAAAGTCGGTGAAAGTGAAAGTAAAATCTGACGAGCTTTCGGCGCATATTCTCACAGAGACAAGATTCATCTTCTTTAAAATATGCTGCCTATAACTGTCTTAATTTATATTCTTAATATTTCTCTTGTGGTCCATATTGTGAAACAAATTAGAAGAGAAGTATAGGCCCATTTCAAGTTAAACAAGTTGTTTTTGATATAAAGCTGCTCTTACTTTCTGATAATATTATTGCAGTGTTATGACATAATATAGACTGATAATCACTTTAATTATAGGCCTATAATTCCTTGTTTAATTGGGCAAAATGTATTTAAATAATGAGGAGTAATTAAGCTAATTTATCTATTATTTTATTATGCAGCGTGTCGGTTATGCATTGATGCGTTATAAAATGAGAGCGGGGCAATAAATGTAATATCAATTTAATAATAAAAGTAGGCCTACCCTAATAATGTTCATTTATATACATTAATTGTAAATGCTAAATGCTCTTGATATCGATAGCTGATGCATTTGATAAGCTCTCTCTCTATTATAGGGTAATTCGCGCATATTTCACTCGTAGCCTATAGTGTGAGCAGACACGTCGCGCTCAACGATCGGACCGCACAGTGTAAGCACATAAACCGTGAGCTTTGGCTTTACATCACATGCGATCTACTCGTACAGTGTGAGTAGGTAACCTTGCTGAAATCGCACAGAAATCGCACAGTGTATGCCCTGCTTTAGTGAGCACTTCTCCTTTGCCGAGATAATCCATCCACCTCACAGGTGTGGCATATCAAGATGCTGATTAGACAGCATGATTATTGCACAGGTGTGCCTTAGGCTGGCCACAATAAAAGGCCACTCTACTAATTTTGAGGAACATTATGAGATGTTGCAGCTGTAATTCCTCACCATTAGCATTAACAAGTGTATATATTTCTCATTTATTACGGTGCACATGTGGGAACTGTATCAATAACAGCGCATACGTTAGCCGAGCACAAACTTGAATGACTGATGTAACATTAAAGTTTGTAAAACAAATCTTGCGCCATCCTTTATCTTTACTCAAAGTAGTAAGAGCGACAGACAATCTGCATTAATAGACACGGTTTTAGGTACACTCTAAAAAATAATTCAGTGGCTTAGTAAATATCACAGTAATAGTTAACTTTATTAACTTAATAAAATCTCTAAATATCATTTACTTGATGTTTTGAGTTGAACATACCAAAATAATTGACTAAAAATCCAACAGTTAATTTTGTCTCAAATTTACAGTAATATTTAAGTTTTTTTCACTAAAATAATGTAGTGTTCGAATAACCAATTATTTATTTAAAATATACTTAATATATTTGTGAAATTTCCATCAAAATATTTGAGAAAGGAGAATTAAATCGATCTGTTTCAAGAACCACAAATATTACTTAATTCAAATCAAGATTATTAATCTTTAACACACACTTAAGAAATTGAGTAACTTTACTCGATTATAACACTGCACCCCTCCCCCGCCCACTGACGTGACGACGGCTCGACGGTTGAGTGAGCGCTGCTGTTTGAATTCTCTTCAGTCTCCAGAGCAGTTTCTTCTTCTCAGTGTCGCAGAATTTGAACATTTCCTCTGTGAAATTCAGGTTTGTGTGTTTTATTTTATCTATAAAATCATTACTGTGCTTAAAATAATTTTATTTAATACAAAACAACATACAGGGACGCAATGCGAGTCACCTAAATGGGTGTGGTATTTGTCTTTGAAGCCAAACACACGACTTTATTCCTTAAGATAATGAATATAATTAATTTGGATGATAAAATGTTCTTAAAACTGTGCACTGTTTGTTTATTGGCAGGTTATGGAGTATGCAGGACGGCGGTCTGAAGTTCAAAGTCCACCCGCAGAGCGCGAGTCCATCTCAGGCTCGAGAAACAGCGCTGATACGGTGGAAATGGGATAACAGACAGGTTGATTACACTTGAATTACTTTTAAATGTTTAATTTTTACTTCTAAAATGTTTGTTACATGAGTTTAAATGTTGCCAATATTGTATACATGTCAAAACTGTAATATATGCTCTATTGCTGTACTCATCGACAATAAAGGCCAATGTCATGTATAAGTGTGGTTGTGTGTAGTATTTTACAAAGGTTTAGAGGAAATTAAAGTTAATATTAAAGCAGCACTAGGTAGTTTTTGCTCTCGGGTCCCCCTACAGTTGAGAAACAGTATTGTCCTCTACTACTGTCGTAAACTGTCATTCTACATCAGTGGATGCATCGCACGTGCATTTGTTGACATGTCAACCATGATAGCCCTGAACACTGCAGGAGTTCACATTCAGGTGTTCTGCTCATAGATGGTTCTGCTTGCGTCGCGTGTGAAATGTCTTCATCCCAGGTACAGTGGCATATGTTTCAGCATGTCATATGAATATAGTTTCATGGGTTTTATTTTTTTCAAACGCAAAATGATCGCGATGCTCACGTTTACAAGCCAGCGTCATTATAGTAGCCTAGTCTATTGGTTCCCGTTTTACAGAATCTATATGATACTTCAATAAAATGTTTGAGTGGTAGGTAATAACCATACATCGTCAATATTATAATATCAAGCTACCCTAGATGAATCTGCAAATTTGAAAAATCGATTTGCATTATAGCTTGAGGCAAGACAAATAAACAAGTATCACAGACATGTTAGGTATCCTAAAATATGATTTTGTACGTCTTATGTATTTACTTGCAAGAATGTAGCCCCTCCTCCTTCAGCTCACGCCAATGAGCAAACGCTGGCCCAATGTTGATCCTCGTCCTGCCTTTAATCCCATTACTTTCTCCTTTCCTCTTTTTGCTTTCCTCCGACAAAACCTTTGCTTTCTTATTTTTTCTGTGCTGCTTCGGCCATGACTATAACATTCGGCAAACAAATGATAGTTTTTCTCGCACGTCCGAATTTAAGGAAGTGGGGGTGGAAGTGACGTATATGCCGTAAAGCAGTCGAATTTTGTAGTTCTTTTTGTTCTCGGGTTACTACCCGAAACCCGAAGTTTAAAAGTACGATTAAAAACGTTACAGACCCCGTCAGGCTATGGCAGACGTGTCATTCAACCTATTGTAAGTCGATGTATCATCACAAGAGGTTTGAAAATATATTATAAAGGTTGAAAAGTTACCTAGTGCTGCTTTAAAGTTGTACTATAAGAGTTAATATTACTATCAATAGAAACCGTTAATATTACTCATAATTATTAGTTTTTAAATGTTTTTCCTTCAATTTTTTTTACTCAATTTTATTTGTAAATGTGCCAAATGTAGTTACTCAGATCTACTTAATTTTTTTACTTGCATTTGTTCAACTTATACAGTGTATGTAATTGATTACACTGCTTTAAAATTTACTAAATTTTATTAGTGTAAAAATGTTTCACCAAATGTTTTTTGTAAATCATAGTAAACGTTTTTAGAGTGTAATAGAGGCCCACAGCTGATGAGCAGAAGTATTTCAGTAAGACAGTAAACGTGAGCAGGTTGGTCCAAATAAACTGGTACTGATCCATCTTTCAAGAGCAAGCGTTTTGCAAATCCTGTGTTGAACTCTGAGATTTGAGAAGCAGTCGTCAGTAAAATGACGTGTTTGAGGGCGGGTCAAGTTGTTCGCGGATGGACAATGTACAACATAGGCGGACATTATGCAAATGTCTTATCTAGTGATGTAGAACTGCAACGCAGTGGGATTTGAATTACAGATGACTCGTTTAGGCTCATTTCTTTCTTTTGGGAGGCAATAACTTTATTGTGCACTTTCAGCTTCATAACTTTGCAGAACGTTTACATTCACAACAGGCTATAGTCTCCTCTAGAGATCTCAACAATTGTCTAGAAACCATTTTGCTGTTGTATGTAGCTCTGTACTTTGTATTTATTTGTATTTCTTCTGAGAAAGTTTAACTGATATAAAGGTGATAATTAAATTAAACATAACTCATAATCTCACAATATAAAAGAGCATACTTTGAGCAATATAACCGTATGGACAGGACATAAATAGTCAAATTAAAAAGCTTAAAAGACAAATGTATAAACCCATCCTAGTTATTGTTTGATTATGTCCATATGTTACATACTCTTCAGGGAGTGGCTGAAAGAAAGCACTTTTGAAAATATGAAAGACGATTCTGGTATGCATTTATGCTGGCCGTACACATGGACAGCTTTCAAAGGAACAAGGAAATTATCTAGCGTTACATTCCTCGTGTCTATGGATACGTTTGGATTTGCAAGTCCACTTGTTAGAGGGTGGGATTCGTCAAACGCTGCATATGGTTTCCTTCAGGGAATTTTCTTATAAACAGAACTTTAGATTCTTATTATTCAAACCTAACCTTTTTTTTAATGGGATGATACTGTATGTAGTGTCTAAGACTCATCTATAGTCATCTAAATAATGGAGTGCTCTGTAATATGAGTATTTTCCAAAAAGCATCCACAGAAAAGCAGTCATTCCACCAGTTCCAAAAGACTGTGAAACCCCTGGTTGCACAATGAGAATTCAGTCATTTCTGAAGTACTTTAGAGTCATTACAAACGCATATGACCTTAAACGGTGACGTTCGATATTACCTCAAATCCTGTGCTGTCATTAAACACACAGACTCAGGATTTAACATCCATGGATGACATATTCCACAGGAAGCTGAACTTTACAAATCCCAACGTCACTGTTTATATTTCTTGTGTATACATCTAACCACAGATGGTGTAACAAAGGATATGTGTTTTGATTCCTTACACAAGTCATCTACAATGGAAGGACAACTCATTGCTTGGCATAAATGTGAGAATGGACCAGAATATGCAAGAGACCGTACAGTATGACGACTTTAATTTCTCGTAGGAAGGAGCCTTTTTATAGTTCAATTTAATGTATTTAGTCAGATCGGGGGCATTGTGGTTAGTTTGAGTATGCCAGCGGTCACGCCTCCGTACTGTTCCTGACCTTGATTTTCTGTCTCTCTATTGTATCTATCAATAAAACATGGAAATAAGGAGACTTAATGGAGTCTTTGGTCACATTTTAAGATGGTTTTACCCCTAAAGTTTCTTAGGAGAAATAAAAATAGACACAAGTGAGATGTAGAGTGTAACGGAGGCCAGCCAGTAGTCGTTGTGCGAGTAAACCTCACTCCTCTGATCTCAAGAGACGCTCTAGCGACTGATGCTAGGGGTTGCAGCCTTTAGCCTCCTTGTTAGAGCGTCCGACTCTCATGCCGGCGGACTCGACTCGGCGGGTTCGAGTCCCAATTAGAGCGGGCAGGTTCGAACAGGAGGGGATACATATAGATTTAAAAAAAGTAAAATGTACTTATTTTTTCTTTTGCGAGTTTTTGCACGCAGATTTTTAAAGTAAATGTCACATATGTGATTAAGTAAAATCTACTTAACTAAGTTAAGAAAAATTAACAAAGAAAATATGTAATTTTAACTTGGCCAGTTAAAGTTTGTTAAGTAATTTCTACTTAGGGTGTTTTCACACTTGGGTCCTCTTTAAAATAACAGAACTCAGACTCCTTTAAGTGGACCAAGAGGTGAACCAAGTGAAAAAGGACCCAGTTCTCTTCATGTTCACACTGTCCCTGTACCTGAAAAAAGACTCGGATCCTTTTTTGGTCCACTTTGGTAGGAATGTGGTCTCAGACCCCTTTGTGTTCACACTGTTGCTTTTTGGATCTAGTCCAGTCAAGTCAAGTCAACTTTATTTATATAGCGCTTTTAACAATGCAGATTGTTTCAAAGCAGCTTTACAGTGTTAAACAGGAAAATAATGCAACAGAAATGTATTCAGCCGTATAGCCATTCCGGAGAAAACGATGTCATCAGTTCATTTCAATTATCATACAGTGACAGTGTGGGCTTTAGATCAGTAATTTAGTTAGTATGGTTAATTTAGTTTAATAATTAGATTTATTTGGATATTTAGTTGAAAAATTAAGAAAAATTCTATAGCAAGCCAAGCCAGAGGCGACAGTGGCAAGGAAACCAAAACCCCATCAGGTGACCTAATGGAGAAAAATAAACCTTGGGAGAAACCAGGCTCAGTCGGGGTGCCAGTTCTCCTCTGGCCAATTAACAAGCAGCGTATGATTATTATTTTGGCAACTTTACAGGTCAGAGGTCATAATAGATCGGAATATTCGAAAGATCGGAGGCAACATGCCGGAGACGGGTTTATTGAGGATGATGTGTTGATTAAATAATTATTAAAGTGCAATATTCGAAGGATCGGAGGCAATGCCGGAGACGGGTTTATTGAGGATGACATATCGATTTAACAATTATTAAATAGGAATATTCGAACAATCGGAGTCATCACGCCGGAGACGGGGTTATTGAGGATGCCGTGTCGATGAGGCAGTTGCAGGGGGAGTCTAATTGACACGGTCTCTGAAGACACTTCAGGGTCATGCGTTGGTCATGTCTGGGCGCAGGTACACCGTCTGATCTGGATACGGCCCGGATCCGGCTGACTGCAGTAAACCTCGGGATAAACAGAGAGAATAACATTAGCGTAGATGCCATTCTTCTGATGATGTAACGAGTACATCAGGTGTTATGGGAAGTGTTCCCGGTTCCGGCTGACCTAGTTAATGCAGCCTAACTATCATTTCATTGAAAAAGTGTTTTATGTGTATGCCATAGTAAAGAGATGTGTTTTTTGTCTATATTTAAACTGACAGAGTGTGTCTGCTTCCCGTACAATGTTAGGAAGACTGTTCCAGAGTTTAGGTGCTAAATAGGAAAAGGATCGACCGCCTGCCGTTGATTCCGCCTGCAGTCCAGTTCAGTGTTTAATGGCTGACCCTATGGCCTTCAATATTTGATCCTATTCACTTACATTGTTTGTGCCTCAGTAACCAAGATATTTGTTTGTAAAGATTATTATGTTTTATTTTTTTATTTTTTTTCACTACATTGCTACAAATGCAGTTGTTAACCTTTTTACACAAAAATATATTTTTTGCAATACGTCATCCATATTATTGCACTATATCACACATTTACCTTTGTAAATAACATTTATTTAGAATTGTTTTCCTTGAATCATGTTGAATCATCAGCATACAAAAAATAAACAATACAATCAAATAATAAAAGAAATATGCACATGAAATAAACTGCATTAAGTTATCCGGGTAAATTAAGTATGCCTAAAAGCATCTCTCTCTCACAGTTTCGGAAGCAGTTGAAATTGCCATAAACAAGTACAAGTTATTAAGAAATAATTTGTAGAGATTTTCCAGAAGCAGCAGCCATGATGAATAGCCGATTTCTACAGAGGCATGACCAAACTACATTGGAATTCACAAACAGAAAAATCAAGTCAGCCCAGAGCAGTTTGTGTTCAGATTGAGTGTTTTCAGCGATCCGTACCAAAGATGAGATCGATCCGTACCCAGACCGTACCCAGATGGTCTTGGCTCGATTCGCTTTAAAGGGGTCTGGGATCGTTTGGGGTGTTCACACATGGGCCAAAAATCACGCAAACCGCACTCAGACCCCTGAAAAGGACCAAGTGTGAAAACCCCCTTAGTTGAAGTTCACTTTGCCATACTCTGTTTCAAGTACATTAAACAATATAACACTGAATTAAGCCATGCTTTTAAAGTGCTTTACTCAGACCATCTAAGTAAATAGTACTGTAGATATTGTGTAGTGTAGATGACACAGAGACCTCAATACTTGGTACACAATGACGGTAACATCTGATGAATCATTTCTGAGTATGAGTGTGTCATTTTGAGTAGAAAATGAACTCCAGGTGTCACAAAACAGCAAACAACAAAAGCAATGTTAAGACTACACTGAAAAACACTGAAAAATTCAACCTTAATAATTATCCATGCCCCAGTGCATGATTGGAACACCATTATGAGAATATCAGAAAGTATCCTAAATCGAATACTTCCCTACCGAAAAACAGTATGTGAAAAGTCCCAGGATGACCTACTACTTCCGGTGAGATTCTGAAGTGTGCATTTGATGGACACTTTACTATCCCATGAGGCCACGGGAGAGGATTTATGAAGGTGAAGCGATGCAACTGACACTGATAGGTCATGTGATACTATATATCATATATCATACTATATAGAACATACTTTTTTAACGGTCGAATTCAAATGTAGTACCTACTTAGTACGTGATTTTGGATGTACACTGTAGGTTTTTACTGAATTTTCTATTTAAATTACGATTTAATTTCAAGTAGGTCAGTAGTAGGTCATCATGGGAATTTTCACCTACTGTTTTTCGAATACTATGCATTCAGACATACTACTCTGTTGGCGTCCTCGCAATTGCAAGATATAAGTCAGAATTGGGATACATAAATTGGCAATTCTGAGAAAAAAAAAGTCTTTCAGAATTGGACTTTATAACTTACTATTGAGAGTTTATATCTCACAATTCTGAGAAAAGAAGTCAGGGCCCTATTTTAACGATCTGAGCGCATGGTCTGAAGCTCATGGCGCAGGTGCACTTAGTCCAAATCCACTTTTGCTAGTTTAACGACGGAAAATACGGTTTTGGGCGTAACATGCAATAAACCAATCAGAGTCTCATCTCCCTTTCCCTTTAAAAGCCAGTTGCGCTCGCACCATGGCGGATTCACTATTTACATGGCAGAATTTGCGAGCGGAAAGACTGAACGCTTCTCCTGAGAGGAATCCTTTTATTTTTTATTTTTGGCATGTGTGTGTGCTGCTGCGCGTCCCTGCGTGTGTAATAATCAGAGTGTACGTGTTGTGCACCCACCTATAGGCACATATTACTAACACGCCCTTTAAATAACACAAAAAATACTGCACTATTGACTTTAGAGCAGGTTTTTGTTGGCCAACAATGTGCCTGGACATACCTGGTTTTCAGACCAGCCCATAGGTGAACAGATGGCGCGAGTGCATTTGCTATTTAAACAATGTGGTGCTGGACGTGAAAGTAGCCGCGTTTCCATTACAGATTTGCGCAAAACTTTTGCAATATTTTCTAAAAGTCGACAAAAAAATAATGCGAAATGACAGCGTTTCCATTAACTGATGTTATGCGACTAAAACTAAAAAAAAATGTTTTCCTCTCGTGATAAATCATTCCAAATATCATGCTACGTATGTTGGTTTATGTATATCCCAGCCACCGCACACCATTATTTTTAATGGAAGGAGACGTGCGTGTTATAGTACTGATGGCAAGGAAAGCACCTTATACTTGAGCGGCACATATGAGGTGTTATGATAAATTGTGGCATTTTATATTCTATTGTTTTTTTATGAGTTTAATAAAGAACACGTCTTCTGTCCAAACACACCATCATCTGTAAAGATTGATCGACTTTTACATACGCCAGGTTATTGTGACGCATTGCCAGAGACGAGCGAAAAGTTTGAATTTGCATGGTGGTAACTCAACGTTTTTTTTACCACTTCGTTGTTTTGGCTCGGAATTTCGTTTTTTGGAAATATAAACTGAATTTAGAAATGCTTTTGAAATGAAAAACTTTGCGTTTAATAAACAAAATATATTTTTGAAATGAAGACAACGTTTGGAGTGGAGTGCAAAATAATCTGTTCCCTGAGTCCACGGCCTTTGCTCTTATCGTGAGTGTACACAAATAAAAGTAGACAGTTTATAGTTTATAATTATGTCTTGCACTTATCTGTATGGCTAAAAATGACGGAGAATTTTAAGTTTCCGCTGGAATAAGGAAAAAATTCATCAAAAGGCGAGGGTTAAAGAAAGGTTAAAAAAAACCGTAGCCTATTTAGTTTCATATAGTTAGGCTATGTCTAAATATTATAATCTTTTAATTTCATATGTTGATTATGAAAAGTGAGCAGCATGAGTAAGGCTACATAATCAGATGCGCATATGTCTGGAGACATGGATTTTGAGCACAATTGAATTGTGTTTTCTAGAAAGTCTTTCTTTAAAATTAATTTCGTTTAGTATAAATTGTATTTTAATTTTGATCAATGTTTAATCAACTATTTGGCTGTAGCCTATATTTAATAAATAAGAAGCAAACCAATATCGTCGGGAATGGATTGACCTAGTCTTTGAGCAAGGCTGAAACTATAGCGTCTTTCTGTTTTAATACATTTCTTGAATATATGTCATAATTACAGTAGGCCTATAGATAGTTATGATATTTGTGGTTGCACCGGGGTCCGTCATTATAAAGTTACGCCACTTTCCTTATTATGAGAAAATATATGTCGTTTTAACGACATAAGATCTCGTACATACTTGAGTGGAAAAAAAATGATATGTAGGCCCTATGTGAGAGCAATGCGTGACCGTACCAGGTGACCTGTAAATGCGAAAAAAACATTTTTTTTTTCCATTGCAGTTTTGCGAAAATTTCCTTTTTCGAATTGCCTGAAAAACCACCTCATGCGAGCGTAAAAACTTTTTTGCGATATATGGGAGTTTTTGCGAAATTGATGCGTTTCCATTGGGCGTATTTTCAATTCGCAATTTCAATTTGCGCAATTTGAAGGGTAATGGAAGAACTACGTCAGGCTGAAAGTAGCAAAAAACAGTTGCGTCGCGCCTGCCGTCGCATTGCGCCGGGTGTATAAAAGGGCCCTATATCTCACAATTGAGAGTCACAATTATCTTTTAAATTGTTTTAATCTGTGGCAGAAACAAGCTTTCATACTCCTCTGGCCAAACGAACCACAATGT
This sequence comes from Gobio gobio, assembly GCF_949357685.1. Taxonomy (NCBI): domain Eukaryota; kingdom Metazoa; phylum Chordata; class Actinopteri; order Cypriniformes; family Gobionidae; genus Gobio; species Gobio gobio. The sequence goes on from NC_137119.1 coordinate 5,946,723, forward strand.
TGTATTATGCAAGTGATACACTTGGGATTCCTGGGATCTTATTTTTAGGAGATATTACGAGATAATTCAACCAAAAATATTCTGTCATCATTTGCTTTCCCTCATGTCACTCCAAACCCGTATGACTTTCTTTCTTCTGTGAAACATACAACAAAAGATATGAAAAAGAGTGTTTTGTCACATAATTAAATCTGTTCCACAGAGGAAAAAAGGTCAGACGGGTTTGAAGCGACATGAGGGTGAGTAAATGATGATAGAAACTTCATTTTTGAGGGGAGTGTCAATCTAATCAAACAGTTTTCCAGCAGAAACCACTGAGATAATAAAAAGGTCCCAATTATGGATTTTTCCCTTAAGGGCCCTCTTGGTCAGAAAACCTACGATGTGCCACAAAAAGAACAATCCCTCCTTATTTGTGAGAAATTAGACAACAAGCTTGGTTTTCCATATCCAGACCATGGGGATGTTTTTCATTTTCAACCAACTGAGGATGGAACACCACAGGAATGACCACATCCACGCAAGGAGAGAATGATAAATTAGTACTTAATGAAATGTGGATGATGGATTTTATTCTTTATTCTCTTGTTTTCATACAATCTTTCCATAAGAGCAGAGTGGAAAAAAAGAAAGGCTAGAGAAAAGAAATCTCCACCAAACTTACACACATCACACATATCTGCCTGCCAATATGAGGCAAGGGGAATTTCTGCAAGTGTAACCCTGTATAAAGAAATAAATTAAGTTTATAAAAAGGAAATGTTAAAATAATAAACTAACTAGAAATGAGTAAAACATGTAAGAAAAATTCTGAAATCAAAGCGAAATGCATGTCAGTGTGATGATTGACATCTTAATGATTGTCCAATTACGTGAGATTTACATTGAAGGCCCCGCCCCACCACGCTAGTTGCTGGATGGGAGAAGCCATTTTCTTTTCTGTGCGATTGGTGAAACGAGCAGCAGCATAACTTTGTGTAAAAGTTTACAAATGTGCAGAGAGGATTAGAAGAGGGACGTTTATGTTCAATTTTCTTTGGATTTGGTCGGGTTTTTTGCCTACGCTGGAACTGTTCGATTCCGCGTGATCGTGACGATTCATTCGAGATGGCGAGCCTTTCCCAGTGAGATGAACATGGTGAACTGTGAGATTTGAGTTCAAACAAACACCTGAGGAATTGGGTAGGAAAGATCTGATTGCCTGTTTGATTTTTCCTCGTGAACTGATGAATCATTTTCAGCGAATCTACGGATTTTTGATTCTTTGAACCGAGTCTTTGAACTGAATCTTTGAACCGAATCTTTGATTCGAATCTGTGAAACGAATCTTTCAGCGGAACTTTTTGAACTGGACTTTTTGAATTGAAACCTCTGAACTGATCCTTTCAACGAATCTTTTCAGTGATTCATTGAACTCTCTTTTTTTTCCTTCTGAACCATTATTTTTGCATTGTGTTCAATACCAAGGATTTAATTTTTGAATATTTGAGTGAACTGTCCACCTTTACAATTGTGAATGTTTGTAATTGATATTGAAGGTGTGTTATTCTAGGAGATATTCATAGTTAGAGGGTGCACCCAAATCAAAAGGAGTCAAGTGAACTTGTTAAATTACAGTCAGTTTAATTGAAAGTTCATGTAACTGTGATTTATTATTGAACAAGTATTGTGACATGGATTGAGTTTTATTTTATTTTCCTAATTTTATTTTATTTTCCTTTTAAAAAGAAATTTCAATTTCACTAAAGATTTACTTTTAATTCAACAGTGTTGTTTTTATTACACCTCCATAGTCGAACCTATTGGCCTATGATTAATACTAGCTGCAAGTGCAATATTAATTGACACGTGTGCTACATAAAAAGTGGCGAGCCAGCCAGGAGGTGTAATTGAAAGCTTTATTGATGCTTTACATCTAAAAAGAAAAAATAGTAATTGACAAAAAAGACATTCAAATCAGTTTGTGTCGCAAAATTGACATTAAGAACATGGAAATAGTACAGAAGGAGAGTGTCAAAGTTTTAAATGCCCTCCTAGTCAGTGGACCAGTTAGCACCCTTGATGATGAAGAGTTCCTTGATCTTCTAAAATGTCATGGTTCCATCGCAAGAGTCCTTCCCATTAACGATCCTGAGTCCAAGTATCATGACCACACCATTGTAGAGTACAATTTCGGATCAGCCATTGAATCAATAAGTCCCTTGCTACCCCTGAGTTACAAAGATAAAGACGACCCAAGCTTAACTTACCAGATAAGAGCCCTGAGCAGTGTCTATTCTTGTGAGGAGAGTTCTGGTGCTACAACCTCTTACTTATCCACCCTGAAAACCATTGCTAAGCATAGTGGGAAATCCTTTACCGCTTTGCTTCGAGAAGAACTCTCGCAGATCTCAAGCTCCTTAATTCCAGATGAGGTGGATGAGGATGAGCCTGCGTTTGATGAGCTCAATTCCGTCAGAGAGCAGAATACTTCCAAGGTGAATGTTCATAGTCCTAGTTCAATTTCCAATGAGCCAACACATGATCAAGATGATGTACCAAAGTCTGAAAAGCGCTTGTCAAGTACAATGAGTCATGTTCAACTCAATCCTGCTGAGGTGCAGAAAGTCATTGTGGAGCATATAGTTAAGAGTGAAGTCGCTGCAGCAATTCCATCAACTGCTGTTGTTAGGCTCCGCCCTTTCTCAGGGAGAATTCCCCCGCCCAGCAATGAATCAGATTACGACACTTGGCGATGTAATGTTGAATTACTCTGTGATGACCCTTCTGTGTCTGACTTACAAAGAGTAAGGAGAATTATGGAGAGTCTCTTATCTCCTGCCACTGATATCGTCAAGTCACTAGGCCCTCGTGCTTCTCCCAGAGCTTACCTTAATATGCTTGATTCAGCTTATGGTGCAATTGAAGATGGTGATGAGTTGTTCTCAAAATTCATGAACACATTTCAGAATGATGGCGAGAAAGCATCTAGCTTTCTCCAAAGGCTTCAAGTTGCTCTGAGCAAGGCAGTCAGAGGAGGTGGAATTAAATCGTCTGAAGCCAACCATCATCTTCTACGGCAGTTTTGCAGAGGCTGCTGGGATGACATCCTTATTTCTGAACTTCGTCTCGAGACTCGTAGAGATGACCCTCTTGAGTTCCAAGACTTATTACGTTCCCTTAGAACCAGAGAAGACAAGAGTGCACAGAAATTGTTACGTATGAGAAGCCATATCGGTTCTTCCAAGCAGAAAACACAGCCTGCTCATCTGCAGCCTAGATCTGCTCATGCTTACAGCCAAGATACTGCCATTGCAAGCAAATCCCCTCATGAGTCAAAGTTGTTGTCTGAGACCGCTGACTTGAAGAAGCAAATTGCTGAGTTAAAGGAACAGTTAACTTCATTGACTCTCCCAAAGCCCAGAAAAACAGTCAAACCCAAGCATAAGACATCACCATCCCTTACCACTCCTGAGTTTGTCGCCAGACAGCCGTTCAAGTCAAACGGTGATCCTGTCACGAAATCCAGACCACGCCCTGGGTACTGTTTCAGATGTGGTGAAGATGGCCACATTTCTCTAACCTGTGAAAATTCTCCAAACCCCAGGCTAGTTGAAAAGAAAAGAAATGAACTGCGTTTGAAACAGCAAGAGTGGGATAGAGAAAACAGCCATGTTGGTGCAACTTCTTTAAACGCCTAACAGTTCCAGTTGTGGGACAAACTGGAGCTGGTGAACCTAAAGGTTGTCCCATCAGAAAAAACTCAGGCCCACACCACAAATCCCATATTCAACGTCTGGTCGGATCCAAGTGTACAGCGCAAGTCAAAATCTCAGGAACCGAATGTCATTGCTTACTTGACACGGGGTCGCAGGTGACTACAGTTCCTTTGTCCTTCTACCAAGCTTGCTTGACTAATCATTCCATCAAGCCCCTGAATCATCTTCTTGAGGTCAGTGGTGCAAACGGTCAGCCAGTTCCATATAAAGGATATGTCGAAATTCCAATTACTTTTCCAGAAGACATGGTAGGAGCTGAGGTTGAAATTTCCACACTTGCACTAGTTGTTCCTGATTTCAACACTGGAAAACAGTCTCAAGTCTTGATTGGGACTAACACTCTTGATTCCTTGTACGCTGAATGTTCTGAAATGAATATCCTTGAACAACATTCTCCGCGATACGGCTACAGTGCGGTCCTGAAAACTCTGGAGTTACGGCATAAACAGAATGTCAATGGATGCCTTGGACTGGTGAGACTACAAAGCAAGGAGCCCGTAGTCATCCCAGCACAGCAGAAAGTTGCTCTCTGTGGAAAGACCTATGTGAACTGCTTACCTGCTCAAGAATCTGTTCTTCTGGAGCCCCCAACAAATTCCTCACTCCCTGGGGGTGTTCTTTTCCAAAGTGGTGTAGTTCAAGTGCCAACGTTTGCGCCGCAAAAGTTGACTGTTCAGCTGTGGAATGAGTCACATCGGGATGTAGTACTGCAGCCAAATGCTGTGGTTGCTGAAGTGCATGCCATCGAAAGTGTCATCCCTCAAGAATGTGAGGTGGGATCTGTACCCGCTGGTCAGAGCTGTTCCAATGAAGCGATTACTTTTGACTTTGGGGACTCTTCATTGCCCCAAGGTTGGAAGGATAGGATCAGTAAGAAGCTCAGTGATATGTCTGATGTGTTCGCTCAACATGACCTTGATTTCGGTCGAACATCCAAAGTTAAGCATCACATCAAGCTTTCTGAAGAAGCCCCTTTCAAACAAAGAGCCCGTCCTATCCATCCTCACGATCTGGCTGCTGTTCGACGGCACTTGCAAGAGCTAAAAGAGTCTGGAGTGATCCGGGAATCTGAGTCTCCTTTTGCGTCCCCAATCGTAGTCGTACGCAAGAAGAATGGTGACGTTAGACTGTGTGTGGATTACAGAAAACTGAATTCACAAACTGTGAAGGACTCCTATGCTTTGCCGAACCTTGAAGAGTCTTTTTCTGCCTTGACGGGTTCACGATGGTTCTCAGTCCTGGACTTGAAGTCTGGTTATTACCAGATAGAGATGGAGGAGTCTGATAAGTACAAAACCGCTTTCTCTTGTCCCTTAGGATTTTGGGAATTTAATCGGATGCCTCAAGGAATTACCAACGCTCCAAGTACATTCCAACGATTAATGGAAAAGTGTATGGACGATCTACATCTTACGGAGGTCCTGGTGTTCCTTGACGATTTAATAGTGTTTTCCCAGACCCTTGAGGAGCATGAAGAACGGCTTCTAAAAGTACTGACAAGATTAAGAGAGTATGGGTTGAAATTATCCCCAGAAAAATGCAAGTTTTTCCAAACTTCAGTCCGTTACCTAGGCCACATAATATCGGAGGCAGGAGTCCAGACAGACCCCGAAAAGATCAGTGCACTTAAAACCTGGCCAAAACCAAAGAACCTAAAAGAGCTGAGATCATTCCTGGGATTTTCGGGATACTATCGACGGTTCATCCGTGATTATTCCAAGATAGCGAAACCCTTAAATGACTTAACTGGTGGTTATGCCCCACTGAATCGTAAGACCTTGAACAAAGAGTTGAAGGGAAATTATTTTAACCCAAAAGAGTCATTTGGGAGTCGATGGACAACGGCTTGTGATGAAGCATTCAACGCAATAATCTCCAAACTTACCAGTGCTCCTGTCCTTGGTTTTGCAGACCCAACCTTACCCTACATCCTCCACACAGACGCAAGCACAACAGGTCTTGGCGCTGCATTATATCAGGAGCAAGATGGAGAGAAAAAGGTCATAGCTTTCGCCAGTAGAGGTCTTTCTAGAAGTGAGTCACGATACCCCGCCCACAAGTTGGAGTTTCTTGCTTTAAAGTGGGCAGTAGCTGAGAAATTCTCTGACTATTTGTATGGCAATCACTTCACTGTCATAACTGACAGTAATCCTCTTACTTACATCTTAACCTCTGCGAAGCTTGATGCCATAAGTTATCGTTGGCTGTCAGCATTAGCCACATTCTCTTTTGATCTGACCTATAGATCAGGAAAGCAAAACCAAGATGCCGATGGATTATCAAGACGTCCCCATGGCGAGCTGATCAATGATATGGTGTCACAAAAGGAACAGGAACGGATACAGCAATTCGCTGCCAAGCATCTGGGTGGAGATAAAGGTGTAGTCATGGACTGTGCTGTTGTTCAAGCTGTATGTGATAAACACATCGTACAACAAGAGTATGGAAACCCTGTTGCTCTAGTGGAGTCCCTGGCAATGGAGCAGGATGCTATTCCTGGTTGTTTTGATCAAGAATTGACTGAGTGTGAATCTGCATTACCTAGTTTAAATGGTATAGATTTACAGCATGAACAAAGGGCAGATGTTATCCTGAACCAAGTCATCAGTCATTTGGAAGAAGGTAAATTGCCGTGTCGTGCGGTGAGATATGAATGTCCAGACATTCCTTTGTTGCTGAGGGAGTGGAACCGCTTGGAATTAAGAGATGGAATTCTATACAGACGACGGCAGTTGGATGACAAAACAACTTACCAATTGGTGTTACCTGTAAAGTTCCGTGCTATAGTGCTGGAGAGCCTGCATGATCAAATGGGCCACATGGGAGTGGATCGCACCCTCGACCTTGTACGTTCTCGCTTCTATTGGCCAAAAATGAGTGTTGATGTTGAGAGGAAGGTCAAGACCTGTGAACGGTGCGTTAAGCGGAAAGCTGTGCCGGAGAAGTCCGCACCCCTGGTCAACATCCTGGTTACACGACCCCTAGAGTTGCTCTGTATAGACTTTCTTTCCATTGAACCAGACCGAAGTAATGTCCAGAATGTACTCGTTATGACGGATCATTACACCAAATATGCAGTTGCAATACCCACCAACAACCAGAAAGCCAGAACTGTGGCTAAGTGCCTTTGGGACGGATTCATTGTCCACTATGGTTTTCCTGAGAGGATATTAAGTGATCAAGGAGCCGACTTTGAATCTAAACTAATCAGAGAGCTTTGCGAGATGGCAAAAATTCATAAAGTGCGGACAACTCCCTATCATCCTCGCGGTAATCCTGTAGAGCGCTTCAATAGGACGCTTCTAAACATGTTGGGTACCTTAAAGGAGCAGGATAAGTCACATTGGCATGACTTTGTAAAACCATTAGTACATGCCTACAATTGCACAAAAAATGAGGTAACTGGATTCACGCCTTATGAGCTCATGTTTGGGAGGCAACCCAGACTGCCGGTGGATTTAGCCTTTGGGCTGCCTGTAGAAAAACCTGTCCATGAGTCGCATTCCAAATATGTCCAAAGTCTCAAAGCCCGACTTGAGGAGAGTTACCGAATTGCCACTCAAAACGCTTCAAAGTCTGCATTAAGGAATAAGGACAGATTCGACAGACGAGTGAAGGAATCAACTCTTGAAGTCGGAGACAAGGTCTTAGTGAGAAACGTCCGAATCAGGGGAAAACATAAACTTGCAGACAAGTGGGAGCCTACTATTCATATAGTAGCGGAGCGAGTCGGAGACCTGCCAGTTTATAAAGTTCATCCACAGGATAAGGATGTTCCTGTGCGAGTGTTGCACAGGGATCTACTATTGCCTTGTGGGTTCCTTACTACTTCTGAGGAAAGTGTTCCTGATCCAGAAAACATCTCCAAGCCTAAGACACGAAGCCAAAGGAAGAAGGAACTGTTGAATGAGGAACAATCGGATTCAGAGGATGAAATTTGCATATTCAGTAGAATTCCTGCTGGAGAAACAAGGATTACCTATGCATATGATGTTGAAAAATCAAAAGTGGCTGATGGAAAAGGAAAGGACTTACCTCATGAAACCGAATTACCTCAGAGTGTGAGCAGTCCAGCTAACGTTCTTCCACTGGATGAAAGTTCGAGAGGGTTAACGGAAATGAATGAACCTACAGATCCGGAAGTAAAAGAAACTATGCCAACAGGAATTGAAGTTGAAGGAGGATACTTACCATCATACGATCCAACTGGTGATGAGGAGGAAATTGATATGTCCATTGATCATCAGGATCTGGAAGAGAGAACGGAACAAGAGGTTAATGTAAATGCAAGATCAAGTGTAAATGTCAACCAAAGACGATCAAACAGGGTACCAAAACCTCCAAAGAAATTCCATTACCCACAGTTGGGTAATCCCCTTACCTCAGTAGTCCAAAACTTATTCCAGTCATTGAGTGAAGCAGTGGTTAATTCAATGAGTCTTGCTGATTTGCCAAATGCTGACTTAATACTGCGCAATAGTTAACTGAAGGGTCAAGTTAAGGGACAAACCGCAAAGAGACTTGCTTACCTTCAAGAGGGGAGGATGTAACCCTGTATAAAGAAATAAATTAAGTTTATAAAAAGGAAATGTTAAAATAATAAACTAACTAGAAATGAGTAAAACATGTAAGAAAAATTCTGAAATCAAAGCGAAATGCATGTCAGTGTGATGATTGACATCTTAATGATTGTCCAATTACGTGAGATTTACATTGAAGGCCCCGCCCCACCACGCTAGTTGCTGGATGGGAGAAGCCATTTTCTTTTCTGTGCGATTGGTGAAACGAGCAGCAGCATAACTTTGTGTAAAAGTTTACAAATGTGCAGAGAGGATTAGAAGAGGGACGTTTATGTTCAATTTTCTTTGGATTTGGTCGGGTTTTTTGCCTACGCTGGAACTGTTCGATTCCGCGTGATCGTGACGATTCATTCGAGATGGCGAGCCTTTCCCAGTGAGATGAACATGGTGAACTGTGAGATTTGAGTTCAAACAAACACCTGAGGAATTGGGTAGGAAAGATCTGATTGCCTGTTTGATTTTTCCTCGTGAACTGATGAATCATTTTCAGCGAATCTACGGATTTTTGATTCTTTGAACCGAGTCTTTGAACTGAATCTTTGAACCGAATCTTTGATTCGAATCTGTGAAACGAATCTTTCAGCGGAACTTTTTGAACTGGACTTTTTGAATTGAAACCTCTGAACTGATCCTTTCAACGAATCTTTTCAGTGATTCATTGAACTCTCTTTTTTTTCCTTCTGAACCATTATTTTTGCATTGTGTTCAATACCAAGGATTTAATTTTTGAATATTTGAGTGAACTGTCCACCTTTACAATTGTGAATGTTTGTAATTGATATTGAAGGTGTGTTATTCTAGGAGATATTCATAGTTAGAGGGTGCACCCAAATCAAAAGGAGTCAAGTGAACTTGTTAAATTACAGTCAGTTTAATTGAAAGTTCATGTAACTGTGATTTATTATTGAACAAGTATTGTGACATGGATTGAGTTTTATTTTATTTTCCTAATTTTATTTTATTTTCCTTTTAAAAAGAAATTTCAATTTCACTAAAGATTTACTTTTAATTCAACAGTGTTGTTTTTATTACACCTCCATAGTCGAACCTATTGGCCTATGATTAATACTAGCTGCAAGTGCAATATTAATTGACACGTGTGCTACATAAAAAGTGGCGAGGAAAATAAAATAAAATTAGGAAAATAAAATAAAACTCAATCCATGTCACAATACTTGTTCAATAATAAATCACAGTTACATGAACTTTCAATTAAACTGACTGTAATTTAACAAGTTCACTTGACTCCTTTTGATTTGGGTGCACCCTCTAACTATGAATATCTCCTAGAATAACACACCTTCAATATCAATTACAAACATTCACAATTGTAAAGGTGGACAGTTCACTCAAATATTCAAAAATTAAATCCTTGGTATTGAACACAATGCAAAAATAATGGTTCAGAAGGAAAAAAAAGAGAGTTCAATGAATCACTGAAAAGATTCGTTGAAAGGATCAGTTCAGAGGTTTCAATTCAAAAAGTCCAGTTCAAAAAGTTCCGCTGAAAGATTCGTTTCACAGATTCGAATCAAAGATTCGGTTCAAAGATTCAGTTCAAAGACTCGGTTCAAAGAATCAAAAATCCGTAGATTCGCTGAAAATGATTCATCAGTTCACGAGGAAAAATCAAACAGGCAATCAGATCTTTCCTACCCAATTCCTCAGGTGTTTGTTTGAACTCAAATCTCACAGTTCACCATGTTCATCTCACTGGGAAAGGCTCGCCATCTCGAATGAATCGTCACGATCACGCGGAATCGAACAGTTCCAGCGTAGGCAAAAAACCCGACCAAATCCAAAGAAAATTGAACATAAACGTCCCTCTTCTAATCCTCTCTGCACATTTGTAAACTTTTACACAAAGTTATGCTGCTGCTCGTTTCACCAATCGCACAGAAAAGAAAATGGCTTCTCCCATCCAGCAACTAGCGTGGTGGGGCGGGGCCTTCAATGTAAATCTCACGTAATTGGACAATCATTAAGATGTCAATCATCACACTGACATGCATTTCGCTTTGATTTCAGAATTTTTCTTACATGTTTTACTCATTTCTAGTTAGTTTATTATTTTAACATTTCCTTTTTATAAACTTAATTTATTTCTTTATACAGGGTTACACAAGCTCTCAGCGTATCGGTCCTCACACTCACACACTGGTCCAATTAAAAGTGAAAGAACAACAAAAAAGGCCCTCGAAACACATTCTTCACTTTATAACCATTAAAACAGAGAGTGGAGGTACAGCCAGCACCTCTAGACTCACACAGGAGCAATACTTCTTTGTTTACCGCTCGTCATGACTCACCGACCAACAAAGGCCATCAACCCTTGATCATTCCCAACCGGTGGGCCGTGGGTCAGTGATTCAGCTGATCAATGAATCAGTTCAGCCGGTAGTGCAGTCATACGTCTCACCTCAGAGTACGTCTGGACTGCCGGAAGTGAGAATGAGCCGACAGTCCAGCTGTGGTGTCTCACAGAAAGTGAATGGAGTCGGCTGTCACCGCCTTGACTACTGTGTGGTCTACATGGAAAGCTGACGTCACGTTATGTAGCGATTATTGTAGAAGAATAATGACCTAAAGTTGGGTTAGGCTTTATTCACACTTCACAAATTGCTTTTCAAATCTGGTCTTTCAGACAAGCTGTACGTACTGTCATTTTGCAAGTGATGAAATCAGCATTTTTCAGATAGTCAATAACTAGTGTGTCGTTAGTAATGAGGGAAACAACTTTCATACATACAGTTTGTGGTTGTTTTTTCACTCTTGGTCCTGTGGACTTATAGAAAATAAACACTCTTAAAACACACTTTTCACACTCTTACTAGTCTGTTCAAAACAAACAACATCTAAGAGTATATATACACGTCTTTTTTCCGGAGACTTTCCCACCACATATCGAATGATGTATGTTTAAAGACATTTAAAACATTTTTGGAATAAAATGGCCAACTCATTTGTCTGGCTAAGGCTAATTTTACAGACCCTTGGACATAAAAGTGCCTAGCCTGACAAGCCAGACCCACATCAAGATGTTGGGTCTGGGAACTCACCATTGGCAGGGCTCAATCTGAGGGGCGGGACAAATTGGATAGCGCTACAACCAACCAGAGAGCAACGTGAAGTGGAGCTAGTTGATGGATTAAACTTTCGCCGTATCCGGTCGGCAAAACTCATAATACATCTTCCTTTCTTAAGAATTACTTCAGTGCCGTTCATTGTCCTTTTCTCAAAGAAAAGCTTAACTCAAAGTCTTCCAGAGTCGCGGCTAAAGCCACTTCGAAAGACCGCCGTTCGCCAGCTTCTTTGCTTATGAAAAGCAGTGACGTGCCGTCATTATGTTAAGCCCGCCCACCGACTCTATACACGATGTGATTGGCTCGACCAGAGTTTGTTTTTACCAGCTCGCAGGTCTACGGAGAGTTGCTGGACTACACTCGCGGCAAATTACATTTTCTGCCGCTAGGGTGCGTCTAGATTTCTAGGCTAAAAAGTGCCCAAAGTTGAAGAAAAATCAATGAGTTGCATTTTTATTCATGCACTATATGAATGAAAGAATAATTTCGGACACAGATATAGACCATAGACTGTAAAAAAAAGATGGACGACGGAACTTCACTTTCTTCCGTTGATGTAAGTGAAGCCGCCAGTGTTCAAATATGGCGCTGACATCTCGAGTCTGCACAGTTGTGAGCGCGAAGTTGAGCCTCATTACCTTAAAGTCCCACCCACACTCCCGCCTAATCAACAACTTTTTGTGAAGTAAACAGTTATGGAAATGTAGAGATTCAATTTAAAGCGCCAATCTCCTCCCGAAGTTCACGGAAAATGTCTGTTAGTGCCTCAGGGTCAATCTCAGCTGTCAATCATAACGTCACACCCCTGCATTTATAGCATCAAATATCTAACTAAAACTAAACATATTTAAAGAACGAACACTTGAACTAACATCAGCATGATAAAAAAAGCCTAAAATGACAGAAACCACCTTTGGAAAAAAAATTTTGAAGTGTAATTTGATTGTTTAATTTGTCTTATGTTCCATTAGAATACATGGAGAGGGCAGGCTTTATGACCTATACTGTTTCCAGTCACCTGGTGGGCAATCGAGACGCGTCGGCTTCAGTTTCCAGTACTTGTGTTGCAGGCTTGAGACAGACACTAGGGGCCCTTTCATACTCCCAGCGCAATGTTTTTGGCTAGTTTTAGCCCGACACAGTAATCATTTTCATGTTCAGCACCAAGTTGTTTAAATAGCAAATGCACTCGCGCCATCTGTTCACCCATGGGCGTGCTGGTCTGAAAACCAGATGTGTTCAGGCGCATTGTTGGCACGTTACTAATTTGAGGAACTGAAAACGAATGTGCCATTGACCAACAAAAACCTGGTCTGAAGTCAATGGTATTATTGTGTGTTATTTAAAGGGCGTGTTAGTAATGTGCGCCTATAGGCGCGAGCACAACGTACGTACACTCTTATTACACACACTGGCTAAAGCGAGATGAGACACTGATTGGTTTATTGCACGTTACACCCAAAACACACAGATGACTTATTAAGAGACTAGGGGCAACCCTTTTGGACCATGTGCCTGGCGCACAGACCGTTTTTTCCCCTTTCGTTAAACTAGCAAAAGTGGATTCGGACACGCCCTAAGTGCACCTGCGCCATGAACTTCAGACCATACCCTCAGATTGTTAAAATAGGGCCCTACGTGTTCCAAATTATGAAAAACTAGTTTTTATCCAATCTAACATTGACTGAGACACTTTTTCAAACATATGCCCTCATCCCTCCCTTGCATCCTGTAACAAATCCTTCCCTCGCGGATCAAAATGACCCAAAGTCCTAAAATGATACTTTTTTTTTGTCCAGAAAGCTTATATCATTTGATTTTTATAATATTTTATTTATTTAGAGCAGTGTCCGTTTTGGTCTACTGTAGAAACATGGCGGCGTAAAATGGTGACTTCGCTGTAATGGGACCTGCGATGTATGTAGATAGAAATGGCTCATTCTAAGGTAATGAAAACATAACGGTTCATTATGTAAGGTCTTTATACACCACTGAAAACATAGTTATGTATATTATATTACATTTCTGTCAATAGATCCTCATAAATACTACACACTGCACCTTTAAACCGCCATAAACTAAATGGACTGAAGTAGAATACACCACAAAATCTGATTTTGCTCCCTTGAAGTTTTCAAAATTGGACCTCAGATGTTAACGATGGTCATCTGGTTCCTAAAACCCATTACGTAAGTTACATCAAAAACAACCTTTGGAAAGAAGGTGTTTGCAGCACAATTATACACACATGAGTGACACACCCGCATACGTGCTGTCTAGCAGATCCACAGTCCAATTCCAATCACTGTCTTCTCTAAACGTTCGCGCCCTCTCCCTCCTTTACCCCAACAATAGTTCTCTTAGTTCTAGAAGGTGCCAGAACTGCTAGGGAAGTTTCCCATCTAGACTATCTTCATCTTATTCCCAACATATTATTGCGTGTGTGAAGGAAGATTACACTCCCAGAGCCGACTGAGAAGCAGCTGTTTCTGATCCCTGAATATCCAAACTGCACAATTGGAACTGATATCATTGTCCTTACTGATGTCAGTATCCAAAAAAAATTCCTTTCCAGTTCGTCTCTTCACTTAAAGTTAATCATTGCGTAGGGAGGCACCAATATGGAATTTCTTGGTTGATGATGATAACTTGATAGCTTGTTGAGAATGATATCTATCTGCATTATTTCACTCAAACACTCTTAAAAATGCATGTACCAAAAGGGGGTTTTCCTAGGGAAGAACCATTTTTGGTTCCCCAAAGAACATTTCAGTGAACTATTATTAAAAGAACCAAACTTTTCTTTGTGTGAAGAACCTTTTTTTCCCACTATAAAGAACCTTTCTGCAATGGAAAGATTCCATGGAATGTTCTTTATGGAACCATCAATGCCAGTAAAGAACCTTTATAGTTATTTTTTTTTCTTCTTTTCTTTTCTTTCCATAATGATGCACAACCATTCTCTAATAGATAATGATTTTAATTTATTAACAATTTTTTTTTAAGAGTGAATGGAACGGGGAAAAAATGCTTACTTAATACAATATGGCCCGGTTTCACAGACAGGGCTTAGATTAAGTCAGGATTAGGCCTTAGTTTAAGGACATTTTAGGACATTCAAGCAGCTTTTATAAACGTGCCTTGGAAAAAAATGCATTTTGAGACAAAACAATTCCACTGACATGATTTTAAGATAAGTCAGTGCAAATTGCTTTCAGTTAAAACCGCTCAAACATGCATTTTAGTCCGGGACTAAGTTTAAGCCTTGTCTGTGAAACCGGGGGTATACAGTATGTATTAGGGCTGTGCGATATTGAAGAAAAATGTGATATGCGATATCCTTGTTAAATAATGCGATGTTCGATATGCAATACGATATTGCTTTAAGTGTGTAAAATCAATTTCTTTCCCCAACTGATATCTTTCACTTAAAGCATAACCGACTGTGTTTACATGAATACTCATCAAGACAGCCATTTTGACATAACTCTGTGTGTATTTGACAGTTTGAGTGTGAAACAAGACACGAAAAAAGAACGGCTTGTGCGCACGTTTCGGTCTGTGTCAGACAGCATGAGACTGCAAGGAGTTGTTCTTTGCAAGTTATTGTGTTTAATAACTCTTTTTAACGTCAAGCAAGTCACATAAGTAACAGTCGTGTGCTCAGTCTATTCTCTGCTATATGCATCAACCTAAAACGTACACTTTTCACAATGATGAAGTAGCATATTAAAATCATTCAGATATTGCGTACCCTTGCGATATGCATATTGCGATATGTACATTTGCGAATCGATATTTCGATAATTTCGATATATTGCGCAGCCCTAGTATGTATCAATTAAAAGCTTTAAAATCTGGACCTTACATTGCATATGCATGATGTAGGCGATCTGACTAGAGAATATCGCTCTCTCATGGCTCTCGCTCGCCCTGCTCATCACAAAAACATTCCAGGATTTTTCTCCATATAATAGACTTCAATGGCAACCAACGAGTTGAAGGTCCAAATCAGTGCAATTTTTGCACTTTTGTTTTACCACTGGGTCGGTACTTCCACATACGTGCGACCTTTCTGACATGATTACGTCATACATTGTGAAGAAGAACAACACAGAAATCGTGCATTTGTGGTTAAAAAGTATATGAATGTTTTTTTTTATTTTTAGAAAATGACCAATGGTTTCACTAGATAAGCCTCTGAAGCCCTTTGAAACTGCATTGATTTGGACCTTTAACCGTTGGTTGCCATTGAAGTCCATTATATGGAGAAAAATCCTGGAATGTTTTTCTCAAAAAACTTTTGACTGAAGAAAAAAAGACATGAACATCTTGGATGAGATGGGGAGTAAATCATAATTTGGAAGTGAACTAATCCTTTAAGTCACAAAAAGATGCACAAATGTGACTATATATATATATATATATATATATATATATATATATATATATATATATATATATATATATATATATATATATATATATATATATATATATATATAGTCACATTTGTGCATAATACTTCATTGAACATACAGAATATGGAAAAAGGCAGATGATTCTTTACAACACATGATCCCGATTAAAACGCATCCAGACAGACAGAGTGCAGGATCTTAATCCAAACTAAGCTTCATGACATGCTGCTAAAACCATCTTTTCCAGGTCACACTTACACACTGATGCATGCCACTTGTTAGGTATAGGTATATATAGTGTCACAAGAAAACACACGCAACACATTATTAGCTGTAAATCCACTATAAACAAAAAAAATCAACAACCAAAACTCCCCAACAGCAAGTCCTGCAAGTCAAATTTCACCTCAGAATGACGTTATTTATTTGGTGAACAATTGCACACTCTATTTCACCTCTCATTCAATCCAAGCGCCAGCACACAGTTACCATGAGACATTTATTTCACAGCTGAATATGCTTCATTTAATCGACAACATTTCCTCTGCTAATAAATAAAACCATAATTATTTCACCAGAAGACTGATTTTTCTTTGGCCCTGTATATCATCCAGCGAGAATCAATTACATATACCAAAGGCAGTTCATACAGAAGATATACTTAGCATGTTTGCAGCGCATTATTAATAAAGATGATTTTCGGATAGGTTGGCCCAACTTGAAAAGCTGCCGTGAAGAAAGCCAGATTCACATAAGCAATACATTTCAAAACACTGTTGATAATACAAATGTCTTCAGGTCAGGTGGGTTGTGGAGTGCTTGACAAATGACTGGATAGTGAACATACATCAATAAAGTCTTTTTTGCATATAAAACAACCAGAACACCCCAAAGGTTTAAATATACTGTTGTTTCTAAGAAGCATTAAACATAGTGTGGAGATTCCGCCACGACTGAATATAAGGAGCTTGACGTATTTAATACACGCACTGTGTAATTTACATTCCCACTTAGTAGCAGTTAGCTATTATGCAATCCTTTGCAAAGCCAGATGATATTATATTATACCATCAGTGATGGTTCACAGATGCTTCTAGCATACAGAATCAATCTGGTGTGTCTAATGGAGTAACATTTTGGAGATTGTTGCTCTAGTCTTGAAAAAGAGACACCTCAAAACACACACCTCGTCCCACAGTCAGATTAAATATATACCAGAATGCTTGATTTCCACATTCACTTCCAAGGTTCAGCTAAAGGCTACGACAGATGTTATGCTTAAACGCCAGAGCTTTGGATCCCGCCAAGGACGTGGCCTTCATCCGGACCAAGGGCCAATGGTGGTTAGGGTGAAGAATGGTTTAATCTCTGCAAATAAATCAAAGAAAGCTGAAGGCAACATATAACGGCATTCACAACTTATTTTGCTTCCATAAAGTAAGACTAAGACATTAATGGGATAGTTCACCCAAAAAATGACAATTCTGTCATCATTTGCTCGTCCTCAAGTTGTTCCAAGCCTATGAATTTCTTCTGCTGAACATAAAATAAGATATTGAAGAATTTTGGTAACCAAAGAGTTGATGGGCCCATTGACTTCCATAGAATTTTTTTTTTTTACCCAAACTATGGAAATCAGTCATACCTTCTCCATATTCTTCGAAATATCTTATTTTATGTTCAGCAGAAGAAATTCATACAGGTTTGGAACAACTTGAGGGTGAGCAAATGATGATAGAATTGTCATTTTAGGGTGAACAATCCCTTTAAGCGAGAAACAAAAATGAAATGGCTGGTGGTTGGAGGGGTTGAAATACAAGGATTAGTGACATGATTACATTTTGATAAAAGATTAGGAACACAAACCTTTTTTTTTGGAATAAAGTGGAAAAACAATAAGGTTGTAACGCGATTCTTCTCTGCCAGTATAAACTTATTGAACATATTTACACTTAAATCACAACTAGGGCTTGTACACTGCATATATTTAAAAATTGGCTTTTAATGCATTAGTCATACATTTGAACACTTTCTGAAAGTAATATACATTAAAGTACTGAAGTGAATTCAAAGCATGAATAAATAAACTTCAAATTTATACTCAAATTTAAAGGGTAAGTTCACCCAAAACTGAAAATAATGTCATTTATTCCTCACCCTCATGCCGTTCCACACACTGGTAAGACACAAACGAAAATTAAGATATTTGTGTTGAAATCCGATGGCTAAGTGAGGCCTGCATAGCCAGCAATGACATTTCCTCTCTCAAGATCCATTAATCTACTAAAAACATATTTAAATCAATTCATGTGAGTACAGTGGTTCAATATTAATATTATAAAGCGACGAGAATATTTTTGGTGCAAAAAAACCCCCTAAATAACGACTTAAATAGTGATGGCCGATTTCAAAACACTGCTTCATGAAGCTTCGGAGAGTTATGAATCAGTGTTGAATCAGCGGCTCGGAGCGCCAAAGTCACGTGATTTCATAATCATGATTCAACACTGATTCATAACTCTCCGAAGCTTCATGAAGCAGTGTTTTGAAATCGGCCATCACTATATAAGTTGTTATTTCGTTTTTTTGGTGCACCAAAAATATTCTCGTCGCTTTATAATATTAATATTGAACCACTGTACTCACATGAACTGATTTAAATATGTTTTTAGTACATTAATGGATCTTGAGAGAGGAAATGTCATTGCTGGCTATGCAGGCCTCACTGAGCCATCGGATTTCAACACAAATATCTTCATTTGTGAATGAGGTCTTACGGGTGTGGAACGGCACGAGGGTGAGGAATAAATTACATTATTTTCATTTTTGGGTGAACTAACCCTTTAACTTTAAATATACTACAACTTCAGGATATTAAATAATGTACTTTTGAAGTGGGTCATAAGAAGTGGGCCAATTTAGTCCCAAAAAGTATTGAAATAGTACACTTACAAGTATACTTCTTGTACATTGATGTTAGTATACTTACTACAATAATGTATACTTAAAAATGTACTTGAACAAGGAACTTGAAGTATACTTCTTTTTCGTAAGAGTATGAGCCTTCAAGGCATTGTCTAAGTACAGTATTGGCTGACATACTATAGTATGTAGTTAAACACACGCAACACATTATTAGCTGTAAATCCGCCATAAACAAAAAATCATCAACAACAACAAAAACTCTTCAACAGCAAGTCCTGCGTGTCAAATTTCAGCTCAGAATGACGTTATTTATTTGGTGAACAATTGCACACACGAGCGCCAACACACACATGAGACATTTATTTCAGACATACTATAGTACAGAATGTGCCACATGGGAAAATGCAGGAAAATAAGCACGACGAATGCAATAGTTAGGCAGATTGTGCGAGAATGTTTTGGCTCTCGTTTCCCATCTTCACACTTTAACAGCAGAAACGCTAGGTCAGTCAGCGTTAGCCTATCTAACCTCATGACTTGGAGCTTTTCCCCGTGGTCTCCAGTGAAACTCACACAGGGAGGCACGGTCGATTCCGGTTTCAGATAGCGCATGGCCCAGACAGCCTGACCTACAGCCTCTCTCCAACCCCAAATCCTGGAAGGGACAGAGAGCGAGAGAAACGTTTTGAATCCTGGAGACACTCACATCTGGAGAAAGATTTACTCATTCACTCTCTCTTTCTCAATCTCTTTCTCCAGGGTTGAAAAACACATTTTCTTTCTGCTTCTTCCTCTCCCTATTCTCCATTCACGTTTTAATGGGACCTTGTCTCCCTGCCGTGTCGTTGAGGAATCATGTAACCTCCGTGTCACCAGTCTCTCATCCCTCTCTTCGTTATGCGTCCCCCGATGAGAAGGCAGAGGTGGAGGTAGGCCATCCATCACCTACTGGCGGCCC
This sequence comes from Gobio gobio, assembly GCF_949357685.1. NCBI lineage: Eukaryota > Metazoa > Chordata > Actinopteri > Cypriniformes > Gobionidae > Gobio > Gobio gobio. The sequence goes on from NC_137119.1 coordinate 5,966,448, forward strand.
AGTTAAGCTGCAAGCCATCCAGACTGTCCCGCCACGAGACATTTAGCAAGTTAAGAACCATTTCCGCAAACAGGACTTACCAAGTACTACAATCATTTTGTCCACTCTCTCGGGATTGCTTGACTTGTAATGTTTGGAGAATTGTCATTGATATCTTTATCCCCTACTTTGTATATTCAACAAGTCAGCAAGTGCTGGGTGTTTATTGTGGTGTGATACAGTGTCATTGCAAGTCTGTTTCTGGCTGAAGTGCTGTACTAAAGTAGTAACAGCTCTCCTGTCTTAAGTATGAGGCAGAGACTGCAATGGCTCATTTTAACAGCCCTAATAAAAAGCTAGTCTCCACACAAACATTCAGAGCCTGAAGTAAAAAAAGAAAAGATGTTTTGCAGTTTCGGCTCTCAGTTCCCTCTTAGAACACCTAGTTGAATTTCAGACTGGAAACCATTTCGGAAAACTAAAAACAGAGAATAACCGGAACCACCACAGTCATTACAACAACTAACCTCTCAGGCCACAAAGACATAACGACAGATTTCGCAGAAATTGTGTGAGAATTCAATGTGGTCATGACAATATGGTTTTACACAGTAACTTACATGTTTCCTCGTCAATGCAATGCAATCACATGCAGTTCTCATTACGATGTACCTGTTAGTTCCCTTTTACAGTTTTTGTCCACAGATTTCAGTCTAAACTATAAAGGGGAACAATATTAACAGTAGTTGATCGTTTTACAGCAGTTTCTACAGTCAAGGTTCTGAAATTTGGTCCCACTTTATATTAGGTGGCCTTAACTACTATGTACTTGCAAACACATTTGCTGCTATTGAGCTGGGATACGGGTAATGTTAGGGACAGGTGTGGTGGCATGGGTAGGTTTGGGTAAGGTGTAAGAGATGGGTAAACAGTGTAATTATAAATGTAATTACAGAAAATAATTACAGATGCAATTACATGCAGGTATTTTTTTTAAATATAAGTACAATGTAAAAACATGTATGCACGCAATAAGTGCATTTTATCAAATTATTAATTTAAATGTAAGTACAAAGTAGTTAAGGCCACCTAATATAAAGTGGGACAGAGTTTTCTAATGAAAAGTAGAATATCTCCTTAACTTCAAACAAATGAAAAGAATAGAAAAATAGGGGAAACAACAGAGATTAATGGTGTGGAAACCGACTATATTTAGGATACTTGGGGCCAAAGGTAAATTATTTATTAATTCAGAAGTCACAAAAAATATGAGAGAGACTAAAATATTATTAAAACGTATTTATAATGTGAAAATTCCACTCAGCCCTGCTTTCCACAAGAAAGAAAAAAACTCTCTGCAATAAGCGAGTTTCACCACAAGAGGGACTCCTTACAGCGATATATATAAAATATTAAAGTGAGACAAATGTTTATTGCCTGAGAAATGACTACTGTAACTAATGATCTGAATTAAGTACAAATAGAGTTATTTAATTCTGGTGTGCAGAATAATATTTACTAAATGAATGTTGTAAAATAATAGGATTAAAGCAAGAAAAATGTCTAATGACTAATAGACCTCTTGATTCACTATGCTTAGTTAGCCTATATAAAAAAATCCCAGACTTTCTCATACTATATTAAAAATGTAGCCAGAGGCCGTCTTTCTCAAGGCAGACTTTAGACACTGACCTCAGTCAGCATCACTGAGGAAGGTGAGTCTCCTGAATCAGAACTTTTGAGTAATCATCACCATGTCTAATATGGTGAAAACGTACACTATGACTGCGGCATCCCTCATGCATGTTTTGGCTGATATGCAGACGGGCGACCCACGCATGCCCTCAACTCAGCCTTTGATGATGTCACAAGCCAGCTGCCTGTCTCACTAAGAATCCCAGACATCTGTCCTCTGCCAATTAAACAGGAAGTTATGCTTCCGGGCACTATGGTGAATCTGCACACAACATGTGTTACGGCAGTAAAGGGGAAGCATGGAATACTTAACGTGTGCCGCTTCAAAAGTGACGTCAAGACGTTGCCTCTTAAAGAATAAGGGAACTGTTCTTAAATGAGGAAAATTACCACGGGCAATCTCTAGTTGACCAGAATTGGCTAATACGTCTACGAGGAACTGCTATGTCACCTCACATCTCTCAAGTACTTTGAAATACCTTGGTTTGATTACTTGCCAGACCTGCTTTTCCTCATCCAGCTATTGAAATATAAACAAATTTTAGAGAGTTCGCTTCAAAACAGCAAGACTGTGAAAACTTACAAATGAATGAACCTAGAAGGGGAGGGAGCTCTGCACTTAACAGCAAATCACTTGTCATGTCTCTGAAGCAAATTCCACTACGTGGGTCTGTAAACCCTGCATGGGGAAGTTACCCTCCTACAAATAGAGGGAGCAAGAAGGAGGGGAGGGAGAGAGGAGGGAAGTATAATTACTGTGTAAGAGAGAGGAGCAAGAGCCAGCGAGAGAGTCCAGCCCACTTCAACAAAACCATTCAACTCCTGCACAGTGAGTAGTCCCAGACCTCTTACGAGCGCACTGCTTCCCTGGGGCACATCCAGAAGCCGACTGCCCATCCCATACAAACTTCCCAAGGACCTGGAGAGGGAGAAATCCACTGACAGAACTGTTCCTGCCTTCAGACCAGCATCTCTTCTCACAACTCACCAGCAAGGATTACACTTTTTCACCACTTTTTCTCCCCTAGTAGTTTAGCTCTTACTTTTTTGTTTTGTTTGTTTTTTGTCAGATTAAGCTCAACGACAGGCAGACAGACTTTACTCCCAGCTGTCGGACGGATTCTTGTCTTACTTTGAAAGGAACTTTTAAAGTAAGTTTTTTCACCACCCTCCAGCTCTCTTCAGCGACTGACACCTCTCGTTTAAGGATGTCCCCTCTCCCTCTGCTGAGCGGGATCTTCCTGCTGCTCATCCAGACCTGCTCCCTCAGTGCCATGGTCACCAAAGGGAGCCTGGCAACGAACGAACAGGCAGCCGCCACCGACTGTCCCTCCTGTGCGCTGGCACGGCTTCGGAAAGGTGAGGAAGAGGGAGCCCAGCAAGACGTGGTTGAGGCAGTGAAGAGACACATACTTAACATGCTGCACCTGCAAGAGCGCCCCAACATCACACACCCGGTGCCTCGCGCTGCTCTCCTCAATGCCATCCGCAAGGTACACGTGGGACGGGTGGCCAAGGACGGCAGTGTTCTGATTGAGGACGAGGCCAGCAACCGTCCCGAGTCTGAACAGACGGAACAGACGGAGATCATCACATTTGCTGAAGCCGGTGAGTTCCACATTTTGTACAAATTTGTCCTTCAATACTTTTAAGTAAATCGGTCAGTGGGATGTGTTTTATAAAGCTGTTCAACTTAATATCACCAGTTTGAAGAGTTCAGGGAAACCTGTTGCCACCGCGCTACGCTGCGGCAAATTCACTCCCCCCTCTCGAGGTTCCTGCAAACCTCCTGCTGCTTTAGGGAATCGGTAATTATCTGCGAGGGCCCCCCAGGCTTCTAGCCATAAGCCACTTCCCTGGGGACTGACAGCCTCCTATATGGCTTCCCTATGCGACTGGGTTGATAGAGAGATAAAAAAAAAAAAAAATCATAACACAGAGGAATAAAAAAGGCTTCTCCATATTATAGGAGAAAAAGAAGGCTGTTCAGTTACTGCCTTTGTGTCGGGTTTCAAAGGCAGTTGAAAGAGCATTGTCGGCTGCAGTGAGAGCTGTTCAAAGGTGCTGTCAAGCCCATGATGTGAGGAAAGATTGGGTTCTTCTCTGAGTCACACAGCTCAAACGGGTCATGAGTGACACAGAGCCGCGGCGTGCTGCAGGAGCTCTCAACAGATGTGTCAGACCTAAAAAGCAGCAAACAGAGCAATTGCATTGCTTGCCTGAAAGATGAATGTTTCATGCTTTTAGGGAGCTGAGACTGTAACACTGCAGCCTTGTGGAGAGAATGATTATTCGGAATGACATTCAGTTTTATGCATTTTTAAAACGAATAGGTATTGAAGAGACTAGTCAGGAAATAAATCATTGCATGAAATAAGCTGAAACTCTATTTGAGTCCAACACAACAAGGGCATTCTTCATGCAATGTTTCTCACATTTTTGACCAATACATTTTGCGTGAGTTCCCCCACCCCAGCCATTCATGAATACTGCAAAATCATCTCCTAAAGACGCCATTCACAATTACATATTTACAATTAGAAAAGGTATATTCACTATGGAGGCTCTAAGATCGTTCTCCCCACATCTGGAAATCGGAAAAATTCCCTGATATTTACTGATTTTTCATGACCGTGAGAACTCTTTTTATGAGAACCATTCCCTGATAATCTTCTGGTGCCAGACTACAGCTTGTCACATTATAAAACAAATTCAGATCATGCTTAAGTGATGACAAAAACATAGTTATGAAACACTAAATCTGTTAGTAATCAAAACTATATCAAACTTTTATTATGTGGACTGTTAGTGCAAGTATTTATTCCCTCAGTGTCAGACACATCTATTTGTTTTCAATGGGCGCTTGATGTATTGACTGAGGGGGAGATGAACGGTCCCTCATGAATAAATCAGGATTGCAAGCTCTCATTCATCTGCTCACATTGCAAGATTGCTGACCTGAAATGGAACACACCAAACACATGGTACATCCTAGCTCAATTTCTGTTAATATACTTTTCTATTATATGTCCTGTTTACCTCTATCACTTGACATTTCAGAGGAACTAAAGAAACCCACATTAATATATTTACATAAATAGTAGGCTACAAATCAGATCAGATCATCCGTCTTGTTATTATTATAAGTATTGGGTGGAGTCTTTGCATTATTGAGGTTATTGTGACTGTGTGAATTAATTATTATTAAGTCAAATAAAACTTGACCAACCCAAAACGCATTAAAGATTCATATCTTCACTTCACGTGCTATCGGAAATGTCCTACTTCCCACTTCATGTCAAATTTTCGCATTCAAATTTTGACTTGAGAGTCCAATTTTTAACTAGTTTTTTTAACGATAATTCCGATAGCCATTCCGATAAATCGTAATATTACAGAAGATTTCCTCACCTTCTTCCCCCATACCATCGCAGTATTATTGAACAGACATCTCGCGATAATCGGTTCTTACGGGCCTGCTCGAATTCCATTCTCGCGTCTGCCGCGAAATACCGCGTTCGGTTGCATCCGATCTGCTTTCCAAAAAAAGTCTCCAAAATAGAGCTGTTCTCCAAATCCACCACAAGGGAGAATTCCAGCAGATGTAAACAGGCTAACAGAACACATAAACATACATATAAACATATATTTGGGATAAAAATAGATGCTTTTGTAACTCCCAAGATCTTGGAATATTGACTTATAAGTCCCCCATTGTTAAAGATCATGCTTACATGATTGACAAAAACCTAGTCTGCATTATTAAGTCTGCAGTGTGGCACCAGGTAATATTTTTTGGCTTGGCATCACATGCAGAGACATAACTGTAATTATATTGATTTACTAAATACCGTAATGCATAGTTCTTCATGGTGTTTATTTCTTACTGGTATGATTTTTAAGACACATGTTGCTGCACTGCATCACTGTAATGTTGCGTTAAGTGGGTTGTTTAGACAACTGTAATTATGTGTATGATGTAAGTCTTAGACTTCTACACTATCTGTCTGAAATCTTGTCCAAGAATCTGCCATCGTATATATTTTATGAATATACATTTCTTAATGATCAAAGGCTGAAATGTTTTCGATAATAATAAGCGGCTGCTGTTAGATAAAACTGGCTTGAAAATTACACAACAATTCGTTCTCTGACAATATTTTATTCAGAATGTTAAATAAAGATTTCTGGTTAGTTTATAGTTCCAGTGTGTTGTCCTTTTAAGATATCAGTTTGCAGATAAAAGGACTACAGAGTCTAAGGCATACTGTTTTTAAAGTAGGACATTGTTGCTTAAACCATTATCTCTGACATATAGCATGCTGGGTGAATGAACGCTACATGGTAAGACTGATTGCTCTCGATTTATATGTGTAGCCTGAAGCCATGTGCAATCAGTGCTTGTGTATTTGCATGACTGCAAATACTTTTAGTCTGCAGACTTTCAGGCACTAGTAAACGGTGAGACAGCCTTTCTATCTAATACAAAGACTAACAAATGCTTTTTAAAGCAACCATATCTAGAGAATTTGCTCTTTCCTAGACACTGTTACTGCTAAATTTTGAGAGTGCAACAGAGGTCATTGATAAAATTCAGTCAAGCTTTCTCCAAAAGTTTCTTTTCCATCAAAAGTTGCAAGATGGATAGCCTTTGCTTCCATAGAAAAGAAAACGATTTAATAGATGCAGAGACTTATAAATATTATATATACAAAAGTGAATTACGCTGAAGCCATGTGCAGAGTCTTCAAACAGAAGGCACGTTGATGATATCACTGTGGATGAAGTGAGTGTGTGTGGGCGTTCGGTGTTTGGCCTTTCTGATGTCATTCAGGCGTGCAGGTTGCATATGCAAAGCTTGACATGTTCTGAAACAATGACTCAATATTTACTTCTTTTCCTCGTTTTGATCTCCTCCTACTTGCAAAGTAATTTATCACAAGGAAAGCCCTGTAATCACTCCCTGCAGTAATGGTCACAGCAAAAGAAAAGAAGACGTCCTAATTTTTCATGTGCAAGCAGTTATTTTTGCCAGATCAAATATTGATTTATTTGCTTAAAAGCTGAAGGCTTCCTTCCTTACATATAAAGAATCTCTATTTCAAGGCAATGGGAATAAAATAGCCTAATTCCAAAGTATCTTTGTCTTATTTGGGGGCTACATGGCCAGCTTGCCAAACCTTACATATTACAAAGCCACAAAGTATCTCCTTTAAACACTATCCAGATTCGAGTACCACATTAGAAAGCCTCCTTGTTAGCCGAGGATCCCTTAGCATTAGTGTGGTCAAAAAAACACTTTCTCAGGTTGCAGGGTACTTCACTGCTCATGACATTTTGTAATATGCCACTTAAAGCTTTCTTGGCTTCAAGGTACAGTAGTGTAGTGAAGAAAGGATGCTGCAGCATCATGCCAACTGTGGTCATTTATTACTCTGACAGCTGATGGATCATCCAAACCTGTTCGTGAGAGTGGGTTATTACTTGCAGATGCAGGCTTGGTAGAAGAGCAGCAAGCATCTCAAATCTACGTCCAACCTTGAATCCTGAAAAATCAATCAGATAAACAAGTAAAATATGAATTGCAACTCCCTGCATAGATTAGATTGTCCCTCATGTTTTGTTAGGCCGCAGTTTGTCTGCTCATATTGAAAGTCCATGTCCTTCAGTTTTCCAGCATGGCCTTGAGCCATTTTCCACAAAGGTTAGTAGGGGGGAGGCAGCAGTAACTCTCCTCGTTACCCTCCTGGTTCCCTGGGAGCTGCACTGGCCTGCAGGGGCTGGCTGAAGCTGGTGATTCTTTGCCGCTAGATGGGGTGCCTGACTTAGATGGGGGCAGTAAATCAGGCCCGCTGTTGGTGCCTGAAATGCCTGTGGGTGATGAGGACCAGATAAAGAGGCTACAAGGCCGTTTGGGGAAGAACATAACAGGCATGCTTGGCCTTTACGGCACGAGGTGTGGTATCGTGAAACGGCTCGCCGGCGTTAAGAACCCTCGCCTGAGAATGTATACAAGACTCTACAGTGTTATGGTTGGGAAATAAGCTTTAATTGCACTTTTTGTTTGTTTGCTTCTCATGCTGGGATGTAGAAAAGGCCATGAATGCTGTTGCAGCAACATGAACTGAAAGGAATTCTAGTGGTTTGTGGTCTATTCAGTGACATTATAATGTCAAGGGATGTTTTATGATTTCAGTATTGGTCTCTGTTGTATATTTTCTCTTGGAACACCTCCGCTGCATTCATTACGGACCATATTTATGTGGGTTAGTATCCAACCTTGTGTACAATTTCTGAGATTTTGAGTCTCCCTTTAAATGCATTCAGGCAATAATTGACAATTGTTTGAAATATGTGAATATCATTACAGCTCACAGTGCGCTCTAGCGCAAGAGTTTAGTCTGTAGAATCCATCCTTGCTGCTGACGGGACTGTGTTTGAAATATGTTGCATAACAGGCGAGGAACTCAAATCATTCACTCCCACACACCATTAAAAGAGTCAGATTTCCACCCTCAGACTTTTATTTCTAATTTAATATCTTGTTGGGTCAAAGAAGAAAATGGGCCACGAATCTTTAATTCCCAAAGCGATCCAGGAAGTGTTTTCATGTTAGCACCTAGAAGCACCGTGAGCACTGGCCTTGAAACAATAACTGTTGCCGAGTTGTCAGCAAGACCTAGAGAATATACATCAAGCTCTCTTGTGTTTCGTTATGTGAATGGATGCTTCGTTCCACTTGATCCATTAAGCACCTGTTAGCGCTGTACTCTTTGAACTAGCGTGTGTGTTCTGTGCGGAAAGACTGTTGCCTTTAATCAGCATTGTCAACAAATTAGCCAAAGATAAATAGTGCGTTCTATAACAGTTATAACCGGGAAGAGTACAAACAAACTTCATGCAAAGAGGCGTGTTTGAACAACCTTTCAGGTTGCGGAGCTCTTTACTGCAAAAGCATTCTTTTAGCTTCAAGCACTGGGGCATTGCAAGCCATACAATATGACAGGAGGCCAACAAGGAGATGAAAGAGGCTGATTCCCCCTAAGGTAAACCAGATAGAAAAGAGGATTATAGAACACATTAACTAAAGCCATGTTTAAAGAGGAGTGGACATACCCCCGTCCCCCCAACAAATACACTTAAGTTCCCAGGTGACTCTTTACTTCAGCCACCCGCCCCTTTTGAAGACAGGGACAGGGGGAGGGGAGGAATGTGTAAATGTTATTCTCCATCTTTGTGTGCAGGACAGCTGTGCAAACTCTGCCCTTGCGGTAAAATTGGTGTTTATTGTTGAGGGATTACCGCATGGCTCTTTAGTCTTTCTCTTCAAATTTCCAAATTTCTCTTTGCTCTCCAGCAAATATATTCAGAAGCATGGAGAGTTGCGAAGCTCCAGTGGTGATCTTTCTTCTTTGGGCCTGGGCCTCGGCTCTGGAGGGGCAGTTGAAGGGTTTACTCAGCTTAGCGAATGCTAACAATACTTGATTCTTTCACTGGGTGCAGATTAAAAGGGAAACAATGCATTAGCCACTACTGGAAAAAAAGCCTGCGTTTGTGAAGCTCGACCGTGTTTGGACAGATGGGTTTGGGCCAGGGATCCTTAAATACACTCTCGCACACATACACACTTGTAGCTTGACGCCATTGTTATTACGTCGCAACCCTTGTGGTAGGTGAAAGATGTGCAATATTTTTCCAGAGCGTATTGCTTAATGCCTGTTGCAAGAGGCTTCTTCTTATTAGCCATGACATGCAATAATCATTGTGCATGCCAAACCTTTGGTAGGTGGCCACTTTTACAAGAACTCAGCTACAGTACAAGTAAGCAACCGTCAGCTAAACCAGCCAGTAATAATGTCCCAACAAAGGTTTAGTGGCTTAAAAACGGGTTGAGTCAGTAAATTGGGAGGATTTGTTTGGAAGTTCCCAAATGATCCGTGAACTGAAATTTTCCAGAGGCCTTGCCTCTGTCTATAACACGGTGGGAATCAAAGCCAGAGGGAATAGTCTTTTACAATCCAATGAGACAGCAAGCCACATGCCACATCACTGCTTCCAGCTGCATGCTGTATGCTGTCATGGCCATTATGTCTTACCCTGCGTTCAACAAAAACTCGTTCCAGGCGACTGAGCAGACTCTTAATTGCTGAGTTAACTACCAGGAGAGGTGATGGAGTTGGTTTAAAGTCTTGTCGAAACCCTCAATTATTTCAATTCCAAGGTGGTACAGGAAGAACCAGGTGGGAGGAGGGATTGTTTGTTTGCGAGTGTGCGTATAGGAACAGCTGATTCACATCTTGCATTTGACGTGCAGGAAAAGGATGCACGACTGCATGCTTCTATGCGATTTATTAATAGTCGCAGGAAACAGAAGGAAACCTTGAAAAACTGGTCACTGTTGGCACAAAGCTAAACCGTTCCACTGATGCCACCACTCCCAGTGTCAGCTCTGATGTGGCTGTCTGCAAAGTCAACCAGAGCCTCGGGCTAAAGTGAAATGCAAGTACAATAACAAAAGATCAGGATATTTGACTAATCTCTGATGTTTCTTTCTCTTCCTGTCCCACAGGTGAAGCTCCAGGCTTTGTCAACTTTCTCATCTCCAAGGAAGGCGGGGAGATGTCCTTAGTGGAGCAAGCCAACGTCTGGATCTTTCTTCGACTTCCGAAGGGCAACCGCACCCGTGCTAACGTCACCATCCGGCTGCTCCTGCAACAGGGCACGGGGGAGAAGGTTCTGGCTGAGAAATCGGTGGACACGCGGCGCAGCGGCTGGCATACGTTTCCTGTGTCGGCCAGTGTGCAAGCGCTGTTGCAACGCGGGGGCAGCACGTTGAGCCTGCGCGTCTCCTGCCCGCTGTGTGCTGATGCCCGGGCCACACCGATACTCGTGACTCCGGGAGGCGGCGAACGCGAGCAATCCCACCGGCCGTTCCTCATGGCCGTGGTGCGGCAGATGGACGATCTGTCCCTAAGGAGACGTCGCAAAAGAGGTCTCGAATGCGACGGAAAGGTACGCGTCTGCTGCAAGCGGCAATTCTATGTAAACTTCAAGGACATCGGCTGGAACGACTGGATCATCGCACCCTCAGGGTATCACGCCAACTACTGCGAAGGCGACTGTCCCAGCCACGTCGCGAGCATCACCGGCAACTCGCTGTCCTTCCACTCCACGGTCATCAACCACTACCGCATGCGAGGGTACAGTCCCTTCAACAACATCAAGTCTTGCTGCGTGCCGACTCGCCTGCGAGCCATGTCCATGCTCTACTACAACGAGGAGCAGAAAATCGTCAAAAAGGACATCCAGAACATGATTGTAGAAGAATGCGGCTGCTCGTAAGAGCGCTGCGAGAAGAGGAAGGGTAGGAAGGGAGAGACAGCGCAGCAAGGGTGGGTGGTAGGGGCAAGAACTTCAGCCCCAAAACGAATGAAAAAGAAGAGATCCAGAGGGAGGAGAGGAGAGGAGAGGAGGGCTCCTCTATCTCTATCTCACTGCCTCAAGACAAACTCTCGCGTAGACAGGCCTCTCTTTCTCTCGACCACTTGTGCGTGGTCATCTTAGAATCCAATGGGTATCACGTTACAATGGGTATCTGTAACTCAGAGTAATCTCTGTGGCACTTTCAAAAGAGAAAAGAAATATAATATATTTTTGTTACAAAGCAAAGGGAGCAAGGTCAGAGAGTATTTATGCGGCCTATTTTGCAGCGCGAACATGCACTGCAGGAAGAGAGATCACGTAGATGAGGTGCCTGAAAAAGAAAATCTCAAAACTATGCAACTTGTCAAGTATTATGATATATTTTTCATCAAGGTGTTGTTTTGTTTCTTATCTATTTACTTTTACAAACTACAAAAAAAGTTAACGTTTGTTGACTTTTTATACCTTGTACGTATGTTCTATGTTTGTTGTGTGTGTACAAAAGTGTGTGTATGTACAGTCTGCCTATGGGAGTATTCGTATACGTATGTGTGCATGTCTGTTCGTGTGTGTTGTTGAGAGATACTTGAAAGAAGTTTGACGGGCTGCTGGAACCAAACATTTCTCTATATTATTATTCTAATTATTCTGACTATTGTTGATAATGTTATTATTTTGTTTTTGATTTCTGTACATCTTTTTTTTTGTTATCTTAAAATGAGACGTTAAAACGTTTACAGTTTTGCACTATATCGACATTTTGATCAGCGTAGCCACATATACAAATATGTTTATAGAGAAAGACTAGAAGCACTTCAGAACAGACGTACCTACATAGCATGAGTCTAACAAACGAGATTGTTAAAAATAAACGGAAGGTTTGAGGGGAAGGCACTACATCAGAGGACCATGTATACACGTGCATTTTACAAAATAGTGTTTTGGATTTTTACTCAACACCAAAGAATTTCCTTTAGCGTTGCCTACCATATTAGGCTGTCTCCGAACAGTTGTTCAGAAGATACCAATATGTCTTTCAGAAGGTTGCTTTGTTCTCCCTACAAAGATGTCCAGGTTAGCAAACCGAAAGACCTTTAAAACGGTTCCTCAGTGTCCCACAGCGGCTCACTCCTGTGTGTGCTTTTGCACTGCTGCACAGTCCATGCGTGACTGGCCATCTAAATGGTTAAAACAGCACTTAAACCAACCTTTTAAAGTTTGTTTTTAATTATGAATTGTTACAAAAGTGAATGTGCAGCATTGATATTTAATGACTTGGGAGATTAATTACTATTTAGACATTTAAAAAAACATTTCCACCAAATATTAAAAGGATCTTCAATGATCAAAAAAAAAAAAAAAAGTTTTTTGTTTTGCAGATGTTAATATTTCCGCTTCCCAACACAAAATATTTTACCACTGTGCAATGTTGAAAAAAAAATGAAGCAATTTGGGAAAAGAGCAGAAAATAAAGGAAAAATAAATTTTGTGTTACATTTGGACTAAGAAACATTTACTTTTTTTTCAGTATGTTCCTGATGGGAATGCAAACAAAAAATACTATTAAAATGGAAAAGAAAAATACAAATTCAGAAAAAAATATATAAAAGAAAGACATGTTGTATATGTTTTGTTTGTCTGTTTGTTTGTTATTAAAAAATAATTGACACTGAAATAAGTGGACTAAGAATAAAAAATATATTTTTTATTCTGTATATATGGAAATCAAGATACCAATATGTTGCATTGCTTTGTTGTACAAATCAAAAATGTGCTTGTGGCTATTTTTTTTAACCTAATTTATTCTACAGTATTTTGTCCTTTGCTTCACCATTAAAGTTAAAAGGTTGTACACTAAAACAGATGAGAAAAGTGTTGGTTGTAATTTCTTGCACAAACACACACACGCACGCACACACACACACACACACACACACGTTGTGTTTTCATGTTTTATGGGGACTTTCCATAGACATAATGATTTTTATACTGAACAAACCGTATATCTCTCAACCCTAACCCTACCCATCACAGAAAAACTTTCTGCATTTTTCAAAAACATCACTTAACATGATTTATAAGCTGTTTTCCTCATGGGGACCAAAAAATGTCCCCACAAGGATAAGGATTTCAGATATTGCCATCTTTATGGAGACATTTTGTCCCTAATGTAGGGTTTACCTGAACCACACACACACACACACACGCATGTGTTTGTTTTACTATTAGCGAGGACATTGCATAGACTTCCATTGATTTTTATATCAGTTTAATAATATTTTAATATTGCCCTAACCCAGCCCTAATCCTACCCATCACAGAAACATATGCAAAACACTAGATTTACATAAAAACATGTTTTGGTTAATGTATAAGCCTTTATAACACATGAGGACCAGTAAACTCTCCTCAGGATATTTCACTATTACTATATACAACTTACAAGAATAGTTAAACAAGTGCACATATATACTATATATTTTAAGACACACGAGATACTGCAGAAATTATAAAATAAAAATGTGCTTGAAAATAAAAAATTATACTGACAAAGCACAAGCCCTACTCTATTACAGGCCTTGTCAACGAGGGAACAATTTACAAGACCATTATGAACAGAAAAAGGGCGCATGCCTTGTCCATTTCAAAAATAATCCCAACACCCACCTTGGAAATGTCCAAAAACCACCTAAGAGAAGACTAGAAGAAAAAAGGACGACAGTTTGCATGTTAAATTATGATTATCGGGACAGAGAACCAGATGGCGTCTATATAAAGCATGTTGCATGCAGAGGTTTCAGTTAAATCATGGTGGTTTTGGAGGAGGTGGACCAGCCATCATGAACCATTACTGGTGTATGACACATAACCACAGTGTCCCCCTAAGACGCATGCAAACACACGTGCAAGAAAACATCAACAGCCTCACAAACTTCAGACACTTGAGATGCATTTCACACACCTCCTCTCTCCTAAAATGAAAAAGGTACTAGTTTAGATGACATAAAGTAGTGTCAGAGAGTTCCTGGTTGAAACAGAGCTGTCTCTGGCTAATGACAGAGAGCAACGAACGGCTGGCAGTGATAATAATTCAGTAGCAAGCGATCAAAGAGTGTCAGCGACCGCATGCAGGAGCTCCTTCTGAAGAGCCCGAGTCTGCGGCCAGAAGACCAGAGGATGGTCATTCATTTGAAAGGCACATTTTTTTTTTAAATAGTAGAGCTTGCTAAGGTAAGCATTGGGGCATTGTGCACTGTTTTCGAGGGGGCACCAGTCCTGGTTTCTCAAGACATGACCAAAGAAAAAAGATGTATTTTTTTACTTTTCAAGTTAGAGGTACAGCTTCTGATCAGCATGAAAGGAAAGCTGGGTTTAATCCGCTTTTATATAAGCAAGTGTAACAGCCGCTGAAACTTGACAGCCAGTGATCACAATGTACTTTTTGTTCCATGGAAAAGTCACTATAGATTTAAGTGACATGCATGTATGTATATGATGACAGAATTTCAAGTTTAAAGCAAATTATTTATGGAACGTGCAACATGAATCGATTGAAACGGATTTAGACATGTGAATGTAATAATGTTTTTTTGTTGTTGTTTCTTTTAAAGTAAAAACTTAAAAGGTATACAAATATTTTGATGTTGCATTTAGTTACATATTGCTCAAAAATACAAGATACTTAGTTAAGATGCATAATTAAATGTTTTAATTGGCTACAAACAAAAGTACCAAACTCAGAGTGTTCATTAACAGTATATTTCTGCAAAGACAAAGGTATTTACAACTTGTTTTTACTTCTAAGCAAAGAACGAAAAAGAGCTTCAACAGAAATGTATGGAAGCTTGTTTTCGCCACAGAATATATTTTTAAAAGGTAATTGTGACTTTTTATTTCACAGTCAGAATTGTGAGATATAAAGTCAGAATTGTGTGATATAAAGTCAGAATTGTGAAATATAAAGCCAAAATTGTGAGATATGAGGTCAGAATTGTGAGATAGTCAGAATTGTGAGATATAAAGTCAGAATTGAGATATTAAGTCAGAATTGTAAGATATAAAGTCAGAATTGTGAGATATAAAGTCAGAATTGTGAGATATAAAGTCAGAATTGTGAAATATAAAGTCAAAATTGTGAGATATGAGGTCAGAATTGTGAGATAGTCAGAATTATGAGATATAAAGTCAGAATTGAGATATTAAGTCAGAATTGTAAGATATAAAGTCAGAATTGTGAGATAGTCAGAATTATGAGAATAAAGTCAGAATTGAGATATTAAGTCAGAATTGTGAGATATAAAGTCAAAATTGTGAGCTATTAAGTCAGAATTGTGAGATATAAAGTCAGAGTTGTGATATATATTAAGTCAGAATTGTGAGATATAAAGTCAGAATTGAGATATTAAGTCAGAATTATGAGATATAAAGTCAGAATTGAGATATTAAGTCAGAATTGTAAGATATAAAGTCAGAATTGTGAGATAGTCAGAATTATGAGATATAAAGTCAGAATTGAGATATTAAGTCAGAATTGTGAGATATAAAGTCAAAATTGTGAGCTATTAAGTCAGAATTGTGAGATATAAAGTCAGAGTTGTGATATATTAAGTCAGAATTGTGAAATATAAAGTCAAAATTGGGAGATAGAAAGTCAGAATTGTGAGATAGTCAGATTTATGAGATATAAAGTCAGAATTGTGAGATATAAAGTCAGAATTGTGACAGTCAGAATTATGAGATATAAAGTCAGAATTGAGATAAGTCAGAATTGTGAGATAGTCAGATTTATGAGATATAAAGTCAGAATTGTGAGATATAAAGTCAGAATTGTGACAGTCAGAATTGTGAGATATAAAGTCAGAATTGTAAGATATTAAGTCAGAATTGTGAGATATTAAGTCAGAATTGTGAGATATAAAGTCAAAATTGTGATATATTAAGTCAGAATTGTGAAATATAAAGTCAAAATTGTGAGATAGTCAGATTTATGAGATATAAAGTCAGAATTGTGAGATATGAAGTCAGAATTGTGAGATATGAAGTCAGAATTGTGAGATATAAAGTCAGAATTGTGAGATATAAAGTCAGAATTGTGAGATATAAAGTCAGAATTGTGAGATATAAAGTCAGAATTGTGACAGTCAGAATTATGAGATATAAAGTCAGAATTGAGATATTAAGTCAGAATTGTGAGATATAAAGTCAGAATTGTAAGATATTAAGTCAGAATTGTGAGATATTAAGTCAGAATTGTGAGATATAAAGTCAGAATTGTGATATAATAAGTCAGAATTGTGAAATATAAAGTCAAAATTGTGAGATAGAAAGTCAGAATTGTGAGATATAAAGTCAGAATTGTGATATAATAAGTCAGAATTGTGAAATATAAGGTCAGAATTGTGAGATATAAGGTCAGAATTACGAGATATAAAGTCAGAATTGTGAGATATAAGATCAGAATTGTGAGATATAAGGTCAGAATTGTGAGATATAAGGTCAGAATTACGAGATATAAAGTCAGAATTGCGAGATATAAAGTCAGAATTGCGAGATATAAGGTCAGAATTGTGAGATATAAGGTCAGAATTGTGAGATATAAGGTCAGAATTGTGAGATATAAGGTCAGAATTGTGAGATATAAGGTCAGAATTGTGAGATATAAGGTCAGAATTACGAGATATAAAGTCAGAATTGCGAGATATAAGGTCAGAATTACGAGATATAAAGTCAGAATTGTGAGATATAAGGTCAGAATTGTGAGATATAAGGTCAGAATTGTGAGATATAAGGTCAGAATTGTGAGATATAAGGTCAGAATTGTGAGATATAAGGTCAGAATTACGAGATATAAAGTCAGAATTGTGAGATATAAGGTCAGAATTGTGAGATATAAGGTCAGAATTGTGAGATATAAGGTCAGAATTACGAGATATAAAGTCAGAATTGCGAGATATAAGGTCAGAATTGCGAGATATAAGGTCAGAATTGCGAGATATAAAGTCAGAATTGTGTGATATAAAGTTGCAATTATCTTTTAAATTGGTTTATTCTATGGTGGCAACAAGCTTCCATAGAAATGAACACTAGAGGTAGTAAAGCAGCAAGCACTTTTAACACTTTTCATACAAAATTACAGGGACAGATTATGGATTAATAAAGATTTATTTTCATATGACTCCATGCTTAATATCGAATATGACCTCAAGACACCTTTTACTAAAGTGCATGATTTGTAAGCGAATACATTTTGCAATTTGCATCACATAACCAGCTCCATATGTTCAGCTTTTCTGACATGCTCAGCTGGTGCAGGACTGTATGATGTGAAGCGCTCGGGTACGAGTCCCGTGAAACATGAGTTACGACAAAAGAGCTCAAACACTTCTAGGGTGCTTTCACATCTCAAGTTCGGATCTTATGGTCAGAACCATTTACATTTATGCATTTAGCAGACGCTTTTATCCAAAGCGACTTACAACTTGGGGGTACACGAAGCGACTGGTCATGAAGAGTCGATAAGCGCAACAAGTGCCTGAAATACTGAGACCGTGTACATTGCTCAGTGTAGCACAGGCTAGAGTAGGGAGGGAAAAAAGGAGGAGAAAGAGGAAAGGAACGTTTTTTTTTTTTAATGAGGTTAAGTAGTCACGGAAGAGCTGAGTTTTTAGTTGACTTTTGAATGATGTCAATGATTCTGCGTTTCGGATGGCGTTGGGAAGATCGTTCCACCAGCCATTGAACCAAGGGCAAACATCTATACATTGTAGCATTTTTCAGCTTTTTTGGTTCCTTTTCACACTTGCTTTTTGCTTTGGTCTGAACCAGTTGAAACTAACCAAAATGCAGTCACATGACGACATCCATATCGCTCATTGGCCAATTAACAAACAGCGTATGATTATTATTCTGAGAACTTTACAGGTCAGAGGTCATAATATATCAGAATATTCAAAAGATTGTTATTATAATTATTAAATAGGAATAATCTAAATATCGGAGTTATCACGCCGGAGACGGGTTTATTGAGGATGCCGTATTGATTAAACAATTATTAAAGTGCAATATTCGAAAGATTGGTCAGAATTTACGTGCGGAAAAATTCCAATGGAAGAGGAAAAGCCAGCAAACAACACGGAAACAGCACAACTATAGGAGAGACGACTGCGCGGGCATTGTATAAAGGTTGTAAAGGTTTTGATGGTGAATTTTTTTTCACTGAACCCCGTCAAAAAGCCCAATATTCGGCCGAGTCCGAAACCCAGGGGCGTAGTTTATGGGGGGGATGGGGGGAGGTAACCCCCCCAATATTCAAATCCATCAGTTACAACCCCCCCAATATTTCAACATGAAAATCACAGTAGATCAAATGAAAAATATGTAGAATTCATTTATTTTGTAACAATAATTTTGTTCCTAATTAAATATCAGTTTGTCATAATAAATCTGACAAAAAATACTCCCCCTCCATTGAACTGATTGGTAACGCTCAACCAATGAGTCGCACTTTCACCAAAACAACGCGAGTGGTGTTTGAATGGGAGAGCACACGGGTAACGTTAGCGCCAAAAATGAAGAGAAGCGCTGCTCAGCGGACTATATTTAACTGCTGGTCAGAGAGGGATGCAAAAATAAAATAAAAAATAAAGCATGTAATGAGAATGAGGTATGAGAATATTGTACACCACATATATTTTAGCTAGCTAATCCATTGCAATGTATTTAGCCATAACTATCAGTATAACAAGTTACCAAAGCAGCCGTCTGTTTTGCTAGTTCATTTTTCAATAGTGTCTGTAATAATCAATGATTTACAGTTGTTCAAGAGCCAATGTGTTTCCCTTTCAAAAAAAATTAAAATGCATTAAGGTGGAATGTAAAAATCTTAAAGTAAATGTCTAAAAGTTGTCTCTTTCATATTTGTATATGTTGAATTTGTAATCAGTTAAAGCATGTAGGCCTAGATAGATAGATATGAAGAAATAAATTATCCAATAACAATACACATAAAAAAATAATAATAATAAAAAAATAACAGGCATACATACTAACGTTCAACCCCCCCAATGTTCAAACCAAATCTACGCCCTTGTCGAAACCAAATCCTGGATTCGGTGCATTCCTAGTTTGCAAACAATGTTATTTGAGTGTTGATTATTATATCTAAAAATAAATAGCTACTTAGTTTAAGGTAATTTGGGCTCTGTTGTTATATTATTGTAATGCGCAAGTAAGCGCTCCCTATATAGTTTACACTTTACAGCATTTTTAACTTTAAGAAACGTTTAGTTATAATTGAATTCATTTAAGGACAGACACAATTTGTTCAGTAAACCAATGTTTAATTAAAAAAAAGCTATTTTATATTTAGTTTAGGTATTTACCGAACCGTCAGTTTTGTGTACCGTTACACCCCTACTACTTATGTATAGACCCTTTAGTGGTGCTATTTTATAATTGTACCATTAATTGTTCAGCTATACATTAAACTGTGTAAATGAAATTGTGGCATTTATACGCAATTATCATTTCTAAAAAGAAAAGAAGGGACAGTTTACACAACCGTGCTTGGTGGGTTGTGCGTAAATGACTGGTCTATCTTCGATTAGCTAAAGACAAAACAAAGCATAGACCTTTCTATAAGCATGTGACTTTGTGTTGTGTCAAACAGATAAGTGTAGTGTACGCATGGGCTTGAGAGGGAGGGAGAAACTAGTTGCGCAAGGTGTTGTCAAACCCAAGACTAGATTAGGATATGTTCTGAGCTCTGCAAACAGAAGCACTGATTCCTACACACATGGGACAATGGTGCTAATTGACTTTGATGGGAGAATGAGCCATTGACAAACATCTGCGATCATTGCCTCCCTTTTAAGTACAACACACTGAAATACTCAAATGCATGCACTTAGTATGCATGCGTGAGGAAGACAGAAACATGTTTTAAATTAAAAGTAAATATTAAAGTTACATTTTAGTTTCAGTTTAAAATTGAAATGCAAATTTAAATGATTTCTAAAAAGTTTTTTTTTTTTATATTTATCATTCCAGAGGCAAACATTTTTCCAGCTTTTAATTCAAATTACATTTTTAAATCCTTATAGCTTTATTGACCAATCACAATCAGAAGGGATGTGCCCAAAGCCGGATACCTTGTTAAATATTTTAACTCTTGTCTTACTCTTTCCCGCAGCTGACAGACATTGTGTACTCTTAGGGTAATTTGTTCAGATTTGCATTTACATGCACAGTAAAAGTTGTTCTAGCAATTTTCCAATCCAAGTTCCTCTGGAAAATTAAATGTCCCCTTTTTTTACATTTAGCATTATTGTTTTAATTAGAAGATATTTCAAGAAAATGTATAATTAATAAAAACATATTTAAGGGGGACCTATTATGCAAAACTCAATTTTATATGGTGTTTGAACATAAATGTCTGTCTGCAGTGTGCAAACAAACTTTTTTATAATTGTAAAAATCCACCCACTCCTTTTTTTAATCCCCATAAATCATAAGTAGTGTCTCAGAATAAGCCGTTTGCAGTTTCTATTCAATGTTATGTCACCTCTGCTCAGGCCTCGCCTACGACTGCTGACGAACTCTGTCCTATTAGCATAGCTCCGCCCCTCAGTGAGCTGTACACAGTCCGCCATGTTTATCTCCTCGCCAGAGCATTTAACAGCAGATTTCACGTAAGAAATGTATTCTTATTAAAGCTACTAAAGTTATTCTGGGCAGTGAGTGATTTTCTGTTTTTCTTTTGTTGTTTGATTCATATTAAAGGTAGGGTAGGTAAGATTTGGTTAAAAAACTTTTTTTCCAAATTTGTTTAAACTTTCTTTATATATCAATACATAATTAAGATGTAAGTACTCTGAAAAAGAAAGTATAAAAATTGAGTGTCTGTAGACCTCTCACGACTGTTTTAAAGACAGCTCATTATTTCCATTCACTCCACCTTCTCCCTTCTGGGCTCTTTCCAAAGCCACGCCCCCAAAACACATGAACGCGCTACGCCGACCGCGATCAGCTCAGCTGAAAGACGCATTATTTACCTGAGATGAGCGGAGAAGAAGTGCATGTAGTAAAAAATCTAACTTTATCATTATGAATATAAACAAATAAGATGTCTTTTAATACTCACAATCAAGCTAGAATAACGATACTGGTAAAGTTTAAAATACACACACAACACAGTGTCTACGAAACACACAGATACAAGATAAAAACATCAGTAAACATTGGTAACGTTAGAGTACATAAAAACAAACCAAGGGCGGAAAAAAACGTGCAGGTAAAGTTCCCGGTGAACATGGTAAAAGAGTTTAGACAGAGGGTAGTAGCTAAAGCTAACTTAGTTCTAAAAAAAAGTTCCTGGATGCGGCGTAACTTACTAGCTTTTACACATGCATTTTGTTATCTAAAGTTACATTTTGTGAAATTCAACACGACAGCGATCAACTTGAGCTAAGCATATTGACTATTTATCATCTCTACTAATGGTTCGCTCAGGGGCGTAAATTTCATCCAACAGTTGGGGGGGACGATAAACATGAAATTTCTCAAGAGCAATTTTTGAAGGGGACACAAATAATACAGCCAAAATCGTACTTGTAAGGATATGTGTACCACAAAAAAATATATATAATAATAATAGTAAAAAAACAAAAACATTTTGTACTTATTTGGCGTTTTGGTGCACTGAAAAATGATCTAATGTCCGTTTTTCTTTTCTCTGTCATTTTATCTGACCAACAACACAAAGCGATAATTGTTTAAATATGAGTAAGGTTCCCCACGCAGTCATATTATAATTATTAAATTATCTCGTATCCTACACATAGTATTTTATACTATGATATTCAGATCTTTAGATATTCAACTGCAGCAAGCCCAACACAGATCTGGCGGAGCGGCCGTCCGCATATACTTTAGATTTAGAATTAGCGCCAATTCGAGGGCGGGTTCGGGTTGCTTGAATTATGGGTTCATTAGCCTATTATTCTTAATGAAAAACACAGCAAGAAAACAGTACAATGACACACTCCCTTAAATAGGCACTTTTACATGTCGCTTTGAAACCAAATGTTCCGCGATCATCTTGTCTGTCAGCTGTTTGCTCTGGTGATTAATGAAATCTGATTCTCGTTCGGCTCATGCTGTATTGAGCAGACACATTCAGTTTTTAATTGTTGTGTCTGTTCTCTAACTAAACAAAATTATTTTATTACTATAAAAATGAAAACGACGGTGGCCCGGGGCGGTGCCGCGGTGGGCAAGTGATGTTAACAGTGTTTTGCCTAATCTGTATTAAAGAGAAAAGAGTCCGAAAGAGTTCATCTGATGTTTAAAGTGAATAAAATAGTATTGACAGCTTGGAGTTTCATAACTGCTGTCTGAAGGGCTTGTTGTCTCCCCAAACTTGTGTTGTAGTTTTTTTTACGTTCTATGGGTAACGTTAAGTTAGTTGAGGTGCGCGGTGGATCAAACCACTGTGGGGCAAGGGGGAGGGGGAACTCAACATTTTTCTAAACTTAAACGCATTTTTTTGTCCTGTTTGCTTTTGTATTGTTTTACTACTTACACATGTATTTTAAGTATATATCATTATATTATTTACAATACTCAGCATGGTTTTTAGGGGGGGGACTGCCCTCAGATTGGGGGGGTCCTGTCCCCCCCGTCCCCCCCGTGATTTACGCCCCTGGTTTCGCTAAGTGTATAACATTGTAACTTTATGCTAAGTAATGTTATGTTAGCTATATTAGGCAGCTACGTGTGCTAGTGAGACATGCTTCATGAAAATATAAACCAAAAAAATGTATAATCAAAATGAAAGATTACATGTCCAGCAGAAATACAGCCTCTTGAACTCCTCAAATCAAACGGGTGCGCCAGGGTTGCCAGGTTTTCACAACAAACTCCGCCCAATTGCTACTCAAAACTAGCCCAAAACAAGCCCAATCGTGTTTCTCCGGTAAAAATCGCATTTGGGGGGTAAAATATGTGTCATTTTGGCAGGGCAGCCTGCTAAAATTCGCAAATCCCAGGGCAAAATATCACATAATCGGGGTCGCTCCAACCCGTGGACATGAAAAACAGCCCGCGGCAACAGTGTTGAAGTAGCCCGACTTGGCAACACTGGGGCGCGTGAGCATGTGGGCAGATCCTGGAGCAAAAGCGGTGGTAGCCATGGTAGCGAGAGAGAGTGACAGGCGCCCAAGCCAATCACTTGTTTCGGCCCGAACGAAAATAATGAGCGGTGTTTATTGCAAATTAAAAAGTCTAGAGTCACTCGATTTTTATACTCTCTTTTTCACAGTACTTACATTTTAATTATGTATTGACATATAAAGAAAGTTTAAACAAATTTGGACAAAAGTGTTTTAGATCATTCTTACCTACCCTACCTTTAACAGCATAACAGTAGGTACTGTGTATTACACTGCTGTCACTTTAATACACAGATCTAATATACACATGCGCTTTCTTTCCTTGCTGTTTATGTTCACAGACATAATCGACTGTATTTATGTGAACTTTGTGTGTATTTGGTAGTTTAAGCACAATAAGACGTGAAAGAGAACTTAGTTGAATACTCACAGGACGCGCGTCTGACATCCAGTTTTATGTGCACGTGCTTCGGGTGTGTGCGCTCAGAAAACCATATACAGTATCAGAAGTTTAGACTGCTATGGCTTTAAAACGCATGCAGATAATAAACTTTCATGATGATGAAGAACTGCAATGTCACGTGACCGAAACCGCGAGAGAGATGATCATCAAAACCAAACAGATGTTTTATTTTTTGGCAGAGTATCCGAGGTAAGAGCTGTAAAGGCTCCGTCCTCTTCTGGAAAGGGGGCGGGGAGCAGCAGCTCATTTGCATTTAAAGATACATGCACTAAAAGAGCATGTGGGGTATTTTGAGCTGAAACTTCACAGGCACATTCTGGAGACACCTGAGACTTATTGTACATCTTGTTCAAGATCAAATGACCTGGACTGGGACTGGATTCACAATAGTGTTCAGATCAGAATAGCCTATTGCATACATTATAGGTTGTTTGCACGTGACGTCACTGATGTGGTGCGAAATGCAGATGGAGGGCATTCAGTAGAAATATTGCTCCTCTTCATAACTAAGCATCACGTCCAACATATGATGCGATTTTCTGTTTATAGCTTTCAAAACCAGCACATTACAGACTTTCCTCCATCTCGTCCATTCTGTTTTCAATTCCTGCCCTCCATCTGAATTTCGCTCGTCATCAGAACCACGTGATTGCAAACAAGCTATTATGTTTAATAATACACAAAATTATAAACGCAACACTTTTGTTTTTGCCCCCATTTTTCATGAGCTGAACTCAAAGATCTATGTACACAAAATGCCTAATTCTCTCAAATATTGTTCAGAAATCTGTCTAAATGTGTGTTAGTGAGCACTTCTTCTTTGCCGAGATAATCCATCCACCTCACAGGTGTGGCATATCAAGATGTGGATTAGACAGCATGATTATTGGGGGGTTATCTCGGCAAAGGAGAAGTGCTCACTAACACAGATTTAGATAGATTTGTGAACAATATTTGAGAGAAATAGGCCTTTTGTGTACATTGAAGATCTTTGAGTTCAGCTCATGAAAAACTAGGGCAAAAACAAAAGTGTTGCGTTTATAATTTTGTTCAGTGTAGTTTGCATTTGCCAAGCCTATCAAATTCTCTTTTTAATTTTGCTTTAGGACAAGATGATTGGACAATGGCTGAAGTTATTTATACACTACTGAGTAATAAGCCATCATCCTTTATACACCTAGCATCATCTTTTGTGCTCATACACATTAGATTGCTTTTGGATTTGAGTTTACAATATGTGTTCATAATACAGCAGTTTTTATTCAAACTCTGATGAAATGAGACACAATTCCGTCGTCCCCGTCCAGCAACCTCATGAAGAAGTCAAAGGTTACAAGAAGATCTGAAGGACATTTTGATATGGAGCAAAAATATATGACAGCATCCAAATGTAACCTAGGACTGACCATGACCTTGATCAAACATGGCTGAGAACAGACTGTCCCTTTATTTCAGAGAGAAATACAAGCCAAGGCCAAAATGCTTAAGCGAAGTTAACGTTTGGCTCAAATACCAGTGTTTTTGAAAGCACATCACTACTACAAGAGCTTCTTTTTAAAACATCCTTTATGTTAATTCAAGATGACTCTTCTGCTCTCTGGAAATACAACTCATGACTTCATTTTGAAGAGGAAGAGTGCTTGGATGTAAATGCAGAATTGTCTCCAATTGTGCTTGACACAGGGTACAAAACTGAGCTATTGATGCATACATCTCATACACTAAAACTATCCTTTCCAGTCCACTGATTTAGTAGAAAACATAGAAGAAAGGCATTCATTATCAAAACAATAGGATCGCTAGCAGTCCCCTCACTTGACATCGAAGATGTTTTCTCAGCCAAAAAGTAAACAGCCGACATCACATTTGTCAAAGCACTTAATACATCTTCAATCCAAAGCACCTCTGATATCAGCCTCCCCACAGTCTGCACTGGACCACAGTCAAATCCAACAGCACTGCAGAGCTTTTCATGTCTTCTTATGTTACTCCTGCAGAAGAAGAGACAGATGTGAAGAATACATTCCACTGATTCCAATTCAACACAGCCCTGACAGCATCGCTGCGATGAGGCAATCTGTCTACACAGATGGACTAGTACTAGGACAACCAATGCATATCACACTTGCCTGCTGTCCTTGTATATTGATTTTATATTGCATATTTTATGCATGTCATTTATTCCTGTGATCAAAAGCTGATTTTTTTAAGCGTTACTATAGCCTTCAGTGTTGCATGATCCTTCAGAAATCATTCTAATATGCTGATTTTCTGCTCAAGAAACATTTATGAATATTATCAATGTTGAAAACAGTTGTGCTGCTTCATAATTTTGTGGAAAAACCTGATACATTTTCTTTTGAATTCTTTAAAGTGCCCCTATTATGCTATTTTAAAGGCTTCTAATGTTGTTTTGGAGGCCTCCAGGGCTGCGTTCAGCCCCGACAAAACGTTTTTTAAACGGAAACGGTGTTGTGCTGAACACCCTGTTCTGATGACGCAAGAGTTGCAACTATGGCAGCTGAGAAGGCCACTCTTTGTGTTCTTTTCGAAGAATTTTCGGAGCCTGATGAAATCGGTATAAATACGTGTTTAATACTGCAAAATACATGCAATCACTGCCCTTGCCGTCCAGAATAAAAGAGAACATCCTCGTCCCATTTAATACACTTTTTTATCTCCTGGTAGTCAATTCTAATTGTAATAATTGTATACTTACTTTTTTAATAGCTTGTATTTTCTTTCTCATTTTTATGTAAAGCACTTAAAGCTGCTTTGATCAAGACTTACAAAAATTATATAATGGGAATGTACAACATGAATCCATTTTCCAAACCATGTTTTTGTCTTACCCTGAATCATTATGGTACACTTATTATAAGTGTTTATATTGGGACTATTTCAGATCAGTCTGATAGGAACCGCTGCGGAGGAGCACAGTCCCTGCGTGACTCGCCATAGACATAAACAGAGAGAAGTAGATCCGGCTGCAATGTTCTTCCGCAAGACACATGCAGTTCTGTTTATTAACCGCTAGAGCGCAAAAAGTTACGGACTGCAGCTTTAGGGTGCGTTCACACTTGTCATGTTTGGTTCGATTAAAACGAACCCTGGTGCGATTGCTCGGTTAGTGCGGTTCATTTGAACATGTGAATGCTGCCATCCGAACCCTGGTGTGCACCAAACAAGCGAAACTCTGGTGCGGTTCGATTGATATATGAACGCAACACGGACCAAAGACATGTAAACGAACCAAAAATATATGATGTCACAAGATACAACACTACAAGTCAGCTGATTTGACGACGCGGAAAGATCGGTGTATCCAAAATGAGTAGAGGGCAAACGTGGAGCAACGAGGAGGTAAAGTGCCTCATCAATATATGCAGATCTTCGTTTCTGCACAACGGAGGAAATCCTGGAGCTGTTCTGAATGTTTTGAACATTTTATGAGCTCTTTGTGAGTTCTCAGCTGGTAAAAATAAAACCATATGTACACGTATAAAATGATGGCGTTTAATCAAGCACACAGTATTGTTTGAATGTTCGGTAAGCAGCTCCATCGCGAAATATACATAAAAGCCGTCATAAAAGCCGACCAGTCAAGGTGTGACCGTATCCCTATGCCTTTGGTGCAGTAACTTTAGGTTCGCTGTTAAAAATGCCAGTGTGAACGCTTAGCGGACCAGGGGTCTCATTTATAAAACTTTCCGTAGATTTCATCCTAAAAGTGTACATGCGCACAAAAGCTAGATTTTGCGTACGCACAAAAAAAATTTGATTTATAAAACCATGTGTACGCCAGAACCTACGCAAAAATCCCTTTATAAATCACAGCCAGCAGAAGATTGTGCGTACGTCTCCTCCCCGAAATCACCATATATGGAGCTTACAATGCCTAGTTTTACTATGCATAACCTCATCTGCATATTATTTACATGCATATTCCCATCCGCGTGACAGCATTTTTAACACTGTCAAAGGTACAAGACATTGAAAAATATTAGATACAGACTATAAATGCCATTTGTGCCTTACACAGTACATTGCTGACAATCATCCAATATCCTTTTTATGTTTTAGAATAAATATATCAAAATATCCATAAAAACAAAATTGTATAAAATACTTCTCAGATATTTTTTTTAAAATAAAGTTCATTCATTAATTTCCACGGGCCAAATGTTATTTTAATTAAAAATATATTGTTAATTTTAAACCCTTCAACTCAAATTCATGCAGTTTTACTGATAACATGAACATATAGGATGTTTAGGCTATTTTAATTTAAACAGATAGGCCAACTTATTTATTGCAGTGTAAATACAATCATCTGACTCGCATCTGAAACGTGCAAATCTTAATTTTTTCCTTCAAATACAGTGGTATTTTTCATAATTTTGTGAAGATGTCTTTACACTCAGTGTCCGTGCAGCTGCGGTTTTACAGTAGCCTAAGCTATTATCATTGGACCTATTTCTACCCGGATAATGGACCGTTCGACCACCGAATCCTGCAGTGTCTGTAATATCAAAGTAAGTGTGTGCATCACTGATCATCTATCTCGCTAAAACATATTTTGTCATAACATGAGATCTGCAGTTAGGTTTAAAGAGGAATTATTGGAATTAGTCTATATTTAATACTTGCTGTCATTAAAACAGCATGTCAGAGGAAAAGTGATCAAAAGTCGCACATCCACATGTCTATAAATTCATATCATTTTTGTTTAGGCTAAATTCTGAGTAGGACTTTATGTAATTTCAGTGCATATTGCCATTAATGAAACTGGAACATTAATGTAAATGTGTATATCAAAATTATAACGGAGTTTTAAATTGTTCTTACTTCATTACTTTTCTCACTCTTTACAGTAAAAGAGTTTGTACGCATGGGTCAGAGTTTGCGTGCAGGTGCGCAAATCTTCCCGTCAAGTTTGTTTTTATAAATCACAACTTATACGTCGAAAGTGGCGTACGCCTCTTTCAGGGCCTTTTTTTTTTGCATACGCAATGGTTATAAATGAGACCCCAGGACTATATGTTTTGTTTGTTTGTTTTTGGTCCGGACCAAACGAACCGAACTACAAGTGTGAACGCATCCTTAATTACCATTGTGTATGAAATTTGATATATGAGTAAACTTGCCTTGCAATGAAGCTAAAAATATAAACAACTACATCATCATGTTTATATGCTATATTTTTACTATAAAAATCTTAAGACAATCATGTCTCTAATATCTTAAATTGTTGTGTATCCTGAGCTGCAGTGGACACATTTGTAAACAACTTTACTTGGACCCATTGTGCGAACATTGTGTCTCTTTAATTCCACGTGGTTTATATATTGTTGCTGCTGATTGGGCTGACATATTTGACACACCCACCAAACGAGAGAAAACGCATCTCAAACCCGTTGCACACTGTTTCCAGGAAATATGTCGTTCAACCCGGAAATCGCAGCAAAACGTTGCGCACTGGTTTGAACTTGAATGTGCCCCAGGTTTACATGCATTAAAAGGTCAAAAAACGTCTCGGTTACGTATGGTAACCCTCGTTCCCTGAAGGAGGGAACGGAGACGTACGTCGGACGTACCGACGAATTGGGATCACTTCTGGGAGCCCCTATCAGCTTCGAGCTATCTAGAACCGGCCAATGAACAATTGGCGTGCGAGATTTGCATCTCGCGCTCCGCCCCGCGCCGCGGGTATAAACAGGAAGCGAGAGCGAATGCACGCTGTTTTTCACTGAGGAGCCACACGTAGTGGCTCGACCTGCAGTGATGGTACAGCAACTGTGGCGACGGGACGTACGTCTCCGTTCCCTCCTTCAGGGAACGAGGGTTACCATACGTAACCGAGACGTTCCCATTCAGTCGGTCATGTTCGACGTACGTCGGACGTACCGACGAATTGGGATCCCCTATGGAAAACGCCATAGTTACTACCACTTCCAGCGCCCAGCGATGAGCCCCACGGACCCCGATCTGATGCGGGCGGGTAGGTTCACGCAGGGAGAGTCCAAGCTGCTGTTCCGCAAGACCCATTCAGCTGACTGTATTGGATAACGCTGGGAAAGCGTGCCTGTGAGGGCAGCTGCGGAAGCCACATCATGCCCAGAGGGAGTTAACATGTGGAGAATACACGTATGGGCTGGCCGTGGGCAGCACAACATACGGAAGTCCCAGGGGTGGCCCCGGCCAATTAGGAGGGAGACAACACGTACCTGGGACGGCAGAGGAACTCTGCCGAGGGAAAGACACGGGCTCGCCGTAGGGAGCCGTACCGTGGAAGAATACACATATGGGACCGCCGTGGGGGTCACTACATACGGAACCCAGCCTAACACAAGTTCCACCAATGCATACGAGTGTTAGACCTGGCGTCGAACGCTCCGCCACGTCCGACTGCCGCGGGTTGCGGAGGACACAACAGGGTTCGCCGTTCCGGGGAACTCGACTGGAGCAGAATAAGCGCATGCATCCGTCTACCATAGGGGAGGGAATGGCGCAGCAAGCCGACACTAGAACAGGCATTTCGGTGTTACTGACTATGGGAAGTGAGCACACAGGAAGATACCGGCTCTACACGGAGGCTATAGAATCTAGCGAACGTGTTAGGTGTCGCCCAGCCCGCAGCCCTACAAATATCTGTCAGCGAGGCGCCACGAGCCAGCGCCCAGGAAGAGGCAACACCCCTAGTGGAGTGGGCTCTTAACCCGAGCAGGCAGGGCACGTCTTGGGACTGATAAGCCAAGACGATGGCATCCACTATCCAGTGGGCCATCCTCTGCTTGGAGACAGCCTTTCCCTTCTGCTGTCCTCCGTAACAGACGAAGAGCTGCTCTGAGGTCCTGAAGCTTTGCGTTCTGTCCACGTAAGTCCGGAGAGCACGGACGGGACAGAGAAAAGCTAGGGCTGGGTCTGCCTCCTCCGAAGGCAGCGCTTGCAGGCTCACCACTTGGTCCCGGAAGGGAGTAGCGGGAACCTTGGGCACGTATCCAGGCCGGGGTCTCATGATCACATGAGAGTTACCGGGCCCGAATTCCAGGCACGATTCGTCGACCGAAATGCCTGCAGGTCCCCTGCCCTCTTGATGGAGGCCAACGCAATCAGGAGTATAGTCTTTAACGACAGGATTTTCAACTCAGCTGACTGCAGAGGCTCAAAGGGTTCTCTCTGTAGTGCAGTAAGCACCAGAGCTAAGTCCCAAGAGGGTATAGAGGGAGGACGAGGCGGATTTAATCTCCTCGCTCCCCTAAGGAACCTGACGATCAGATCGTGCTTACCTAGAGATTTCCCATCTACGAGCTCATGATTAGCGGCGATAGCGGCGACATAGACCTTGAGGGTGGAGGGAGACAGCCTTCGCTCCAACCCATCCTGTAGAAAGGTAAGCACAGATGCGATCGAACATCTTCGGGGGTCTTCTCGGCGAGAAGAGCACCAATCGACGAACAGGTTCCACTTCAACGCATAGAGGCGCCTCGTAGAGGGGGCTCTAGCGGAAGTGATGGTGTCAACTACCGCTTGCGGTAGGTCACCTAGAACCTCCGCGTCCCGTCCAGGGACCAGACATGGAGTTTCCAGAGGTCTGGACGCAGGTGCCATAGGGTGCCCCGTCTCTGAGTCAGGAGGTCCCGCCTCAGAGGAATGGGCCAGGGAGGTGCTGTCGCAAGGAGCACTAGTTCCAGGAACCAAGTCCGGTTGGGCCAATACGGAGCGACCAACAGGACCTGCTCCTCGTCCTCCCTGACTTTGCACAGTGTCTGCGCAAGAAGGCTCACTGGGGGAAACGCATACTTGCGTTCTTCCCGGGGCCAGCTGTGGGCCAGGGCATCCAACCCGAGGGTCCCCTCGGTCAAGGAATAAAACCACTGACAGTGGGTCGTCTCTGGGGAGGCAAACAGGTCTACCTGTGCGGCCCCGAAACGACTCCAGATTAGCTGGACCGCCTGGGGATGGAGTCGCCATTCTCCCGGAAGTACCTGCTGACGTGACAGCTCGTCGGCCGCACGATTGAGCAGGCCCGGAATGTGAATAGCACGAAGCGACCTCAGATGCTTCTGACTCCATAAGAGGAGATGGCGGGCGAGTTGCGACATGCGACGGGAGCGTAGACCACCCTGTTTGTTGATGTACGCTACGGCCGCAGTGTTGTCCGTCCGGACCAGAACGTGCTTGCCTCTGAGCGGCACTTTGAAGCGGCTGAGTGCAAGACGAACTGCTAACAACTCGAGGCAATTGATATGCCATTGCAGCTGAGGCCCCGTCCACAGGCCCGAAGCTGCAAGCCCGTTGTACGTGGCACCCCAACCCGTGGATGAGGCATCCGTGGAGACAACGGAGTGCCTGGACACTTGTTCTAGGGGGACTCCCGCCCGGAGAAACAAAGGGTCCGACCACGGGCCGAAGGTTTGGCGGCACCTCGGAGTCACTTGGACGTGGAGGGAACCGCTGTGCCACGCCCATCTCGGCACTCGATCGTGTAGCCAGCGTTGAAGCGGTCTCATATGAAGCAATCCGAGTGGCGTTACTGCAGCTGCGGATGCCATATGCCCCAGGAGCCTCTGAAAATGTTTCAGTGGAACCGCTGTCCTGCCTTTGAACGAATTCAGGCAGTTCAACACCGACTGGACACGCTCCTCGGTGAGGCGCGCAGTCATGGCGACCGAGTCTATCTCCATACCGAGAAAAGAGATCCTCTGCGTGGGGCAGAGTTTGCTCTTCTCCCAGTTGACCCGAAGTCCCAACTGGCTGAGGTGACTGAGCACCTTGTCCCTGTGTTCGCACAACTGCCCTCGCGACTGGGCAAGAATCAGCCAGTCGTCGAGGTAGTTGAGGATGCGAACACCATGCTCTCTCATGGGAGCAATGGCCGCCTCCGCAACCTTCGTAAAGACGCGGGGCGAGAGGGACAGGCCGAAGGGTAAGACGCGGTACTGACATGCCCGTCCCTCGAACGCGAAGCGCAGAAAGGGCCGGTCGAGGGGAAACGAGAATGAAAGAACGCGTCCTTCAGGTCGATCGCTGCAAACCAATCTTGGGGACGGACGCACCTGAAGATGTGCTACTGCGTTAGCATTCTGAACGGCAGCCTGTGAAGGGACCGGTTCAAGAATCGCAGGTCCAAGACCGGCCATAACCCGCCGCCTTTCTTGGGTACAATGAAGTACGGGCTGTAGAACCCAGACCTCATATCGGCTGGAGGGACCGGCTCCATCGCGTCCTTCGCCAGTAGGACTGCGATCTCCGCCCGGAGCACGGGGGCGCTCTCCTTCGCTACTGGGAAGTGAACGCCCCCAAACTTAGGGGGACGCCTGGCGAACTGAATCGCATAGCCGAGTCTGATGGTACGGCCCCGAGACGGGCTGGGAAGCTCTAGCCAGGCTTCCAGACACCAAGCAAGGGGATTAACCACAGACGTACCCGCAGCG
Source organism: Gobio gobio (assembly GCF_949357685.1). Lineage (NCBI taxonomy): Eukaryota > Metazoa > Chordata > Actinopteri > Cypriniformes > Gobionidae > Gobio > Gobio gobio. The sequence continues at coordinate 5,999,615 of NC_137119.1, forward strand.
GGGCAGCGACGCGGAATGCAGGGATCCGACTCGGACGGCATGGAGCGGCCCGAAGTGGGATCTGAGTGTGCTGTGCAACACTTACCTGCGTCCGCGGAGGGGGCGTGCGAGTGTGGGGAGGCCGCTTGAGTGCGTTCCCACAGCCGGCGCCCCCTGCTGGCGAAGGGAGAGGCGTCTGAGGGTGGCGAGGCATGGGAGCGTCGACCACCGCCAAGCGCGCTCCCAAATGAAGGAGGGGCTGAGCGTGGCAAGGCTTTGTGGCGTTGCGCACGGTCTGCCTCACCTCCTTCCTCAGCGGGGAACAAGAGTGGCGAGGCATAGCGTCGCGCACTGTTGTCCACGCACCGCTGAGAAGAGGGGAATGAGAGTGGCGAGGCTTTGTAGCGTCACACACTGCCATTCTCGCCCTCTTGTGGGGAGGGGAATGAAAGCGGCGAGGCTCTGTAGCATCACACGCTGCCATTCCTGAACTCCCGAGACCCCGAGGTATTGGAACTGCTCTTTTTTTATTTTTTTTTGGTACCACTGGCTGTTTTTAACATCAGTGGCGGAACAGAATTACTAATGGTTTTCCACCCGGCCCTCCTCCGGGGAAGAACAGTTCCAGACCAAATCCGGGTCAATTGTGTTTCTGGACCAGGGTGGACATCGTCTAGCCAAGGGCCAGCGCTGTGCGCAGCTCAACCTCAGCTCAGAACTACCCTCGTGCACTAAGCAGGGCGGAGGTGGCCTGCCAGTGGCACTGCCACCCCACCGATGAGGGTAGTGAGAGAGAGGAAAACTTTATACAGATTATGGCCCTATTGGTGTTCCATATTTTGGCACCAATAATTCCACAATGCCAAAGCCTTCCAATGCACATCCGAAAAAAGGCAAGGGGCAGGCAAGGCGATTTACGCGTTGCACTATGCCTCAGCCATCCGGGAAAGCATGGCTGTCAAGTATGAATCTGATTCAGCACGAGCGCCCACTATTACGGTGGGAATCTCAGCATCATCTTCATTTTCAACACATAACAGCCCTCTCTCCGATGCAGCGATTGACATCTGTCCTCCGCTAGAGCCCCAAATGAAACGCTAGGTCCCCTTTCAAGGACCAGCAATCCCATCTGTAAGCTACCAGCAGACACGTGAGACAGTGGGCGTGGCCGTGAGACGGCACACGGCGCGCTGATCACTCAAGCCCTTATGAAAAAGGCAAGACGAACAGCGCGCCGACGTGGCCATGCTCTCGTGAGAGAGCATAGACCACCCACGAACACAGTCTCAACATGCTTGCGATGCGATAGAGGAGTGAGGGGCCCACAGAGATGTACGCGGCGGGGAAACCTCACTGTAATCCTCAGGCCACCCAGGCTTATCAGCCAAAATAGTCCCCCCTCTGGTGCACCAGAAAAGAGACTAGATCGGGGTATAAGCGAAGGGACTCAACCCCGTTTGAGGCATCATAGTCTCGACCGCGCATCGGAGGCGCCGAGTGACGCGCGCAGAGTTGCCGTGGCAACCCGCGCTGTCACCCGGCAGCCAGACGGCACACGGCGCGCTGAACACTCAAACCCTCACGCGGAAGGTGAGATGACCAGCGCATCGACGTGATCCCGTTCCCCTGGGAGAACATGGATCACCCACGACACAGTCTCAACATGTTTATGCGAGAGGGATCGTGGCCGTCAGGACAGGAAACAACCGCATCCAGAAACGCACGGGTGGAATGCCATCTTGAAAAAGACGCAGCGTCACCCGTGTACTCTTTTGTGAGGAAACGCTCTGTGCTGAAGCACTCAGAGGGAAACGCGACAGCGCACGGGATTGTAGTGCAGCCCGTGCCTGTACTCAATACAGGAAAACGCCCAAACCAGACCAACAGAAATTTGTTGCTGTGAAAACAGCAGTTTTCTCTGTAGCGCAGAGGCAGCTGATGAGTCTTCCGCGGTCCCGCTGGAATGTGCCGTCTCTCCAACACGCGTTTCTCCTCTTCTCCGGTTCTTTCAAACTCTTTAATGTCTTGCTGATAGCAGCGAACTCAATTTGAGTCGTCTTCATCTGCCGTGTGGCTCCGAAGTGAATGACAGCGTGCATTCGCTCTCGCTTCCTGTTTATACCCGCGGCGCGGGGCGGAACGCGAGATGCAAATCTCGCACGCCAATTGTTCATTGGCCGGTTCTAGATAGCTCGAAGCTGATAGGGGCTCCCAGAAGTGATCTCAATTCGTCGGTACGTACGTCGAACGTGACCGACTGAATGGGAACACTTTTATTTTCTCATAATATACATTACACTACACATCACTACATTTTTCAATGATTCTTAAACGATTTGTCGGATGAATCAATCTCTCTAAATCCCTCCTTTCCACAAGCTACTCTGCTCTGATTGGCCAGATGGCCCAGTCTGTTGTGATTGGTCTACCGTGTATAGCGCGTGTCGGAAGTTAAACGGCCATTACCATAAACTCCAGCTCCGGAGGCTTCCTTAAGCTCAGCGATTGTACACACTGTAAAGACAGTAACGATGGCGTAGATTTTACCACATCAATCCGTGCACGAGTCCGATGATGAAACATTGGAAGAACTAGTTATTCAACCCGAACCTCCATTGCAAGGACGACTTGAGCAGGACGTTTCTCAGTGATACGCTACTTATGTTGAGGTCCATTATGAGATGTTGCAACTGTAATTCCTCACCATCAGCATTAACAAGAGTACGTCCATCAACAAACTGACGTGTGTATTTCTCATTTATTGGTGCACATGTGGAAACTGTATCAATAACAGCGCATAGAAAGTTATAAATAGAAAGTTCAAAAGAAAAGCTTGTTGATGAATATATTAATAATCCTTGCTAAAAAAAATAGTAATTTCTTTAAAAAAAACTGACTGCAAACTTAGAAGGATAGTGTATAGATAGATAGATAGATAGATAGATAGATAGATAGATAGATAGATAGATAGATAGATAGATAGATAGATAGATAGATAGATAGATAGATAGATAGATAGATAGATAGATAGATAGATAGATAGATAGATAGATAGATAGATAGATAGATAGATAGATAGATAGATAGATAGATAGATAGATAGATAGATAGATAGATGGAGTCTGGAGACTATTCACACTTATCAGCTTGGACGCCGGCCTCAGCCTTCAGAGAAAGAACACAATTTATTTGTTTGTCGGAAGTGATGCTTTCACTGGAAACATTGAATTGCCGTGATGCAGCCTGGAATTTTATGTATCCATAGGTATGCTGGTTAGTTTTATCTCAGGATTTTTCTTAGAAAGACTAAAATATCAGACCTTGACCTTTTCTTAGCATTTCAGCACAATGTGGTGACAAGGGGAACCAAAGAATGAGACCTGGAATATAGTGTGATAAAACAATGATGCATCACAGTGCTATTATATTAAATATGATGATTTGAGACAACGTGCAACAGTCGCATATTTGAACTATGCAAATAGGCAGCAAACAGTATACAGCTATAAAAGGATACAAATAAACATTTAAATCAAATTAATTGCATAATATGTTAACCATATTAATTTTTATTACACAAATCAGTAAATCACATTCATCAATATTTGCTGGAAAAGTGTCCAAATGAAGATCATTCAAAGATTGCATTATTGTGGCAGATTATTAAAGCTGCAGTCCGTAAGTTTTACCTATTTGTCGCCATCTCTGTTTGACTCCAGAAATTGCAGTTATTTGCGGAGTTATCTTTTTTTTATGTGGGTTGTGATTCGGCACGGCTCCTCAGCGCGGAAGAATCTAATTTTTTGAGGTGTATGAGTGGGTTGTCTTTAGCCGGGTGCACACTGTGCGATTTTGGCCACGATTTGGCCGTCTGAGACAAATTTTGAAGATTCCTCTGATCCTAGGCTAAAATCTGAAGTCTTTGATCGTTAGTAATCGGCAGCCGATTAATGACCGCTGCGATCAAATTTTACTTCAGACGAAATTCTGGCAGTGTCTGAAGATTTGGTGCACAATCCAGCAGTGTTACTTCTCCTACAACGACTGTCAAATTATCGTTTTCAAGACAAACTATGACCAAATTGAGCACTTGAGATTTCTTTGTAGCCACCATTTCAGTCCCGCGTGTAATGCAGCTCACAGTCACCGAACGCATCATTGATTGATGATATAAAACTCCGGACGAGTTTTCTTGCGTGCGTCCGTTTTTAACGCGCCTTGACTATCGTACAGTCTAACATTAATGACAACTGAGATCTTACAGTGTGACAAGGCTTATGGTGCGTTCAAGTCCTCCTGGGATGTTCGTATTTACAAGGTGAGAAGTTGTGTTTACGACCTGTAGAAAGAATCTTCTTTTAATGAATTTCACGAAAATACTAGCCTGACGTCATCATACTCAATTCTAGTCAGAATTTGAGTCTGAGACCGCTCCGTTGGGCTGTGATTATGGGGCGTGTTTCAACCGAACCAGGAAAGACCTCAATTGGATAGACCTACAACCAATCAGAGCAACAGAGCGATGCATAACGTTATTTGTCAAATGTCAACAGAACTCAACTACACTGTGTTGCCATGTCCGAGAGTTGAAGCGACCCCAATTATGTGATATACAGACCCAGAAATGCAAATTTTAGCTGCCAGCCCTGCCAAAATAACACATATTTTACCCCCCAAACGCCATTTTTTTCCGGTGAACCCCAACGGAAAGCTATTGGGCTTGTTTTGGGCTAGTTTTGAGTAGCAATTGGACAGGTTTTGTTGTAAAAACTTGGCAACCCTGTCTGCCCGCACACTGGAATAAGTAACGTTAGAAGAAGAAGATGAGTGTAAACGATCTTTGCCGGTGTTGTAAAAAAAGAATTTAAGGATACACAGAGTACTTACTTACCAACACGATCATCATTTCTGAGAGAAATAGTAAAGGTGAATGCATATTCGAACAAGTTCTCCGTTTAGGATTAGAACAAATTCAACCCAGTCGCTCTGTGATGATGTGGATGATTACGTTACTGTTTATCATCTGTCCATCATCGTCTAAAGCCCGCCCAGACAATTTCATTGGTCGAACAGTTTCTGTTCAGTCAAAATTACTCCTCTACGGATCAAGTCCAGACCGAACTTCCCGACTTCAAATGTTCCATTGTGCTAAGTTCGGCTGGCATCCAGGATACGAAAATACAGCAAGGTTTGATTACTCTGCTTATAGAAAATGAAGAACAAAGAATGTAATCTAGTAAATGCTTCTTAATGTAAGATTTTTTAGATATTTAGACTGAAAACAAGACAAAATTCTAAGTAAGAAAAGCATTTTTTGTAGTGAACCCTTCCAGTCAAATTTAGCACTGCAAACATCAATCACTGCTTTAACTTGTCAATGTTGGCAAAATGACCATGTTATAAGCGGGATAATCTACAGCAAACTTACATATAGGCTAACTGGGTGTTAAAGCCCATCAAACAGTCTTCCATATAGTTCTCCCCAATGTACCCCACATCTGGGGGAAATTATAATGCAAAACCGTGTTTATTTCGGTCTATTAAAAAAGCTTTCTTTTATAAATACTGAGAAGAAGAAATGTCACATCATGGACAACACTGATATAGCATTATAGATCCTTTTCACATTTCCGATGTTCTCAGAAGTCATTGTAGATGAGTAAACTTATGTAGTGGTGAATGGGAAACCATAGCAAATTTTTTTTTTTTTTTTGCAAAAGATAAAAACACATTATTACAATTCCATGAATTTCCAAATGGGGGGGAAAAAAATATAGAGATTGATTACAGCGGTCAGATGAGATAAATCTCTCAAATTTACAGCAGGTGCGTTAATAACTCCATCACAGCAGTGTTAACTTTTTTGTAATTTAATGCCATGGTAACACAAAAGGATAATGTTACAAATGTGAATTACATGAAAAAAAGAATTATAAAACAACCTTGCAAGATTTACAATGTTAATTTTATTGCAGAAATGCGTCATCACAGCTGTGAAAAGTGCCTATTATAAAAGTTGAGCCTGTGCTCACAATATGACCTTCTATTAGCACACTTTTCCTTCTTTTCGAGAGCAATGACTCAATCTCAAGAGATACAGAACCAAACATCACATTAACTAAAATGTCACTACATATTTTTAGAGTGAATCTGCTGAGAACACAGACCTTTTCCTTAGCTCCACTGTAGATATAATGAGGAACGGTCTCTTTGCATATATAAAGTCAGTTGAGCCGAGACACGTGGCTACACAACTGCAGACTGTTTCTTATCTCATATCCCATCTTTTATTAATCTAGAAAATGATCCTTCGACATGTGCAATGCAGCAAAATGTCACATGCTGTAGGCCCAGCTTAAAAGATTCTCTACTGGACAGAGACAAATCATTATATTGGCAGACCTTTTTAAGTACTATTACCACATAAATGTTAGTGAGGCCCTTAACCTTCAGAAGCTCTGGCTGCTTCTAATATGAACTTGTTAGCCAAGTTTGCTCATATCAGTGTTGTTTTAGTTAAAGGCACACTTTGTCACTTTTTTGTCAATAAAAAGTCAATACATCATCAAATCTTCTTCCAAAACTACCCTGATTTATTATGGTAAGCTGACGAAGTGTTTATACTGTAGACCTGACGGGGTTGTTTTCATGGTGAAATCGCGTACATGAGCCACTCGCCTGTGCTTGTCTCGACATATCCATCAATAGAGAGAGGTTGCTCCGGCTACTTTGACACATGACTGGTGTGGGAGTGGCAGAGGTTAGTTGTCATAAAGGGAGAAAGGTTGACATGGAGCCGCTAAATCTCCAACCTCTGGAGAATCACCCGTTTAAACAAACGCCGGACTGCTGGCGAAAAGAGAACACAACAGAACTCGATATAAAACAAGAATCAACTTTGGCTTGGCTTTTCCCTGATGGCGAGAACTAGGCTTGCCCCGATAGTCGGTGTTCAGGCGAAACACCGGTTACATCACTTGCCCACCGCGGCACCGTCCCCACCGTCGTTTAGATTTTTATAGTAATAAAATAATTTAGTTCAGTTAGAGAACAGACACTATAAATAAAAACTGAACGTGTCTGTTCAATACAGTGTGAGCCGAACGAGAGTCGCAGCACAAACACAGAAGGAGTCAGATCTCATTCATCAGAGAGTGAGGAGCTGACAGACAAGATGATCGCGGAAGATTTGGTTTCAAAGCGAAATGTAAAAGCACCTATTTAAGTGAGTATATCATTGTGCTGTTTTGTTGCTGTGTTCTTCATTAAGAATTATAGGCTAATGAACCCACAATTCATGCAAACCGCCCCCGAATTGGCACTAATTCTAAATCGAAAGTAAAATGAGCACGGCCTCACCGTCATTCATCCCACGGGCGCATTTTCAGTTCATGCCTATGGAAGCTTAAAGGGGTGGTAAAACACGAATTCACTTTTCTAACTTTAGCTAGTGTGTAATGTTGCTGTTTGAGCATAAACAACATCTGCCAAGTTACAACGTAACTATAACTATCAATGGTTAAAATGTATTTTAAACTCGGTCCCTCATAATTATTACCCAAATCTTGCTCTCTGTTCTGCACATTTCACGGAGGAAAGCTTCCACAATCTTTGCGAGTTCAATGCAGGATTCGCACAACGGCTTGTCCTGAAAGATGGATTTAAAAACAGAAGCTGTTTACGGGCCACAACCTGTAAGTATGATTTATTTTTCGTCGATGTGTTTTCCTGTAATAGTTCGTATTGTTAATTGTACGTTGTAGCAAGGAAGTTTGACTCTGCAAACCAGTTTGTTAAATGTTCATTCATACTTAACTTTATCCGACAAACACCTAACGTTACAAACTTTTTTTAAAATCTCAACAGCGAACTTGGAATTAGTGTAAATGATTCTTTAATTAGAGCTTTTATGTATTGTTTATCTACATGCTTGTTTATCTACAGGCATGCTAAACATGGTTCTGTGTTTGATTTGGCTACTATAGTAAAGCCAATGTTTAGTTCGTTTTGGGTTATAGTTCTTGCGACAGATATTTGGCTATAATCGTTCTAAAAATACAAAAGTAACCATTCAGTAGCGATCACTGTAGATCCGCAGTCTTTACTCTTGAGGACTGAACAGGTTCTGCTTGATCATCTTCACTAAAATTGTCTGGGTCCGATTCGGGCTCAAATTGGTGGTTTTATTGACGCCATTGTTTCTAATACTATCAAAGCACAGTCTACCGGTAAAGGTAAGGGGCGTGACGTTTTCGAAAAACGTGCACTAGGCGGTTAGCGAATCACAACACACTGGGCCAGTTAACCAATCTGAGCCCATTGCGTATTTTTGAGGGACCGGCTCAGAACCCGGAAACCATCAGACCGTTTTTACAAGGAGGGACAGAGCAGTGTAGAATAAAGGTAAAATATATGAAAAATAGTGCAATTTTTAAAAAAACGAAGCATGAACACATGTTACAGTGCACCCCACAAACACAATCAAGCCTTCGAAAGAATGTGTTTTACCACCCCTTTAACTTTCATAGGAATTCATTGAAAATACTCGCTTTGCTCTGCACCGCTCTGTTATGAATGCCCGGTTTAAAATTAGCGAAGCCCCCGCAATCGGTGTTGTCACACGTCGATTAACCGCTGGAAAAATTTCCTCACCGTCACATCCCTATCGAGAACTGAGATTTGAAATGTTGTAAAAGCTACGTAGAGATGCCGTTTTTATTTCTCAATGGGCGCCTAAGGTATTTTATTGAACAGATAAACTGTAAAGCATTATCTATATTGAAGGCTCATTTCCTTATGGTTGTTGTAGCGCTGTGCTGGAATTTATTGTCAAGGACGTAGCGTGTCTATTAATGGGTAAAGCTACAGTAACGTCTTCTGCTAATCAGCTTGACATCCTTTCCATCTAAACTGGTTTGATCTCTTAAGCCTAGCAGTGAATATTTTATGAGCAGTATGATAACCATATTCATTCGCAGTCACACAGAGCCAAAGCACAACCAAAACAGTGTTCTTCCGCAAAATGCATGCAGTTTATTTTTTTAACCGCTAGAGGGCCAAAAGTTACATAAGCCGCATTTCCACTGCAGGAACAAGGGACTCTGGGGTGGTACCCTGTAAAAATGTTCCCCTCAAAACGGCCCTGCTCGCGAGGTAGTACTTTTTCAAAGTTCAGGAACTTTCGGGGGTGGGACTTTGGCGCTGAATATGCTGATTGGTTGAGCTCAGCCAGCATTTTATTTCAACCTTTAAAGTCAGAAAGAGTTTTAAAAATATGACGATTGACCGACAACGAGGTTCAGGCTTTATTAAAAGTATTTGCGGCAGAAGAAATCCACTGGGCTACCGCGATGGAAACGCAGACAGCAACGGGTCTGGGGGAAAAAAGTTCCTGGGACAGATTGTTCCAGTTAATTTCGGTGGAAATAATATAAAAAAATATATATAGGCCTGGTTTCACAGACAAGGCTTAGATTAAGCCAGGATTAGACCTTAGTTCAATTAGGACATTTAAATGTTTTTTTATAAATGTGCCTTAGAAAAAAAAATGTTACTGGTGTGCAAATCGGTGTAAGTTGCTTTCAGTTAAAGCAGCTCAAGTTTTAGTCTGGGAGTAGCTTAAGCTGTGAAACCGGGAGGATAAAATAGGGCTAAAACTGAAAATAATAAAATAAAGCTTAATAGAATTATTTTTGAAGAACAAAACTAATAAACATGACAAATATTTATTCAAAATAATGGTACTGTCACCATTCTGTTTAGTTTTGTTCATAGACTTTCAGTTTGTTTTCATTTGTCATATGTTTCTTTGTTCAGTTTCCCGCCACTCGTCTGTCTTCATGGTTACCGTCATTATGAATTAATTTAGTTCAGCTGTGTCTGTTTAATCATCTCGTTTGTGTTCACCATTTTAAGTTGTTCCTTCTCCTGCACTCCTTGTCCGGTCACCGTTATGTGAGATGTGTTGTGCTATTGCCTATCTGCTTTGAGAGTACTTTATATTAAACTATGTTTGGGAACTGTATTTACCTGTCTTCCTGCCTACACACACCCGTGACAGGTATATAATTAATACTCAGATAACCCTAGATCATAGTTAGTGTTTGGGATTTCAACAAACACCACAGCTATATTTAATTTTGCACATCCTACACTGAGAACAAAAATGAAAAAGGACCAATTAATGTTGTTTGGGACCCCTTGATTTGCTTTTTTACCCCAGTTTTTCGATAAATCTTATTTTGTGTTCCACTGAAGAAAGTCATATTGAAATTACATGAGGGTGATTACATAATTTTTACCATTCACGTTTCTCAAAAATGTATGAATATAGTTGTTTTTGCAGCTTGTCTTTAGCATGTGGCCTTTAATCAGCTCATAATAAAATAGTTGAATCCTAAAAGCTGTGTTCCATAAAAAGCTAATCCTTTACAGTAGAATAATAAATCTGTTTTAAGCACTCTCTGTAATGCATTATGCTCTTTAATTCTTCTTTCCATCCATTTCTGTCTTCTACAAATACAGGACTGCTGGGTCATTTTTCACAGGCACGCACACATACCCGGCCACACACCCTCGGCACACTGCTATCAGGTAGTTGGCAATGGCCCCGGTTTGAGAAAAAGACTCAACAACAGAGGCACGTCAGCTCCTGACCCTGGCCCAGTATTGCTTCTCTACAGACAAGCATCATGGGAAATTAGAGAGAGGTCAGTATAGCTGTTCAACTCTTGCCAAAACACTGGGAAAAGATCTGCTAATCCATGTCTCATATGAGAATGTCTAAACGTTTTTCCTAAGCATCGCTGAGAATGAGGATAGTTTTTAGTGGCACAAAGTACTGGATTCCTCCCCCTAGCACGATGTGTCGCTTTCAAGGCTGAGAAAGGCATTTATACATCCATCACATATTTATGTATGCATCTGTTTATTAATTAATTCATAATTCATTCTGAACAGTTAGGAAGTTATAGAAATCCCAGTTATGTTATACAGGTATCCAGTCCACAACCTCTCCAACATAAACCAAATAGGCTACATTTTATGTGTCTGATTAAAATCTTTGTGTCTGCTGAAACATTTCAGCATTTTTGCACGCAACTCTGGTATTACAATCCAAGGACGAGTAAATAGAAGCATTTTTAATTGTATAAATATCATGCAGGATAGGGTTGGGTACCGAACTTGGTACTTTTATGGGCACCGACCGAATTACGTCGGTACTACCGAGTACAGATTCACATTAAATCAATCTGTACCAAATATCGGTACCTGGGAACGCATCTGGTGGTATAGACTAGTGTCTGTGAATATTAAACCGCAAAAAGACTATTTAAATACGAATCCTGAGTGTCTGTGTGAATGAATGGCGCTGACCCGCAGTTTATTTACACACACACACAGAATTTGCGTGTGTTGGTCGCGTGTTTCCATCTCATACGAGGACATGAACACATGTCCGTCATCTCCAGAGACGCTCTGAGAGTCACTTCATGAGCATTTTACCATTTCATTTGAGAAAAACTACCGTCATGTCATAAACACACAGAAAGGGCTTCACGGCAACTCGTAGTTCGGTTTAACTATATATATTACTGTTGTACAGTAGAATTTAGATACGTCTCAGTGTAATAATAATAAATTATCAAAACTTTATTTTTTAAGTAATATATCATCATTTTTCTTCCATGTTTTAATTAGAACAGTGTAAAGCTCAGTTGCGCAGCTTTGTTTGTCAAAAAAGTTTAATTAAATTAAGTTAAATTAGTGTTTAAGTCTTTATTTGATTACCAGAAAATACACAACACAGAATTTGTGTGAAATCTTTTTATAGAAATTGAATGAAAAATAAAAAAATAAAAATAAGGTTGTTTTTATGAATTCAATTAATTAAGTAGCTAGTATATTACAGTGAACAAACATCACAGACAATGGCAGACAAAGGCAGCTCTGGCATAATGTCAATAACACTTCTATAAATGACTTACAGTTTCTTTACAGTCATTGATGTATCCCTAAAGTACCGAAAAAAGGTACCATTAGGTTAAAATGTGAACGGTACCCAACCCTAATGCAGAATATATGAACAGAGAGAAGGCACAAGAGCATGACATAACTCTCATTAGAGTTTAGATTCTCTACCCAAGCCAGAATTTGACCCGACCAGCCGAGCCGGGCCCTTGATCAAGCATTTGTGGTTTTTTTATCATTACTTTATTAGCCTAACTGGTGGGCAGAAAGCAATGTCATAATCAGAAATAATATATATATATTTTAGCAAAGTAATAACTAATACTACAACTAAGAAACAAATCAAAGTCAGGATTAGTCTAAAAAAGTGTGTTAGACCCACAGCACATGCAGTGATGAAGCAGAACAGAACCGCTGTGAGACGCCAGTCATGAGCTGCTTGCGTGAACCCTGCACATTGCTTAACTATTACTTTTAGTTTCGAATTGTTTCATTTAAAAGATTTCAAGCTTTCTATGCACAAAATTCTCATGTCTGTGAGGCAAGTAGCTGCTGAGTTTTGGTTTATTAATGAGACATATTCATGAGCAATGCAAGTGATCGATCTCTCAATGTCACAATTATTATCTGCTATAGCCTATTTGCTTCTTATTTATTAAATCCAGGCATTTGGCTGATGAAACATTGATTCAAATTAAGATCCAATTTATACAAAACAAAATTCACTTTAAAGAAAGGCTTTCTACAAAACAAAACTTAATGAAGTGATCAAAATCATGTCTGACCCACTCGCATCTTTGCACTTTTTTCATAATCAATATAGCCTAGATGAAATTTAAAAATAACATTATAATATTTAAACATAAATATGAAACAAAATACATTGTTTAATGGCTACAACAAGTATAGTAGGCTAACGTGAAAGATAAATGTCATGTTCTGAGCAGGATTTGAGCGAGCGTCATTTTACCGGTTTGGGTTCATGAGTGGAGCGCTGGCATAGAGCGGATTATTGAACTGAGCGTCACACCGCTCCGCTTCACTCATTACAGGCTCGTTCTCGTCAGAACGCCCACGTATTAAAAAATGGTTGGGTTTAAATCGGGCTCAGGCTCATAATTACAGTTAATGTGTTGGGCTGGGCCGGGCCGGGCTTGGGCACAACGTGCACAGGCTCGGGTAGGGTAGGGCTTGATTTATTTTTTGGCCCGATCGAAGCTCTAACTCTCATGAGAGAGTACACTTTAGCTTGCTTTTATAAAGAGTAATTTAAAGGGTTAGTTCACCCCAAAATGAAAATTCTGTCATTAATTACTTACCCTCATGTCGCTCAACACCCGTCAGACCTCCGTTCATCTTCGGAACAGAAATTAAGATATTTTAGTTGAAATCTGATGGCTCTGAAAGTCCTCTATTGGCTCAATGGCACCGTTCACTCTCAAGACCCTTAAATGTACTAAAGACGTCGTTACAAAGTCCATCTCACTACAGTGGTTCTAAAATAACTTTATGAATCGGCGACAATAGTTTTTGTGCAAAAAAAAACCCTAATTAACGACTTACATAGTGATGACAATTTCAAAACAAAGCATCATGAAGCTTCGCAGCGTTATGAATCAGTGAGTCGAATCATGATTCGGATCGCGTGTCAAACCGCCAAACTGCTGAAATTTGGCGATTCAAACCACTGAATCGACTCAGTGATTCATAACGCTTCGAAGCTTCATGATGCTTTGTTTTGAAATCGTCATCACTATGTAAGTCGTTATTTAGGGTTTTTTTGCGCACAAAAACTATTGTCGCCGATTCATAAAGTTATTTTAGAACCACTGTAGTGAGATGGACTTTGTAACGACGTCTTTAGTACCTTTTAAGGGTCTTGAGAGTGAACGGTGCCATTGTGCCAATGGAGGCCTTTCAGAGCCATCAGATTTCAACTAAAATATCTTAATTTATTTAAGATTTATCTAAATAAGTCGATATTTTGAATTTGATGAAAGAACGGGATCAAGCCCTAAAAGTTTCGCTTAGAAGCAAATTGAGCCATGATAGATACCGATTTAATATGTTAAGGAATTGTGTGGTAAAGAAATTAAGAAAAGCCAAAGCTGACTTCTTCCTGACTATAATAGAAAAAGCAAGTGGCAATCCAAGAATGATCTGGAATCAGTTAAAAATATTAACAGGACAACATAATGTAGATAGGAAAATTCTTGAACTTAAAATACAAGAAAAGATAATTAACAATCCAGTTGAAGTAGCAGAAGAATTAAATCATCACTTTATTGATTCTGTAGCAACTATTGTCCGTAGTTTTTCGCCTGAATACATAAATGTGTGTCCAGTTAATACAATGGAGCCTGCTTTTAGTATAAGGCCTGTTACTGAATTAGATGTTATGAAATCGATTAGATCTCTTAAACCTTCCAGAGCAAAAGATAAATATGGTATCGATGTAGTCATGCTTAAAGAGTCTAGTATGACATTAATTAAACCTATTACTAGAATTATTAACCTTTCAATTACTCAGGGTAAATTTCCAAGTGTTTGGAAGCCAGCCATTGTTGTCCCAATTTTTAAAAGCGGTGATCCATTCTCTATTGTTAATTATAGACCAATCAGTATTCTACCCACTGTTTCTAAGGTTATGGAGAAATTGGTTGCTGAGCAGATTACTCGTTATTTGAATGATAGTACTTTTACTTTGAATCCAATGCAGTTTGGCTTTAGAAAAAAGTACTCAACTGAGACAGCAAATTGTTATTTTATAGACAATATTAAAACTCTTTTAGATAAAGGTGGTGTAGTAGGAGCTGTGTTCCTTGATCTGAAGAAAGCATTTGATACAGTTAATCATAGAATTCTCATATCAAAGTTATCAAGTTTTAATTTTTCCTTGCATACACTCCGTTGGATAGAATCTTACCTGTCAGATCGTTCTCAGTGTGTGCGAGTACAAAATTATCAATCAACTGATTTAGTTGTGTCTACTGGCGTCCCTCAGGGATCCATTCTGGGTCCTCTGATTTTTGCTTTATATATAAATGATCTATTTTCTATATGTTCTGGTACTAATATACAAATGTTCGCAGATGATACTGTTATTTATTTACATGGTAATACTTTGTCACAAGTTTCTAATGAACTTACAATATCTATGGCAAATGTATCAGCATGGTTAAAGGAAAATTGTTTACAACTGAATGTGTCTAAAACAGTATGCATGTTTTTTTCTAAGTCAAACAGAATTGGAAATGAGCCAGATGTTTTTGTGTCTGGGGTGAGGTTGCAGGTAGTTTCGCAATATAAATACCTTGGAGTATTGATTGATTCTAAACTTACATTTAAAGCTCAGGTAAAAAAGGTCTGCAAGCAGGTTAAATGCAATTTTTATAATTTTAAGCTCACTAGAGATTGTATGTCACTAGAGGCTGCTAAGATGTTTATGCATTCTATGGTTATTACTCATATTATTTATTGTTTAACAACCTGGTCTCAGGCAAGTTCAGTGACTCTAAAACCATTAGAGGCTTTATATAAACGTACACTCAAAGTTCTAGATAGGAAGTCTGTATATTTTCATCATTGTACAATATTGAAAAAATATAATTTGCTGAGTTGGGAAAATATGATTAAATATGCCAATGTGTGCTTGATGTATAAAATTATCTATGGTTTAACTTCTCCCCCTCTCAGCCAATTAGTTACCATCAGAACAACTGCTTATCGCTCCACAAGAGGTGCGTTAAGAGGAGATTGCATTATACCACTCCGGCGGAGTAATTTTAGTCAGTCTGCTTTCTCTGTTAAAGCTGCACAGCAATGGAACGCTATTCCAGCAACTATAAGAGAATTAGATACATATCAATTATTTAGAGTTCATGTGAAGAAATGGTTTATTAATAATCAGGTCTGTCAACATTGAATTTATATCTGCTTGCTGTACATTTATTGTTTCTTATTTCTTATTATAAATTAAGTTATTAAATTATTTCTTATTTTGTCTTATTATATTGAGATGGTTTTTATGTAGTGTGTTATGTATTTTACCTGTATTTGTATTTTTTAGGGTGACTTGTAATATTCTGTCCAGGGACTACAGATGAAAAATAGCCTTTAGGCTAATTCTGGTGCATTTACAGAAATGTTTTATTAATGTGCATTGTCCCTGTTAACTAAACAATCAAAAAAAAAAAAAAAAAAAAAAAAAAAAAAAAATAAATAAAATAAAAAAATTTCTGTTCCGAAGATGAACGGAGGTCTTACGGGTGTCAAACAACATGAGGGTAAGTAATTAATGACAGAATTTTCATTTTAGGGTGAACTAACCCTTTAATAATATACGTTAAAAGAATATACTTAAGTGCAAACTCAATGTAAAGTTTTCAAATAATTAATTGCATGTTACTTTCAGTTAAATTTAAATGTAAAAATTGCTCAATTAGCTGAACTTTATTACCTGAAGTGATTTTGACCCACTTCCATGTCTATATAGATTTTCATGACTACTTATATTTGTGATGATAAAATTGCAATTTATTACATTTAAAATATATTAGCTTTAATGTTAGTTAACGCATCAAAATAATTGTACTTTAAAGCACAACAAATATGATTTAAAATGTACTAAAGTTTAAATGCAAAATTGCATTATTTCAAAGTGAACTTTAAAAAAAAAGTAATGAAAGTACACGTAAGTGGCCTTTTAATTAATATTATATGATCTGCGATTACAGTTTTTGTTTAAAATATACTTTTAATATTTGAAATACACTACCAGTTGACATTCAATACAATTAAGCACACGTCTTTCTAATAAGAGAACACTTGGCACATTGTATCAGTGTGGAGAGTTGAATGGAAACAACTTTGCATGTGCAAAGTGTGGAAAAAATTAAAGTTCCATCCATTTTACATTATCCTTAACTAACCTTATAGAAAATTAACAACCTTAAACCAGTCAAAAATCAACAAATCATTCAAATATTTTCCTTCCATGACTAATGTCTGATATTTGACCTCACTGTGGTTAGTATTTTATTGTGGGGAATTCGTTTTTCGTTTCATTGAAAAGGCATTTGGTCTTTCTTTCATCTTTTTCAAATGTGAAAAATTAGATGTTATTACTGAATGTTCCTTGGAAAAATACATCTTGCTTTTACAAATTTGTGATGAGTTGTCGAGCATGTTTGCATTAAACCTGCAGGTGTTTCAAGTGTCATTCCACAAGCCAAAACCTGTCAACAGATTTCACATTTACATTTACAGTGTTAAACCAATAAAAATAAGATTAAGATTCTAATAAGTTACAAATTTAAAAGTCAAACCATTCGTTACCCAAAAGGATTTGTTAGCGCATCACTTCAGTGTCTGGGGTGCATATCATAATCCCTACCACAGACGATGTGAACTGTAGGGACGCCTGAAGCCAACAGAAAATAAAGGAATGTCTGGGAGAACAATTCTCATCATTTATTTGGCTGCAAAGTGTCTTATAAAGTATATTTTTCATCTTGATTATAGTTCGGCATAACATAGGAATTCATTTTTCTGAAACCAAGTTGAGTTGTAATGTCAACACCCTACAGTTGAAGCCAAACTCCAGATTATTTAGATTTGTGCATCATCTAGACCTGCACCAAACCAGCATAAATTCAGCCTGGACCATGATGGAAATTTGTGCTGGCATTAAATGGTCTTTACAACAGGCTAGCAATATAGTGCTTTTTTTCCATAATTAATTTTTTATGGTTTCTACCTCTAAAAGATAACAGTGACTTAATATCTATTAATTTCAACTTTATTTAAACTTCTATCCCACAAATCACCTCAGGCTAAGACTGTAACCCTGGTTCCTGGTATTGACGCTATGGGGAACCCCATCAGCATTATCAGTGTCTGAGGCACGTGCAAACAAAAGCCAATAATCATTGGCAGACAGCAGTGCATGATGTCACATGGGGAGGGCGCCTATAAAAGGGTACCTGAGTTACATGTCATCAACTCTTTTGTCTGAAGGATATGCGCCGGCAGGCCCAAGGTGAGGCGCAACGTCTCGTTCCCTTTCGAAGTGGAACTTTAACACTGCGTCTTGTAGGGCTGTACGATTAATCGAAAAATAATTGAAACCGATATTCAGAACCTCTAACCAACGTATTTTTCCCATGTCGGTTATTTCGGTTTTTAGTCACGTGACTCCGCCCCTTCAGTCACTTCAAGGGCAGTTTGCAGGCACACAGAGATGCAGGAGCAGTTATCTTTGTTTATAGATGCCCAGAATCACTATAGTAACTGCATGTTTTACACAGTTTATACAGGTCAGTTAATTGCCGTTCTTATAGCCTACGCGCTGCCACACACCCACACACACACAGTGCGCGCAAGCCCCGAACCCAGATCGCTTTCACTTTCATCCTCATAAAGTTTGTCAAGTAAATTCGTTTAAAGGCTTGAACATTTAACGCGATTGTGCACTATTCAAAAACAACAATTGTCCGTTCAGTGCTCAGTTTTTTACTGTGACGCGCGCGCGCGCCCTGAAGGCAGGGCTCTTTCACCTGCGTCCTCACAAAGCTTTGTCATTTGTATGTGTTTTAAGTCCTGCCAGTTTGAACATTGAAGCGATTTTAGACCATCAGATGTGTATTATGTTGAACTAATGCCTGATATATTGTGACAAACGAACACTCAGACAGAAGCTCGCACATCACGTGAAGATCGCGCGCAGAGAGCAGCTCAGAAACGCAGTGTCAACGCTGTCCTGTGACTAAAGTAAAGTCACTAAAGTAGCTTAGAAACTCAACCGTTATAGGCATATATTTTAATACCTTTGAAGTAAGTACAAACCACAGCTTCATAATAAATAGAGACATATGAGTAATTCACATACAATCACTCTCTCATTAATGCATTCAAATAAATGTGATGTAGGCCTACTGTGTTAATTTATCTGTATCTGATGTACAACTAGCAGAAATCTGCCCCATAGACAATAACTGCTGAAATCACAAAGAAATGCACTTTTTCATTAGAAAAAAAAATCCACCTTTAATAGTAGAAAATATTTACAGTAAAAACCTTATCAGGAACTTACTCAAAAACTTTATGAGGGAAAAAAATGGAAAGCAAAAAAAAAAAAAGCAACATAATCGTTCATTAATTGTAATCGAGGTAAAATGTTCAATTAATCAAGGTTTTTATTTTTGGTCAAATTGTTACAGCCCTAATGTCTTGGTATTGACACTATGGGGAACTAATACCCACTACACCATGCTGAGGGAACGTCTGCCTCACTAGGCTGTTAATATGCACAAACATAGTGGGCATATTTTAAATTGACTCTACGGATTTCCCAGCCAGAGAAGCATGTTAATCCCATGGGCACATCCCATGTGACTCATATATCGGAGCTACTCCCTAAGCCAATACTCCCTGATACTAGGAAATATCCCCAAGCTTCTATGCTCTACAGTAAGGGAAGTCCCACCTTCCTCCCTCCCTTGCGGAACAGGTCTCAGCCCTATATGGCCCCAAAAGCAGAGCTCTAAAGGGTAAATACCCAACATGGTATTGGTCAGGCATATCTCACCAGTATTTGACTACCACATGGGAGCTTCCACTCCATTTTAACAACCCTATAGTGATTAAGGAAGAATAGCTCATTCCCTGACTTGAGTTAAGGCATTTCTCCAGGACTCATTATAGATAATGGCTAAACTATAAAATGCTACAATGATAAAGAGGGACGCCATAGGTGATCCACCTCTACTCTTCAGTTTGTAACTGTGATCATCCCTATAGAAGCACCCCACCAAAAGGGAACATATCCCTCCTTCAAGAAGGGGAGGGAGGTAAACGAAACACAGGGACTAATTGCCCATTGTAGTTCTGTTCACCCTGCTCTACCCTAAGCGGTACTTGAAAAGACTAGACCATAGTATGAAGAAGATAACAAGGAGGGATGACTCTATCATCGAGAAGAAAGATTTTCCCTTTCTCTTTATCGAAGATGGCCCTCTGTGGCAACTTTATATAGCAACCACACCACCCTCCGGTCTTGTCTCCGTATATGCCTTGGCATGAGCCTCAAGGTGGTAAGCAGAGGGACTTATTTGATTAAAATCTGCCTCTACTCTGCCCACCTGTGACCCCATAATCAAGGCTGCCGCACTGCTTCAGCTAACATGGGGCCTGAACCGCGAGGTGCAAAGACCTGACTTCATCGCATTAGAAAGAAGCTCCAACACCGTGGCTCATTCCATTTCCTCAAGAGCTGAACATGCTCCCTCCATTGGCACCAGGAGATAAAGAGCTCACATAAGCTCTCCAACTGGGGCGTCCTCGCATAATGTTGCCCACCTAGTCTCTCCATGCAAACTGCATGGGAGAGACTATATGAGCCGAATATAAATTCCTCCATGATTTGACACAATGTGAAGATATAGAAGTAATAAAAGGCTCGCAAACTTATATGCGGGACAACAGAGGAGGTGGATTATTAATAACACCTGCCTCAACTCTCTCTGCATCTTAATTCCTCAGAATAGGACACGTTAAATTAATCAGTGAGTGGCCACAGAGCGGCTTCCTGAACCGACATGAAAGCAACCTAGCAGGAGAAGCCCAATTCATAGTTTTGTCGCGGAGCCTTGGAGGGCAAAACCGCCATCGAACTGCAGCACAAGCCTGTCAAATTTCCATCTTAAAACAAAAATATGTGAACAAAATGCACGTTTTAGGCACTTATGATCCATATACAGCAGCGCTTTAGTATTTCAATCACTAAAAACAGCAGGACGTTTTTAAAACGCTTAACGTGAAAAACACCATAGGGTGAGTTGCACCAATAAGGTTTCAATTAAGTAAAGTTTAACGCTAATGAAGGATTTGTTGATATGGTTTTATTTTAAATTGATTTGTTGCACCACTTCTTTACAAAAATTTTGTAACTGATTTTTCAGAATTGCGACTTTATATCTTTATTTCTCACAACTATTTATTAACATTTTAACTTTATATCTCACTACTGTGACTTTCTCACAATGCAGCTTTATTTCTTCTTTTAAAGCTCTCAATATTATTTTGAAGGCCAGAAATGGCCTTCCATAAGATTACTACATAAAATACACGCTTAGGAGCATCAAGTAAAAACAAATCACAGTAAGTACTACGTCATGTACGAAATAAATTTGGAAAGGAATTTACAATGCACCAATGTCAGTTGCAGAGAGAACAGGCAGTGTGACAAGTGAGAAAAATGAGGAAAGGAAATGAAGGTAGTTGGAGCGAAGATAAACCTTGAATAGTAATAGCTCAAGTGCCACAGTCTGATTAGAGCATGTTAAACGGCCATCTGATGGTATGTTTGGAGTACTCCTTCGACTATTAGCAAAACATAACCCTTACCCTCTGTTCTTTCATCAGGGCGCACATGAAGGACAGTGACAGAATGCACTTTCTGAAGATTAAATCTAAGAACGTGCTGATTGTTTTGCAACCCCACCACAAATAGTTCTCTGCGAACAACTAAAACAATGGCAGTGCCAATTTCAGACTAAGAATTAGCATGTGGTGTGTTCTCGCCATGCTCAACTGACATGTAAACGCTCCGGTGTTGCTTATTGCATAATGCGAGCCTGAGACACATTCGTGAGATATGATAAACATAACCCTGAGTGGCAATGCCAAGCTTTGTTTGGGTTTGACTGAGCTGAATTCAAAACACAAAGCTGGGGAAAATAGATGAACTACTGTGTGAAAAGACTGATAACCAGACTGTGAACGTCCGAGATATCAGGACAAGTGGTTTAGAGCCTTGCTTTCTTGATGACATGTTTGTTGGTCTTCAAGGAAATCCGAAGACGTGTGGGATTGTTTTAAATCCGAACAGCATCTCCTAGTCGTCTCCTAGTGGATGCACGTGTTGTTGAGGAGGTGATGTGGATGGGTTAGGGTGGCCTCTGCCTCCTGTGAACTTGACCACAGGGTCTCTGGGTTACTGTATAAACAGAGATGTCAAGTCCAGGCAGATTTATAGTGCTAGGGAAACCTTTATGGATTGGGAAAGATTGAGGGCCTGACACTGCCCATCGGAGAGGGGGAGCTGGAACATCTGTCTAAGAAGCAGGACAGCTCAAGCGTTCACAGACGCTAACAGACGAACGAGACGAGAGGAGATGAGAAAGCAAAGCAAGAAAAAAAAAAACACTTGAGCATGTGTGGATGATATCAGGTTGCCAGACAAACCATGATAAGTACATTGTAAAAAGTAAATCTGTGGAGAAAGGGAAAATGTCCAAGCCGATAATTACCTGTACCTTTTCCGTTAAGTTTACAAAATCTCCTTCAACCCTAAAACACAACACAATACAATGCCATGCAAAATTCAACACTTAGGAAAACCACCTGTGAAAAGCCAGTTCTATTTTTTGATTTTCTTGGTTAGGGATAATTCCATCATATCATTCTGCAAAAATTATGGGAAAGTAAATGTTCACTCGTTCTGAAACGAATAATAACATTTAAAAATGTATAACCTGACAAATTACATTAAAAAAATGATTTTAATTTTAAGAAATATTTTTTGTAGGTCAGATAAAGAAGAAATATATTGAAATAAATGCAGGTTACCAGTTTTTTCCCGTGTATGTTTTAGATCTTAAAACAAAGATCTTAAATCAGAGCAGAAAGTCTGAAATTCATAAAGTTATTGCATTAAATGTTGCATGGATTTCAAAAAAATTATATCTTGTTTTCCAATACAAATATCTAAACATCTTTAAAACATTTTACTTGAGATGCAAATATAAAATAAAGTCTTAAAATGAAATTTAACACAATTTTGAATTACTTTTCAATCACTTCCCTATGAATTAAGCAGATTTTTCTTGGCAGATATTTGTTCTTGTTTTGATCATAAACTCATTTCATTTTAATCAATTTCACAAAAAACAAGACTTACTATTTTATTTCATTTTGTATCTTCTGTAAATGCTTCTTGATTTAAGAATCTTTAGAAATTTGCACTTGAAAACAAGACAAAAATACCGAGGAAGGAATAAGGAACTTATTTTGCAGTGTGAACAGGAGATACAGTAAAAGTTAATATGTTTAGTAGTTCTAGTAGTATTTCATATTCTAGTAGTTGAGAGCAGAGCGATTCAAGTTTAAAAGTTAAAAAGGTAAAATCCTCTGTTCATTAGTCTCATTCATTTGTTTGGTGCTTTTTGAGAGTTCAAAATTAAAATTGGGTGTTTCCTTTATTGGTTTTTGCTTTACCGTGAAATGAGAGTTCCGTGTCTTTATTAAAATCAAAACATTAATGATTTATCTCACCCACCTGCAATTAATTGGAATTAGGGCTGTCGATTTGACGCGTTAGATTAATCAGTTACGGTATGAATTAACGCGTTCAAATTATTAACGCATTTAAGGCACTTGCCCCGCCCCAAACCTACTTAGGTCATCTCATATTTCATACAGTTGATTGATGAAGAATATGATGCAGGGCAACAACTCACTGTGTGATGAAGCCTATAGAATGCAGTTAGAATGGCCATAAAATTCAAGATATGAGGCTAAAATGTCCCTGTTTGAGTTTTAGTCTCAGGTGTTTTTACACTGGGCACGTTTGTTGTGGTCCGCGCCAGAGCGCGATTGTTCCCGCCGGTGCTCTGCGCGAATACACTGCAGGCTCACTCGTATCTTATCCAAGGTAAATCATCAACACTATCATTCCTGACATGTGTTTTATTAAACTAAATTACAGCGGCATCTAATAAAATGTATGCCCAGGTTACTTGCGCATCGAGTCCATGTTGCTTTCGCATTCACATGAATTGCGGGACAGTTCGAGCGCAGGGTTGGGCAACTGAACTCAGAACACGTCCTTCAGGCAGTCTCGGGTTCAGTACCCCTGAGGTCAGCTGAGCTCGCATGACAGCTTACACATTCTCAATTTATCAGGTGAACCGTGCCCCGCTTCGAACTACACTGACAAAGTGAAAACGCCCCCACATTTACATCATGATATAAAAGCAAAATCTCACGAACGAGTGCAATATCACATGAGTTCTGTTTTTCTGTCCAGAATAGCATGAAATGAGTGCAAATGCAATACTGATCTTATACAGCAGTTTAATAAAATGAACAAGTAAGTTAATATTGTGTTTAGGAAAATATAAAGACAAACAGAACAGTTAATCTCCGAGCAATTCACAGTGGCGTTTCATTTCTGAATCCGCGTTTTGAACGAATCGGGTGAACCAGTAGGTGCGTTTACATGGAGCACTGTAATCAGTTTAAAAGTCCAATCCGAATGAAAATGCTCCATATAAACACCTCAATCGGAATAAAAATGGCCAAACCGAAAGAAATTGTTTGTCGGTTCGGTTTGAGAGGGGTGGGATAAACCTTTTCATGAACCGATCAAACGAAAAATTCCACCATGTAAACGACCTGATCCGATTACTGTGAGTGCACGTCTTTCTGTGACGTGATATACAGCGCGCGCCTCCTCAACTGAAGAGCGCGCACCGCGCTCACACCAGGCTAATGTTGACAAGAGAGGAAAGTTCCTTTGTCTGAGGTATTAAACTTTTTTATTTGGTAACAAGTTATAAACCTAATGTTGGAATAATGACATAGCCTGGCTACACCATCTCATCTTGACAGCGTTTGTCCTAGGCTTCAACTGCGCCTGACAGAAGAATTTATTTGATTCTTACACTTTACAACAAAGAATACATAACTTTTATAAAACTGTATAAGTCCTGGTGGCCGTTTAGAGTTGCCATTGCAAGGGGAAACATTCATGCTGGCGAGGACATGTGTCGATATTTCTCTCTGTTTCTCGTAAGTTATATATAAAAAAAGTTCAACAACTGCTTCAAATTGGTTAAGTAACATTACCCACGGTCTTTAATTACTTTTGTTAATATTTATACCTCTGTGATTATGGTATTTTTCCTTAATCATCTGAATTTTTATGCGTTTATTATGTAGTAGCCTAATGATGCTGAGCACGTCTTGACTTTCATTTATGTTTCACCGTATATCCTATGTTTTTATTAATCATTTGGGTGCATTTTATTGTTAATTTTGCGTTTTTCAAAATAAATTATTTGAATTCATTTTGAGGCTGCATGCATCATTCACAGCTGTTGAAATAGCCATTGTACAGGACATAAGTTAGGTTAAACTACTGCATGTCCGCCCACAGAAAAATAAATAAATATAAAAATGACCAAAACAGAACTATTGATCCACGAACATCGCAGTTATTATAATTGGCAACACTACGAATCTATGCGACAGACAAACTGTGCGCGCATGTCACAAAATGATTCCGATTGAAACCATCAGCACATGTAAACACCAAATCGGTTTAGATAACGTCTCATGTAAACAGTCCACCGAATCTTACAATCGGAATGATTTTAATCGGAATGACAAAAAAGTGTGTTTTCGCATGTAAACGTGATTCAATGGACCATAAAGAGAACCAATTACATTTACTCCTGAACGAATCTGCCGTTTGAACGGTTTTGAATCGAATGAATGAAAGACTTAATAACTCACTCAATTAGACATTTACCACCACCTACTGGCAGTTTTAGTTTCTATTTTAGAGTATAATTTCATAAAAAAAAATCATATTTCCATATTAATAAAAACAAACATTAAAAGTATAGTTCACCCAAAAATATTTCTTTCTGAAGGTACTTTTTCTGATGTCTATTTGATTCGATTTTTTACGCAATAATGACTTTAAATGATCTTTTGAGAGTCATTTCTCAGCCAAATTTGATGTGTGATTAATTTGCGATTAATTAAATCGCCACATCGTGTTATAAATGAGATAAAACAATGTAGTCGCTTGACAGCCCTAATTGGAATGTTATTTTTTATTACTTGGCCCGCCTGACCCGTGGATATAACCACGATCAGGGCTTCACTGTCGAACGAGAATGGACAGGCCGGGAACCCACAATAAATCGTGTCGGTGGAAAAGGGGTATCTGAGCATGTGACTGCCTGTCTGAGTTTTGTCGCGTCACGAAATTTAACGTAGGTGACCGCCTCGTAATTCTCTATGCAGGAAAAACCCTGTAATACTACTCATTGTTTTTCTCCCTATGGAGAACATATTGGCGTATTGTATTTCCTTCAATATAGTCCTTACATTTTCTTTACTTGATCTTAAAAAGGTCTTTAAAAAGTCTTAAATTTATCTTCATAAAACCCTGCATCTAAAATGACTGTTTTTCTTTAACATGAGCAAGCATCTTAATAACGCAGTCCATTATGTTTTTGAGTCATTTGTCTACTTTTTTCTCCCCGAAAGGTGGCAAGACACAAAGAAAATTGGAATTAAGCTCTGGTGGAAATGACCCTTGGTGATGAAAAGACCAAGTTCCTGTTTTCGGCCCCAGCATCCAGCACGTAGCTTTTGAAGCAGTAGTCACGAACTTCACTTCCGTCCTGTGGTCTCTAACACCTACTCCTGCCAGGCTCTGATTGATTGGTGTAATGGGATTTCATACATGTGGAAGGGGGGTTCGGCACTTAATCATTAGCATGTTGATGAGCCGCGTTCACTCCATTATTCACCAGTAGTGTAGAGTGAGGGCTTGAAATGAAGCTCCCCAAATGGGACCTGTCTCAAGGTGGGTGCGAGACGGAATTGGAAACGACAATGACGTCAAATGTCATAAATGAGGCCTTCTCACCGTTAGACACTTTGAAATATGTCACTTAGGGCACCTGTCATCATTAGTGCCAATGACTGTTTTAATGGAATTTTTTTAATGGAATTTCGCAGCCTTGATCTAATCCGGATGAAGCGTGACATTTAATGCCCACTGTGGCATATTTTCTCCCATACAGCTCCCGGTTCATTGTGTGCTTTCTCTAATTATTATTGAAATGTCAAGTAAAAATGATTGGAATCAAATGAACACCATTTAATAATTCCGTCTATTTGTGGGCACAACTGCCGTGATCGAAATTACTACTGACCGCCCTCTCAATGAATAGAGGCATTACTGCCAAAATGCGTCATATGCTATTTCTTTCATACCGGAGCTTTGACTCTAATGATCTGAGAGGAAGCTTTGGTGGCATTTATGTCAAAGTAAACAGTAGGAATGAGGTAAGCAGCGAGTGAAATCAATAACAGTCCTCCAGGCCCACTTTTATCAACAAGACCTTTTGTTCAGTGAAATACTCTTCTCCACAGAGATCTCTCTGTTTGGCAGCTTCGGAGGGAACTATTGTACATCTACAAGCTTTGATGGGAAGAAAATGTCTTTATTTGAGTGAGAACCGGTGATCAATAGCTGCCCCTTAAACCAAGACATTGTCCTTTTCCCCTTTCCATCATCCTAAGCAGCCATATGGCAAAGTGATTTGAGACAGGCTTTGAATTTAAGATTTGGCCACAGTTACAAATTTGACCAGAGCCTTGACCCTCAAGCACCCTTGTGTCGTATATTAACCAGCCAGCCGAATGTGTGCTTTATTTGGCCAGATCCGCAACAGATGGCTTAGTTTTGAAATCCAACGGACCAAAAGAAGTTAAAAATAAAACAGAATATTGAAAGAAGTCTGTTGTTGGGCTTGTGAAAGCTCTTAAACGTCTAGCTACTTTCAGACTTATTGGTGGTGTTTGCTAAAACACGTTTCACTGTTGCTTTTGGTTGTACAGTATACTGTATTTGAACAAACCACACGTATTACTTCAGTATTTAAAACTGCACACGTCTGTTTTACACACATTAAAAAAACTTAAATAATGCAAGTTGTTTTTTCTAAAATAGAGAAATATGAAGGAAAACTGCAAAAATAATAAATAACTGAATAAATAAATGAACAAATAAGGGTTACTGATGCATTAAAAGCATGTTTACTGCAGACAATAAAAGATAGACACATACATGTAATAATAATAACATTTAATTTGTACAGCACCTTACATATACACCGATCAGGCATTACATTATGACCACTATGATTCACATGTGCAGTGAATAACACTGATTATCGGTGATAGCAAGTGAACTATCTGTGATAGTGAAGTGAGTTGATGTGTTAGAAGCAGGAAAAATGGGCAAGCGTAAGGATTTGAGCGAGTTTGACAAGGGACAAATTGTGATGGCTAGATGACTGGGTCAGAGCATCTCCAAAACTGCAGCTCTTGTGGGCTGTTCCCGGTCTGCAGTGGTCAGTCTCTATCAAAAGTAAGGAACAGTGGTGAACTGGCATTTTGTTAGCAAAAAACTGGCTCACGCATTGATGCCCGTGGGGAGCGAAGGCTGGACCGTGTGGTCCGATCAAACAGACGAGCTACTGGAGCTCAAACTGCTCATGAAGTTAATGCTGGTTCTGATAGAAAGGTGTCAGAATACACAGAGCATCTCAGTTTGTTGCGTATGGGGTTGCTTTGCCGCAGACAATCAGGGTGCCCATGCTGAGCCCTGTCCACCGCCGAAAGCACCAACAGTGGCACGTGAGCATCAGAACTGGACCACGGAGCAATGAAAGAAGGTGGGCTGGTCTGATGAATCACATTTTCTTTTACATCACGTGGATGGCTGGTGTGTGTGCAGCAGAGTCCTGCACGGATCCGATTTTGTAAATCCGCACCCGCCCGTACCCGTTTAAAATAGAACCGACACCCGACCCGCACCCAAAATAAAATCAGTTTAGCTTATCACATTATAGACACACTTCCCAAAATGTTTATTGCCAGCATACAGAAGTTATTACACGACAATTAACACAAGGACAACTTTAGCCGAAGCTGTCAAACGGCTACATCGTGAAGAACATGGTTATGTGTCCTTATCATCTCTATGAGGCACCTTCAGTTCTGTCCCCTTTTGAAAAAATACTGTTCGATAGAACTGCGTGTGCTTGGTTTGTTACCACAGTTATCTGCGTGCTTCCTCAGCGATGAAGTTCCACATTTGCGGCTATCCAATACGAAAACTTTAAGGCAGGTTTTGCATGCAGCAAAGCCTTTCACAATATTGTTTTCTTCATCTGAAATAACTCCAAATTTCTCCCACACACTGGACTTTTTTTGATGACATATTGTCTACAAGGGGTATGACCCGCGGGTACCCGAACCCATGAAGGACTTGCTTACCTGGGGAACACATGGCTCCAGGATGCACTATGGAGGAGGCAAGCCGGCGGAGGCAGTGTGATGCCATGGGCAATGTTCTGCTGGGAAACCTTGGGTCCTGCCATCTTGTGGATGTTATGTTGACACGTACCACCTACCTAAGCATTGTTGCAGACGATGTACACCCTTTCATGGAAACGGTATTCCCTGGTGGCTGTGGCTCTTTCAGCAGATAATGCGCCGCCACAAAGCAAAGATGGTTTGAGGAGCACAATACTGAGTTTGAGGTGTTGAGTGTTGGCCTCCAAATTCCCCAGATCTCAATCAAATTGAGAATCTGTGGGATGTGCTGAACAAACAAGTCTGTTCCATGGAGACCCCACATTACAACTTACAGGACTTAAAGGATCTGCTTCTAACATCTTGGTGCCAGATACCACAGCACACCTTCAGGGGTCTAGTGGAGTCCATGCCTCAACTAAATATGTAAATAAATAAATAAATAAAAGAAAGAATAAATGCATAAACCAGTGTATAATTACATTAATAAATACATAGAAATATAATAAATAATTATTCTTACTACTGATTGAATGAATACATTAGTAAATGAATCAATAAATTGATTAAATTAAAATAGAACCTCCCTGTGTATTTACTTGCTGAATATTATATACTTGGGCCAGTAATCAGCATAGAAACCACATAGCAAATTGCCAAAAAAATCTTTTTACAAAACCTCAGCCTGCCAGTAGCAACATCCTGGCAAACTTTTGTTTGTTCGTTTGTTTAAAAAAGCAGTACAAATCTGGTTAACTACTAGCTGCATCCTTTTGAAATGTAATTTCACTCCATTTGAAAGTTTTATTCTATGGCCGGTGATATGGGAGACCCATTTGTTTTGGAACCACCCTTATATTTCGTGCAACATAACAACCTGTAGCTAAGGACTGTTCCCAGACTGGATGTGGGAGGATGAATCAAAAAAGACATTTCAAAAAGTATGAACTCTGTTGTGCCTCAGGATGTAATCATGCTTGTATAAAAACAGCCATTGTTGTGCTCCAGGAAACTCGTCAATGATGAACTCTATTGAATGGCTGATTGATAGTAGGCTAACATTAATTTGCTTCCAGGATTGGATTCACAGTTTGACCTCCGCATGTTCCTGCAGCTCCGCTGGTCCAAACCTCATTCATTTCCAGCTGTTTTAATTGTCTCTCCTGACAGTAAGTCAGTAAGAAGTTTCCACACTGTAATTAAGTGTAAGATCCTCAAGACGGGCCACAGAATCACAGTGCGAGTTCCTGTCAGAGACCACAGGTGGGTGGTGAGATTAACCTCTAGAAGACCATTAAGGAAAACCATGAGCCGAACATCCCGGATAAATCTAAGAGAGGGATATAATGGTGGGAGAGCGAGTCCGTGTGCATGTGTGTGGTGTCAAAGGAAATCTCCTGCGGGTGGGATCGAAAGGAACAGCTTGAACCTGTGTGTTAAAAATGGAAGCGTTAGTTCCTAAAGAGGAGGAAGAGGTAGAGCGATCATACGACTGTTTTCTCCATCATTTCATTTGTGACTGTGGAGAAAAAAAAAAAAAGAAAGTCAATGTG
This sequence comes from Gobio gobio, assembly GCF_949357685.1. Taxonomy (NCBI): domain Eukaryota; kingdom Metazoa; phylum Chordata; class Actinopteri; order Cypriniformes; family Gobionidae; genus Gobio; species Gobio gobio. The sequence continues at coordinate 6,030,304 of NC_137119.1, forward strand.
TGTAAGCCGTTTGGAATAGCCAATATTAAAACTCTGGAAAACTGGAGAAACACCTGCTTTGAAAGTGAAGACAAAGTGGAGGGCTCAAAGGATATTAATGTTTTTGTTGCGTTTTTTCACGGTTCTGGGAATGATATTAAGATGTCAATGGGAGATGTGTGCTCAGCAATTGGTAACATAATCATATTTCAGTGCAGAAAACTAGTTTCCTCTTACACCGACACATTCTCGTTTCTGTTACAGCCTTGCGTGACCTGCGCTCACAAGTCATCGGTGCACCTCTCACATGTCCCTTTCTCCCGCTCGTGCAGTGAGACGGGGATACTATACACCGGAGGTAATCTTTAAATATGCCACACATTGCAATACATATACTGTAATATGAAAAAGGTTATACTACTTAAACCAGCAGCATAAAACAATGCGCAAGTTTCTATTTGGCTATTTTTAATATTAACCATTTGTCCACATGGACTAAGTTTCAAAGGCAGAGAAAGTTGATACATTCTTATAAAGCAAATGTTTTTTTTGCCTTTGGAATGACATGCACATATGACACACACAATGCACAATAGGACAAAAAATGTGTATTACGTGTATCAATTTTGTTTTCATGTTGACTTTTTTTTTGCTGCTATTATGGACCCTTAAGGACAAAGCGTTTCTGCTTGACTTGTGCGCCACTGATATCCCCATCTTACATTGTTGGATTCAAAACGTATTTTTATGTGAATTTTGAGATATCGCAAAAAAAAAAACGCTGGTTGGAAATGGCAAGATGCCAATAAATTTCGAATGTGCTCAAAAAATTTGTGCGCTCAATTGACCGTTCACAAAGACCCGCCCCCTTTAGTTACTTTTGCTATGTCCGACAAGCCATGGCGCTGTCACACCACACATGTTCTCACGTAGAGAAAATACATCGCGGAGCAAAGAGGACACTGACAACACGCCGACAGACAGGACAGAGCAAGTTACCTTTGATATGAAACAAAGCCTCAACTTTGAAATTGTCTTTTTGTTAAGAAATTTAAACAATAAATAGCGTTTTGTGGCTCTTTAATGTGTCGTGATCACTGTAGCGCCTCAGTTGAAGCTGCTCGTGAACCGATCATCTCTTCCTTCTAGTTAATTGATAAGCACCAAATAAACATGAATGAACACTAAAAGAAATGTTGTTTCAACCGTGGAAAGACGTCAGTACACACCGTTTTTCCAAGTTCAAGTCCACCGACGTTAATCTACTAACTCTCCTGACTGCTTTTGTCGGACAAAACGGCAGATTCGGCGATGTGATTGGTCAGATCGCCTGTCAATCAAACTAGCGGCGAATGGTGAATTGATGCTGACACATTTTAATCTGATAAGACATGTGCATAAACTTTACTGAAGAGACATTTACTGAAAAAATCCCCCGATGCTCAAGAAAAAACTCACATGGATTTGGCCTCGTTTACACTAGTAAACGAAAACGATTCTCGTCTACACTGGCGTTTTATAGAAACAATCTCTGATTACACTGCACGACCGAAAACCATTCATGCACACTGGGCATGAGCGTACAAGTGTAAGCAGTTGCCTCTTGCGCATGTAAACAGCTGCAGTATTATAAAATACAGCGTTTTAACTTCACAACGGCTGCTAAAAAGGACCACAAAGTCAGCAAAGCATGCAGTTCCGTCTCTGTTATTGTTTACACAGTCGTCGAGGCTGGTATGTTACAGAGCCGCTGAGAGAGACGGCTCTGGGCTGCGTTTCCCAAAAGCATTTCCCTGCTCTGTTATTGTCATGTTCTGGTAGTGTAATGTGGGCAGCCACGCCATCATTTTCAAAAGTCTCTGTTTTGGTCCGTTTACACTGAAACGCAACCCCGGAGTTTTCTAACTAAAACGGGGTCTGCAGCGAGTGTCAGTCTCTGTTTTCGAGGTAATGGTAGCAAAAGTTATGCGTTTAAAATGAAAACGCACTCGTGTAAACAGTGGATGGATTACTGGACTCATTGGAATCATCATAAGGGGTTGGTCATCATAAGGGCACCCTCATAATGGGATTTTGGCAATATTCAGAATAACTTTACCTCATGTAAACGCAATACTTCGATCAAACTAAAGCAATTAAGCTCATAATTAGGGATGGGTATCGAGAACCGGTTAGATTTTAGAACCGGTTCCAAATTGCCCAGAACTGGTGATTCGATAAGAAACGCGCATTTCGATTTCGACCTTCACACACACACACGTGCGCACAGAACGGCTTCTCATGGTGAATGAATAGTGCGCGATAATGAACTGAGTTCTCTTCCTCATCTTTTTGCACACGCGAAAGGACAAGAAAGGACAACAAAAAAATTGCAAAATACTCTCGTAAACAGTCAGTTATGTCGTTGACAGCAGATTTTCTTGACGCCGTCTCTATGATAACGTTAATCAAACAACAAAAGACGAGAAAATTCACTTGCTGTTCTAGACAGAATAACTTTTAACTATATTTGTAATGTATAGCCCATATTTTATTAATATAGTGCAGTTATTTTACATTTGATTACAGTTTCTGTAGGCTACATGAAAATGTTTATTTTAATTCTATCTTTGTTCAATTCTATTTATTTGTGCAATTGCTAATTTGTTTATTTGTTCTTTTTTTAATTACTGAGTGTTTACTTGTCTTTAATAATGCTTGAAATTTATAGTAGGCTTTTTTTTTTTAAAGTTGCTAGCCTGTTGATTTTTGTTCATGGTATTCAGCTACAATTAAATGTTTTGCAATAATAGCCTAATAATACATGTGTTTTTTACCCTATTGGAATCGAAATTAGGAATCGATAAGAATCAGAATCAATAAGCAGAATCGTAATCGTTAGAATTCAAACGATACCCAACCCTACTCATAATCGGAGTAAACATATTCGCATTAAACTATGTGGCATACACCGATTTTAATCAGAATAAACAGGCATGTAAACACCTTGATTGCATGATTACCACTCTGACCAAAGTGCACATGTGCTCGGATGTACACGTGTGTTGTTCACACAGCTTTATGAATGAGCTCCATCACATTATTCTGAAGTTTTCTCCTCTCTAAATCACTAAAATCTGTCTACACAACTCGCTGCGCAGTCTCTGCTCTGTATCTTCATCCAGACGCCGCAAAGAATGCGACAGCAGCATAGACAAACCCGCCATTGTGATATTTGTCACAGCGCTGAATATTGTCCAGTACGTCCATAAAAATTTATCTTTAATTTGATGTGAGTAGATAAAAACAATGGCCGGTAACATGCATACTGTATGCCTATCTGAGCATGGCATAACCATACTTTCACACGGCATGTAAACACATTAACCTGCTTTCTGTCGGCTTATTGAAGTGCACATGTGTGATAGGTGACAAAAAAACGCATACTTAGAACAGATTAAAATCTATCCAGACAGAGCGAGCGTTTTGCATTAAAGAAAGAAGGAAATATATCACAAAGCAGACTCTTTTAAGACCCAGAAAATTGTAAAAATGTGTTCTCATCTCATGCAGCAGAAGTAGAACAGGTTCAGTCAAAATGCTGCATCCGTGACTGCATGAGAGAATAATATGAGACGTAAATTTCCAGCTGACACATTGCAAGCTTTATTGCAAGGTTTACTTGCGTTGTCAGGTTACTGTTTTGCATGCAAACGAGGAAAACTGGTTATTTCAATAAGCTGATATTTGTGAGTTATGAACTTACTGCATGTAAACGTCCTCAGTGAGCAATAGCTGTACTACCATCAGTGGCGTGATACATTGCAAACATATGTTCTGCCAGCTACAGAAGCTATTAACAATCAAGAGTTCATGTTATTCACTTTTTATGAGTAATTAGTTGTTTAATGTATTGATACATGTTAGGTAGACTTTTTTTAGTGTGTCATAGCTGTTAAACTTAACTCTTTCCCCACCAGCGTTTAAAAAAAAAATGCTTTTAAACAAAAGTGTGCTTTTTTATCAACACTTAAATATGGGTAAGTTTCATAAAAAAGCAACATTTTGAGCAAAAAGCTGAGAAAAATCACGTTTTTGTCAAAGACTACATCCAGATCAGATTCAGAGCGATGATCAAACACAGATGGAGTAGATCGAGTTCATCAACACCCCTACTGTGCACAGTCCTATAGCTCATCCTGGGAAGACATTACATTCAGTAACATTAGATAGTTTTGATTTATATGATGTTTAATGTTGATGATCACGTTATTTTACATATGCATATGATTACATACGATCGCTTATTTTTTTGCGTCTTCTTCGCCTATGTTTTGATCAGGAGATTCTGAACTCATTCAGAAGATGTGTAATAGCGCCCCCTAGCGTGTAACAGTGAAAACACGGAAACCTGGAAAATTCTGTGTTTGGCAGGGAAGCGTTTTCTCAAAAGTAACAGAAAATTCTGTGTTTGGCAGGGAAATAGTTAAGTAGTCTCTACACAAAACAGGATGAAATCTACCCAAATAATTATTAACTCAGTTTTACTGAGTAGATTCTATAGGTTTAGTATGTTAATCAACACATCAAAATAAGCTTTCTACAAAAAAAAGATTATTAAAACATAATGATTGAAATTTAAAGTAAATCATAAAACGTTCTGTGGCGAGCAGCGAGGCCGAGGGACCGTGAGGGCGGGACGAGGCGGCGCTCAGAGAGGATGAGCGCCAGCTGCGAGCCGCAGCGATCTCGGCCCTTGCGGAGGAGTGAGGGAGTATAAAGGAGGAGTGACGACAGTGAGGGACGAGAGAGGACCAGGCCTGGACGTTTTGTGTTATGTTTTATTTTGTGTTCGCTGCAGTCGTCCGTGAGGGGCTGCAGCTTTTTATTTTCATTTTGTGTTTGTTTGTATGTAGGCGGCAGTCGACCGTGAGGGGCTGTCGCCGCCATTTTATTTTGTGTTTATTTCATTAAAAGTTTGTTTAATGTTCGCCGGTTCCCGCCTCCTTCTTCCCGTACAAACAACGTTTTACTACACGTTCATTTGACTTAAAGGTGTTAAGAAACATAGTCATGAAACTATACTCACTTCAAGTACACTTAAGTAATATACTTTTTAAGATTTGAAAAATAATTTAACTTTAGTTTCCAACTTACATGTATGATAAAACGTTAACGTTTTAAGTTTTTAGTACTTATTTTATGTTAATTCCAACACTACACCTCTATTGTTCACACAGACCATGTACTCAATACAGGGATGCCATTCTATACTGGCAGTAAATCACGGATAAGGTTCATGTCTTGACTCATGTTACAAATTTGTATTGTTTTTTGAAACTCTCTACCACAGTTTCTCCTAACAGCCCTGTGATTTAGCGGTTAAACTGTTATACTGTTGGCACTAAACATGTTAAATTGTTGTCATCCTTGTATGCCTCGAGAGCATAGGAGAAGGTAAAACAGAGAAGAGCCAGAGAAGGTGATGAAAAGCGTGGGCTAGCTAGCACGAGCGGCGGAGGAGGTCGTGTCTGAGCGGTTGATGAAGTAGATGAGCTTGTGTGCCTTAGTGGGAACAACAGTCAAGGCCTGCTCCAATTGTCTCAGACCTCTCAGATTTCCCTCCACTTCCTCACTGTCTGTATCCTCATCATCATTCTTTAGGACAATTCCCAAGCCCGGCACACTGAGTTCTCTCATGGCTGCAAGTTCACACCGAGTGAAACTGAGCCAGAGTGGTCTTCGCATGTGTGCAATTTGCAAGGCCGTGGTAATTTTTTTTTTTTTTTTAGATAAGTCATGAGGGAGAAGATGATTGATGATGTTTCGTGTGTGGTGGCTTTGGATCAGAGACAGTGGGGGAGTTGAGCAAAAGGCCCGGAGAGATAAAATAGACAACATTTTAAAGCATTGATTCAAGACTTCTGAAGTCTTAAGCACATATTTAAAAGAAATCTGTCAGTCTGTGTGTGTCTGTCTATGGCAACCGGTGACTTTTTTTAACCGGGTATGATGGGTGATACATTATGTCAAAAACGCACCTGGTGCACGTTGGATGGGTTTATAATAGCGTGCTCGCTCTAGACCGTGTTAGCTGCTCAGCTGCTTACTCTCATGACACATGGCTAATATATTTGACCATTTATTGAAAGAAGCCTACATTTAGCAGTTGATGCTAGAGATCGACCGATATGGGTTTTTCTATAACCGATGCCGATGTTTCGAGGTCAGGGTCAGCCGACGGCCGATATGTGCTGCCAATTTTTAGGGCTGATGTCTTGAAGTTTTGCCCTTCATTTGCATGCTAAAATGTCACACTAATAATAAGTGGATGCACAACATTTCTAAACTTAACTTCATCCTATTCTGAACACTGACTTGAACCTTCTCTTGAATCTTAATTTTGTGCAAAATATTTATCCAAAGTTAACCAAACAAATCAATAAACTGACCCTGTATTAATGATAAACATGGCCATAAATGCCATTCCCATTCTATGCAATTCATCTACACACTATATCTAATTTGCATAGTAATGTGTTTCTGGGGCAATATGTAATGTAAAAAGACATGTAATAATGGGAGTAATAAAAAAGGAACATTTTCATAGGAATCTCATATTTCATAAAAATATCCAGACTTAAAAATGTGTTGTCAGAGAAATTAACTAACATATGATGTCCTCTACAGAGGCAAAACCTCCATTCTTGGTCTCAGGAGGATATTTCTGAGTGAATCCAGCATTTATATTTACAGTAGATGTCACTTCCAAAAACTTTTGTAACATGCAGTTGGCCGTCCGTCCTATTAAAGGGTTAGTTCACCCAAAAATGAAAATTCTGTCATTAATTACTCACCCTCATGTCGTTCGACACCCGTAAGACCTCCGTTCATATTCGGAACACAAATGAAGATATTTTTGTTGAAAGCTGATGGCTGAGAAAGGCTTCAGATAGGCCTCCATTGGCATTCAGTACATTAATACTCCCAAGACCCATAAAAGGCACTTAAAACATCGTTACAAAGTCCATCTCACCACAGTGGCTCTACAATAATTTTACGATGCGACGACAATAGTTTTTGTGCGCAAAAAAAAATCAAAACAACACCTTTATCCTGCTTGTTCTTGTCTTCCGTGTGTGCCTCCACGACGCATGCGCGAGAATATGACGTAGCACCGGGGTTCGGGAATCCATGAAATGCGCAATCTAACCCCATTTTGAGAACTACGCCGAGACCTAAAGCACGATCAATGTAGAATTCAACAGCTTAGACACGCGCGTCTTCCTCTGCTTGTAAACAAATCCCTTCTGGGTCATGTGTCCGAGCGCCGGATCTGCGTCATATTCTCGCGCATGCGTCGTGGAGGCACAATAAAACAGAACTTATAAAATTGGGGCTAATATGTTACCAAGCAAGCTGTTGATAGTTTTCGACTACAGTCCTTAAAGTTAACTGCAAGTAAGCGAACCTTCAACCAGCTGTAGCATTATGCCAGTTCCCGATGGTTCCACCACTCCAATAACACGGGGCTGCCCGCGGACGTGCCTGACTTTAAATCGGCGCTACTATACACTGATATTGGCTGATGCAGATATATTAAATTATTGGAACTGTTGGAAATTATTGGAACTGCTTCAAATTATTGGAACTGTCTCCCTGTTGAACTTAGAGAGAGCACCAGCTATTTAGCATTTAAATTTACACTTAAGAAATGGATTAAAAACACTCAAAACTGCAATCATCTATAGTTGGTTTAGCCTATCTTAGGTACTGCCTTCTTTGTATTGTACTTATTATTATCTCTCTATTCTCTTAATGTGATGTGTTTTCTTGTATTATTATTAATGTTATTTATTTTATTTTTTTTACTATGATGCTGTGTTGACCTGCCAAGGGACTACAGATGAAAATTAGCTTTATAGCTAACTCTGGAGCATTTACATTTTGAGTGTAAACAAAAAAATGTTGATTGATGTGCTTTGTCCCTTTCAAAAAAAAAAAAAAAAATACAAATAGATACAAATATACAAATATATAAAATAAAATTACAAAAATATACAAAAATATACAAATACAAGTAGGATTCGGTATTCGGTTTCGGCAGAATCTTAACCAGTGGATTCGGTATTCGGCCGAACCCCAAAAATCTGGATTCGGTGCATCCCTAATTTTAACGATGTTTTTACTACTTTTCTGGGCCTTGAAAGTGGTAAATAATTGCTGTCTATGGAGGGGACAGGGAGCTCTCGGAATGAAAGTCTTAAGGGTTTGGAATGACATGAGGGTGAGTAATTAATAAAAGAATTTAAATCTTTGGGTAAACTAAACCTTTAAACTATTTTTAATTCACTTTTTGTACTCAGTGGAGGAAAGAAATTCACACAGGTTTGTAACAACATGGGTCAGAATTTAAACACTTATTATAGGCGTACTGTAGTGATTCAGGATAAGACAACCACACGGTTTGGAAAATGGATTCATGTCCACTCGCTCATTATATAAATTTGGAATAAAAAAGTTACATAGTGCATCTTTAACCTTTTTTTTTTTTTAAGATATATTGGCTTGTGACCTAGAATGCAGTTATGAAATAGTTTTACTTTTCAAATCCTACAAACAAATATAGGCAGTGCATAATGGAGTGCTTCCTGAGATTATTACACACATGGGAGTTATGGCATGTGGTCAGTGTGTGTATCCACAATAATATCAGCACTTGCTTTCTTGGGAACTGCCCTTCAACCTAACATTGTGTTTCTAACCTCAGCAGCAATGACTTTAACATAATCAAACAAATGCTTGCAGTGAAGGAAGTCATATAATCTCTATAGAGGAAAGTAAGCTTTTGTCGCCATGGCATTATTTACCTGTCATCTTGAAAACCCATGGCGTTGGCGAATATCCTTCCAGGAAACCCTGTTGAAAACATTATAGGGTGTAGGTAGCCAAACCATAACACGAAGCTCAAGTGTGGCTTTAAGGAGCAGTTATGGTTATGCCGGTGAATAGTATACTGTTATTTGAATCACTTGGTTGTTTGTTTTAAGAGGACCACAAAGAAACAGCACAGCTCAACCGAAGGCTTTCCTCGGAAAAGTGTCATTTAATGGAGCTAAAACATGTGAATCACAATGTATACTTCACGGTGGGATACGAGTCAGAAAAACTGAGAATGGAAGCCAAGGATGGGAAAAGTCTATAAATTATATGGTGCTTTAACCAAAATGTGCGTGAGAGAATGCAAACTAGTGCTAATGAGACAAATGGCCAGTAACTTTAAAGGGTTAGTTCCCCCAAAAATGAAAATTCTGTCATTAATTACTTACCCTCATGTCGTTCGACACCCGTAAGACATTTTTTCATCTTTGGAACACAAATTAAGACATTTTAGTTGAAATCCGATGGCTCAGAAAGGCTTCCATTGGCAGCAATGTATTTGGCGCTCACAAGACCCATAAAAGGTACTAAAGACGTCGTTACACTACAGTTGTAGTCCATCTCACTACAGTTGTTCTACAATCATTTTATGAAGCGACTAGAATAGTTTTTGTGCGCAAACAAAAAATCTAAATAACGACTTTATTCAACTTTATTCTGGGCCTCTGACGTGAACTCACGAAGCACCACAATCATTTGAAATCAAGTGATATGGAACTGTAATCTGGTCAAGACCTGCCTGGAACTACTTTAACCATGCGTCTCCCTGAAAATTGATGCACACCTTAGAGCGTTCATCAACCAATCAGATTCAAGCATTCAACAGTTAACAGATTTAAAGGTGAACAGTAAAATAAACACCAAAAGGACATTTTGTCAGATTTACCAAACTTCCATTGACCAAAATGTTGCTACATAAATGTACACGCACACACATACACACACTCACATATAAAGAAATCTTTAGGTATATGCCGCCAACAAGGCCAACCACAAATGCATTAAACACTATGCAATCAGGAAATTCTGAGATTTGAAACAAATATACAGTGCATGTACCTACACCAATTGTTTGGACATCTTCCCACACATGCTTGGACTCGCTTATGGGAATGCTTGCTTCTAAGTATAAATGTTCAAACCTGTGGAATGTTAAAAATGCTCTCGTTTATATGCCTCCGGCAAATGGCGAGGCTTAGTGTTATGTAGCCATTTCCCAATGCCACAGGACAAAGGGCTTACAAATTGCCTTTGAGTTAGTGGAATGCAATAAAAAAAGGTTCTTGATTCATACAAAGCATCTGGAGAACTGGGAAGTCTGATTCAACAGCATAATGCGCGACGCTCAACACTACAGCCTCAAGACTCTTAAGATTTCTTAGCAGATGATGGCTTTTGTATAATATTCGCAAACGTTTGCATAGAAAATACCTACTCATGCACTCCATCAGATTCTGAGTTGTTGCAGTTGATGCGGCGATGTTTGTTTAAAAACAGACTTTCAGGCACACTTAGGACTGGCCCAAAGCTCTCTTGAAAATGATGCAGTCACTTTCCGGGAAATAACAGCTGTGTCCAAAGGTGTTTACATACGGTAATGTGGGGGGGTGTAGAAGGGTGACAGTAACACATGAGTACACTTACTAGCAAATAATCACTTTCAATGACAAACTGAAAAAAACTGTTCCAGAAACGTTGATGCAGCAAAATGCCGCAAAAAAAGAAGTTCCAATCTCTGTGAAGAAATGACTCAGGGATTCTCACGAAATATCCCAAGGTTTGTCTGGTTAGCATTTTCCAATTAGCCCCTGATGGTTGATATCGCAACTACGCCATCTTTTCCTCTTTTTTTTTTACTGAAATTTCCAAGCACAAATGGCATTTTTTTCTGAGAATGACCCAAATATTTAAAACTATTTGTCACCCACGATCAAAGTATTCACAAATGTCAGATACTAGGTTTTAGTAATATAAAATAAGTAGTATTGGTCATGTGATCTTATCTTGGCAACTGTAAAACAATATAGCTACAACATCTGTTTTAAAAATACATAACATTAGTGCACCTTGAATTAAACTACGTTAGCTTCATATTATTAGCTATTGCTTTTGATTGATCAATGTCACTGTGAAAAGTACACAAGGGTGTACAGCTTTATACTGGTCTGTAAAGAAATGACATTATCATGGCAACCGTATCCATCTGACAAGCGGGATAAAACATACAAATCAAGCTTGCTTTATTCTAAATAACAAACGGATAAAAGACCTTCATCACATAATCCAGATGTGACATCCAGGCAGATGTAGTTAATGGAATCAAAGTGGCGTTACGGTGAGCTGCTAACAATCACTGATACTAAACCTGTTCGCTTGGCAACACTTGAAAGATTTTCACCTGTTAAGCTTACAAACCGTTTCTTCAATGCCATTTATTAAGGCTTCACTTGGCAGATGTTCTTGCAGGTTCCAGCCTGTTATTACTGAACGATGGCAACTACCGTCAAAAAAGATTTATATTGACCTTCTCTGGCAACACAATCTGTCACTTTTTAATGCACAGAGTACCCCTTTAGTGTCATTTTTCAGTTGTTCAGATCAAGACACATGCATGCATTTGTAAAAGTGGAAATTATATTATAAATAAACTTTCTTAGATGTTTTGGAGAGCATCTAAACCCAAACCTAAACCCACTTCTCAACAATATAAAACACGTAACAGGCAAGTAGTCACAGGTAGGCCTATTTACTGAAAAAACCAAAATAAAATATTAAAAACAATTCGTCCAAGTCTTCTGATGCCATTCAACATCTAAACAGAGTGGAAATGAATGTTTTAACGCTGAAAATGATCCCACTCTGTGAACGCATGCAGCCATATCTCATTCAAAAGATACCCCCAAACTTTAGCACGAGACACACGAGAGCCAAAGCCATTTGACAATCAAAGCTGACGTAACGCTATTTCTGGCAGCAATGTTTGAACGTGTGCACAGGATCTGGAGACGGTGATTGCTTTTAGGTCTGTTCCTCACACAAATCAATCGTTTGGCCTAGGAACACTGGAAATATTTGTACTTTTCAATAAATTGCGACTGTCTGTCAGAGATGGACTCGAGTCGCACATCAGTCGTGAAAAAAAAGGACTTGCGACTTGACTTGGACTCGTGAACAACTGACTCGAGACTTGACTTGGACTTGAAGACAGAGTCTTGTGAAAAACACGTAATTTTGCTATGAAAGGCATTCCCAGTTATGTTCTCTCTTCTTTATAAACCCACATGACAGCATCAAACACCAAATATTTTTATAGTTATTCATCATTCATTCATCAATATGCGCTGCAGCAGCAAATACTATTAATCTCTAAACACATTATTGACAATTATTATTAATATAGATTATTATGCATCTGAAGGCACGCGTGTTTATCACTCATATTGTAAAAGTGCTATATATAAATTAACAACAACAATATAGCAAGTCTTACCTTGTGACAATCTTCGATCGTGTCATTTATATTAATCCAAAGAGAAGCTGTGCTGTGGTATTTCACAGCTGCCAGATGCTCGCTTTCTGTCTATTTTTAAAGTAAAAAAAATACACGCATAGTTTGAAATATACAGCATGTTTTTTTTCTCATGGTGTGTTGTCTCTGCGTTCCAAACGGTATGAACCGCCCTCTGTAGGGCACTTTGAAGGGAGTGTAATTAATGCTGTAAGATTGCTTCAAACTGGATTTAAACCCAACACATTTTAGCCCCCAAAACTCTCACAATGAATGGTATGTCTTTGAGTACGGTGGCCCAGTAGTGCACAACACAACGCAATATAAAAAGCAAACATAAGTTCACAACACAACGAAAACAAGCCACAACACAACGGAATCAAGCCACAACACAACGAAAACAAGCCACAACACAACGGAATCGAGCCACAACACAACGGAATCGAGCCACAACACAACGGAATCGAGCCACAACACAACGAAAACAAGCCACAACACAACGGAATCAAGCCACAACACAACGGAATCAAGCCACAACACAACGGAATTGAGCCACAACACAACGGAATCGAGCCACAACACAACGAAAACAAGCCACACAACACAACGGAATCAAGCCACAACACAACGGAATCAAGCCACAACACAACGGAATCAAGCCACAACACAACGGAATCGAGCCACAACACAACGGAATCGAGCCACAACACAACGGAATCGAGCCACAACACAACGAAAACAAGCCACAACACAACGGAATCGAGCCACAACACAACGGAATCGAGCCACAACACAACGGAATCGAGCCACAACACAACGGAATCGAGCCACAACACAACGGAATCGAGCCACAACACAACGAAAACAAGCCACAACACAACGGAATCGAGCCACAACACAACGGAATCGAGCCACAACACAACGAAAACAAGCCACAACACAACGGAATCGAGCCACAACACAACGGAATCAAGCCACAACACAACGGAATCGAGCCACAACACAACGGAATCGAGCCACAACACAACGGAATCGAGCCACAACACAACGAAAACAAGCCACAACACAACGAAAACAAGCCACAACACAACGGAATCGAGCCACAACACAACGGAATCGAGCCACAACACAACGGAATCGAGCCACAACACAACGAAAACGAGCCACAACACAACGGAATCGAGCCACAACACAACGGAATTGAGCCACAACACAACGAAAACAAGCCACAACACAACGGAATCGAGCCACAACACAACGGAATCGAGCCAAAACACAACGAAAACAAGCCACAACACAACGGAATCGAGCCACAACACAACGGAATCGAGCCACAACACAACGGAATCGAGCCACAACACAACGGAATCGAGCCACAACACAACGAAAACAAGCCACAACACAACGGAATCGAGCCACAACACAACGGAATCGAGCCACAACACAACGAAAACAAGCCACAACACAACGGAATCGAGCCACAACACAACGGAATCAAGCCACAACACAACGGAATCGAGCCACAACACAACGGAATCGAGCCACAACACAACGGAATCGAGCCACAACACAACGAAAACAAGCCACAACACAACGAAAACAAGCCACAACACAACGGAATCGAGCCACAACACAACGGAATCGAGCCACAACACAACGGAATCGAGCCACAACACAACGAAAACGAGCCACAACACAACGGAATCGAGCCACAACACAACGGAATTGAGCCACAACACAACGAAAACAAGCCACAACACAACGGAATCGAGCCACAACACAACGGAATCGAGCCAAAACACAACGAAAACAAGCCACAACACAACGGAATCGAGCCACAACACAACGGAATCGAGCCACAACACAACGGAATCGAGCCACAACACAACGGAATCGAGCCACAACACAACGAAAACAAGCCACAACACAACGGAATCGAGCCACAACACAACGGAATCGAGCCACAACACAACGGAATCGAGCCACAACACAACGGAATCGAGCCACAACACAACGAAAACAAGCCACAACACAACGGAATCGAGCCACAACACAACGAAAACAAGCCACAACACAACGAAAACAAACCACAACACAACGGAATCGAGCCACAACACAACGAAAACAAGCCACAACACAACGGAATCGAGCCACAACACAACGAAAACAAGCCACAACACAACGAAAACAAGCCACAACACAACGGAATCAAGCCACAACACAACGAAAACAAGCCTCAACACAACGGAATCGACCTACAACACAACGGAATCGAGCCACAACACAACGGAATCGAGCCACAACACAACGGAATCAAGCCACAACACAACGGAATCAAGCCACAACACAACGGAATCAAGCCACAACACAACGGAAACAAGCCACAACACAACGAAAACAAGCCACAACACAACGGAAACAAGCCACAACACAACGGAATCAAGCCACAACACAACGAAAACAAGCCACAACACAACGGAATCAAGCCACAACACAACGGAATCGAGCCACAACACAACGGAATCAAGCCAGAACACAACGGAATCGAGCCACAACACAACGGAATCGAGCCACAACACAACGGAATCGAGCCACAACACAACGAAAACAAGCCACAACACAACGGAATCAAGCCACAACACAACGAAAACAAGCCACAACACAACGGAATCAAGCCACAGCACAACGAAAATGCTCCCAACCACTCGGGGCACTCGGAGCGCTGTAATGTTGCCACTGTTCTATAGAGTCGGCAATCTTACAAAGATATCGATACCACAATTAGTTTTAACAGTATGTAGGTTAAACATTGTTTATCGACATTAAATATTAATTAAAAATCACCTACAGGCATTATAGCTGCATATTTACGCTCAAGAATGCTTTGACCCGATACCACGGCGCTAAGGGAACGCCTGCCAATTCCACCAAGTGGTTGAAACGTATAACGTATGTCCCCTAGTGGTCAGGAGCATTTCCGTTATGTTGTGGCTTTATTTCGTTGTGCTGTGGATTTTTTTGTTGTGTTGTGGCTTGATTCCGTTATGTTGTGGCTTGATTTCGTTGTGTTGTGAACTTATGTATGCTTTTTCAATTTCGTTGTGTTGTTCACTACTGGGCCACCGTATCGAAGGGATTAGGGGTGATCATTTTGAATGAAACGCACTCACTGTGTGAATCGTTGAGACTCAAGATTCAAAAGAATCGCTCCTGGAACGAACCGCTAAGAGATCTTGCTTCAACGCGATGGCGTCAACTAAACCGCCCTCTATCATAACATTTGGTTTCAAAAATCTTCAGTATAATTCCAACAAACGGAATGCTGTATGTAAAACATGGCATGAACATTAAAGACACTAGTACTACAACATTGAACTTGCTCAGACATTTGAAAACTCACCCTGAAAAGTAAGTCATGTGTCCATGCTAAGTTTAGCTAATGTTAACTAGAAATATATATATTTGTTTTATGTTTCTTGAGTTTTATTTTTTAAACCTTTACACAGAAACAATAAAAAAGAATTTACACAGAAATTGATATTAAGCCATTTTAAGACAGGCTATATATTGTGGCGACGATATAGCGCCTAGAAATTTTGCTATAGGGATTATAAGTAAGTGTTATTTTTTGATTGTGTATGTATAAAAATAAATGTAATAATTTGAGTAACACATTGTGTGCTTTATTAGACATTCTATTGAAGTAATCAGTTTTAATACTTTAAAATGTATTTAGCCTCATACACTCCTACAATAACTAGCTGAAAAAAATGACTGCTAAAACAAAGACTTGACTTGGACCTTAGGGACTTGAGAATTTACCTGGACTTGGACCTCGGGACTTGTGAACATCTCTGCTGTCTGTTATATACTGTGATTATACTAATGTACAAGTGGTTAGGGGTTGGGTTATGTGCTCAAAAATGTCTAAATAGTGTAATGTAAATACAATTAATGTGGCTGTTTGAATTGAAAATCCTACCCCAACATATAACTTTATCATGACAGTCAAATTCTCATGCTACTTGTGTAGGTGTATTGGCACCAAAAGTTTCTCACTGAAAGCAATGGAGTACCCTGCACATCACTAAAGGGGTACCCTATGTGTAAAAAGTGATGTTGAGGGGTCCTAAATAAGCTTAAGTGATAAGTTCGGAGTGAGAACGTGTTGTCTCTGGTGTCCCTGCTCAGTTAACATGTGTACCATTCATGATTAGTGTGGACAAAACTAGTTCATCAGTATGAAAATGAAAATTTACTGGACACTGAACTGGAATTATTTTGGTGCACCGGTAAGACGTGCGAAATAGACACCCAGGATGATTAAAAAGCCATACGTGGCTCTTCAACTTCCGGTCTGCCCCATCAAAACATGGACCCTGGGGCTATGAATATGCGAGGAGCGAATGAGATAATCATCCACAAGTCTGAGCTGGGTTCAGAAGTCAGACATAAAGTGAGGCTGACATTGATCACGGCTATATTTAGCAACACAGATGAGGTATTTGTAGGTTTGTGGAGTGGGGCTCAGTTGAGGGCGTACAGCTGATCTGTTTTGGGAGTGTCTTCCGTCAGACCTGGTGCGCCATGTGCGTGTAATCACTGTGACTCAGTAAAATCCACCCCACGACTGTCTGAATACCCAGATATGCCCAGTTAAGGAGAAACAAATATTCGAGTCCTTCGTGACGTGATGTCTTTTGATTTGTAATCAACTTTTTGACACAGATGTTAGGAATAGTTCATCCCAAAATGAAAATGTCACAATATGGAAAGAGCGCAGTGACAGAGCTCATAAAAATTTCCGCCACAGACGAAACAGATGGAGTCATGCGCACAAAAGTAAACAAACATTTCGCCTGAAATCATCCGAGACGCTACAGTGCATTGTAATGCACTTCATGATTCATCTACACACACACACACACACTGTATAAATATTGCTATAAAGACATATCTGATGTTATGAACGCCCCTATAATCCCATAATAACCTTTAAGCATTTAAACATACACACTTACGCATTCTCAAAAAGCCACAAATGACAGCTCTTTAATATTTCAACCGTTTCCCCTAGACGGGGATGAGCTTAAATGGGAAACAATAGAGTTTACTTTAGGGATCTTAAATGTGTTCTTTAGAGTTTCAAAAGATATTTTTAAAAAGACTGCTCACAATTTTCTGGACCCAGAAGTCTGAAATTTCTAAATAAAGAAAAACATTTGCAATCAAAATTTTCAGAGACTAAATTAATAAATTAGTTATGCCAGCCACATAAACAGTTGACTCGTTATATAAAATATCTGAGATGAAGTTGAGACATCTGAGGACTCTTAAATCTTAAAAGCATATTTTAAGAAACTGTACTGGATATTGATGAAATAAAAGGCCACTTAAGTGTACTTAAAGAGAGTACACATTCTTGACCAGAGGTGTAAAAAGTACTCAAAAATGTTACTCAAGTGTAAGTACAAGTACTGAGTGAAATTTTTACTCAGTTAAAAGTAAAAGTATCTGGCCAGAATCATACTTGAGTAAAAGTAAAAAAGTACCACATTAAAATTGTACTTCAAAAATGAAAACTAGAGATTCTTGCTTAAGCTTTTTTAATCTCTAAAAACATGAAGTGAATGAACCACATACAAGGTGTTATCCTGCTTTAGAACTGTTTGTATGTAATTGTATTTAATTATCAAAGACTACTACCTAATGCCAGTATGAAACATGCTACTCAAAGTAGTAAAACCCCAGATTTAACTTATGCACAAGCCAAGCTCTTTTGGGGCTGAAAAGCAATCATGCAAAAGAAAAGAATTGGCTAAGGTACGGCCATGGGTGCTCTTGATCCTGTGGCTGATTTTGGACTGTGTTTCGCAACTGAATCACGTTCTTCCAAAATTTTCTTCCACTGATTGACTGTTATAATTTCTCTAATTTCCAGGTCAAGGTGCTCTGCATTCATTGTGGTAATTGATGTGACATGACGTCACTTCTAAAGGACCAATGAACATGTCTGACCAATTTCATGGAATGTGAAAACTAATCTCATTGGCAGAATAAATAACATTTCAATTAAACTTGGCATCAGCGCAATTCAATTGGTTTGGTAATAGCGAGGGAAAATAGAATGAAATGATTACAAGTACTTTTTGACTAAATAAAATTGAAAAGTACTTTTTTTCTTTAAAAAAATTAATTAAGTAAAAGAAAAAGTATTGATTTTTAATTGTACTCAAGTAAAAATCCCCAAAAATAATACTTAAGTACAGTAATCAAGTATTTTACACTATTTTAATGTGTTGACTAACCTACTAAAGCACATGTTAAGTCATTGATTATCATTTTAACTTATTACATTTATAGGTAATATGTTTGTATATAAGCAGTACACTTAAACCATATTTCAAAGACAATATAGTAATTATGAAATTACAAGATAATTACATATTTATACTTAAGCATGTCAAAAGGTTAGCTAATTGTATTTAATATAAATTTGAACCATGCTATTAACATGCCATTAAGTGTCCAAAAAAATACATTCAGTTCGCACTTAAGTATATTAGTTATTTATTTCATTAATACATACTTTTTTATGTACTTTTTAAGTGTTAAAGTGTAGTCATTTTTTAAAAGGGTCCATTGCGTTTCCTGAAAGCGCAACCCCTGAGCAAATGTTTCCTTTGGACTCCCAGCAAAGCATAAAGACTCTAAGACAACGCCACCTTGTGTTGAAACAAAGCCCTATTCCAAATACATTGGTCAATATCTAAACACGCCTAAGGCCAAGGGAATTGTTGTTGTAGAGACAACATGAGGGTTATTAGAGAGAGATATGTAATAACTTGACTTACATGAATAATGTGGCTGTAGGAAATAATGCTGATGAGTCATCACGGCAGGGAAACCCCAAAATGTCATACATGATGTGACTGGATACATCTGCATTCGGACTATTAATCATTAATGTCGTCATGGCAAAAAAACAAAACAATCATGTCAGACCATAAAACGATGGATCGCTCATGTGTGGCATGTCTTTACCTGCTCAATCCAGGTGCTGCGCTTTTTTAAATATCATTTTATATTCATACATAGTCCACGGAGATACACACTGTCTGTCTCTATGATTATATATTATAGTCCACTTTAGACTAACTATAAGTAACTTTGCAACTACATGTCAACTAGCAGTCATTGGAGTATTAGTAGACTGTTTGCTTAATGTCTGCAAACACTTTATTTTGATGCTCCCCAACTTATTCTACTAACCAGGGCCCTCATTTATCAACAGTGAAAAGGTTCTATTTTTCGTCCTATGATTGAAATTTGAAGTACAAGAAAATCTGTGTTTATCAAACGTGTGCACACAGTTCTTACGCACATGAGTAAGCAACCATTGTTGATAAATCCCACATGTGTGTAAGTACCATGCTCGTTCACGGTCATTAGCATTCAGAAACGCCTCCAATGAACCATATATGGTGACAACACTTCCCTTTAAAAATCATGTGATTGTGTTTTTTTTCCACAATTATGACAAAGAGGAACTTCACAAACACAGAATGAGTCGCGCAACGACGTTTAACAACAACAAATTTGCATCACAAATGATTTACACATTAACAGAATGAAACCATTTTCTATTTACATCATTACATTTGTTGGATGATGGTGCTTTTATAGCGATGTAGATGCAGTCTATGGCTCCAATTATGTTTGGGAATCTAGCGATAGCATGAAAGCCACATTTTATTTCGGCTTGTTGAGGATTTCTCTAAGGGAACTGGATGTAGGTTGGGTCCAAGGAAATAATTGCATCCAACATTTGTCACAGCTGTCTTAGGGTTTGACACCAATTACGTATCGTGTTTAAAATTACTATATATATATATATATTTATATATATGTATATATAAATATATATGTGACAAATGTTGGATGCAATTATGGAATCACAAGTCACAATTATTGGATGCAAGTTGGAATCACATATATATTAGGGCTGTCAATAGATTACATTTTTTAATCGTGATTAATCGCACCTTTGTTGTGTGATTATTCACGATTAATCGCACGCTTAACGTGAAATTAAGCATACACCATTTATCTTTTTAAACACAAATTTTGTCATAATTTGCTATATCCAAAGTAAACAATCAGATTGGAGGGTGATTCTCACAAAACTGTATTTTCTGCAAGCTTCAGGGATCATTGGAGACACCAAATATAAGGAGTCCATATAATTCTATATAATACATTTATACACACACCTAAGCGCCCATGAAAACAAAAAACATTACAGAAAAAAAACTTTACAGAATTCACAGTGTATAGTATGTGTACAGAGCAACAACAATGAGATTGTTTTCATTTTAGACATTTTATATTTAAATGTAGACGGGTCAAGCTGCGATACCGAACAGAACCACACGGAGACACCAAAAAAACCTCCTCAATCAACCGCTTTGACGGCATTAAGTCAGTGTAGTAGTAACTGAATAACTTGGTTTATTTTGAGTCAGAAGAAGAGTTAGACACGTTAAAAATGGAACAACTTTAGAAATTTGTGGATTAGTGCTAAACAGTAAACTGCCATTTGACCGGTTCCCTATAAAGAGCCGGTTCAAAAGAACGATTCGTTCGCGAACCGGACATCACTAACGTACACATGACAAATCAAACATTATCCTTCCTGAATGTGTGTGTGGAAACAACGCGAATGTACTGAAATGTGTCTGTACATGAATGCAGCGTGCGACCAGTGATCGAGAGCGCGCACATACACGTTCTCTACACATCAATATAACAAACTCTCACGCGCTTATTGTACGACTGCTGTGAGTCGCCAACATTGCGCTCTTCAGAAACAACGGCAGAATACAACCAAGCTCGTGTTTTAAAGCAAAGCACACATTGAAATTAATGATTCACTAAAAACACGGTGTGAGTCTCTATTCTCTCTGATATATCTGATGTGATCAGCCTGGCCTTCTTTGCATTAGCGCTGTTTTGGACAGTTTGAAGGAATTCGATTACTGGATCACTGAACACTTTCCCAGAGTTTAACGGCTTAAAATGGCCTGATCACAAGCAGAGAAGCAGAATCGGGTTAAAGAATGAAAATGTCCTCCTACCAGGGTCACAGGTGCTGTAGATGCTCAGTGTGATTGTGATAAACTCCAGACTTCTAAGAGCAAATAACTGCGTGACGAAAAGTATGTTAATGACCCAGCTTCAAGTACTTCTGTAATTTATTTGCGTTAATTGCGTTAAATAATTTTAACGCGTTAAGGAATTTAAATTAAATGTACACGTTAACACGTTAACGCGTTAACAGACCAAATATATATATAAATTTAGTGTTTTATAATTAAAGGAAATACAGGACATATGTAGATTGCTTAATGCATACTGTGAAACTCTTAAATGCTTTTTATGTGTAGTATCGCTATTCTACCACTAGATCCTCTGCTTAAGCATGCTCAGAGTTGTGCTTATATTTACACACATTTTTACATATAAGTACAAGTTAGTAATTTTGCGTGAAACTGTTCTTACGCACTCACTACGCACAGATCTGTGCATATGCACCGTTGATAAATGAGGGCCCTGAACCCTAACCTAACAGTCTAGTAATACTCTAACGAGAGCTGGTTGACATGTGATTGCAAAGTCACTTATAATTAGAGGAATATCGAAGTGAACTATCGAAATAAAAATAAAGTGTTACCAAATATCATGAATAAACCCAGATTCTTGGTGGATCACGATGACCAGGTATAAAAGACTTGATTTGAAACCAAGATTTGTTTTAGCTACAAAAATAACTGTTGAAGGGTTTCATTCAAGGGCTACAAAACGTGTTTTATATTTGTAAAAGTGTTTTTGGCAGCTCTTCTGACTGAATAGTCATTTGACATAAACGCTCACATCAGATGTTTAGTTGGAAGAGCATCTCTAGAAGATTAGTGTTTACAATACTGCACCATTCCAAGGCAGAACAAAGTTTCTCTTGTGAACGGAGATCTCTTTAATAAAGGCCACATTGAGAAAGAAAATCCTGGCTAAAGAAACGTAATGTTATCCAATCTATAACTGATGCTACTTTGGAGACCATACAATGGAAGTCTATAGGTTTTTCATATAGAGTAAAAAAAAAAAAAAAAACATCTTTAATTGGGTAATTTACTCACTTTTAATTCTGTCATTAATTACTCACCCTCATGTTGTTCCAAAACTGTAAGACTTTTCATTCAAACCCGTAAGAATTTTGTTTCATTCCGCAAGAACCAATGAGGTTCATTCTCGTGTTACGCAGCACGTTTGAGCTTCTGCAAGATCCAATGAGGTTCATTCTCACGTTACTGTGCGTTCACACCGCCGGCGGCGAGAGTGTCATTCATTTGAAGTCAAAGTCATTTATTTTCAATGGGAGCCCGGCGGGGAGCTCCGGCGAGAGCGGCACGGCGCGTCTTGGACGATTTGGGCGTTGAGGAGAGTTGAAATCAGGTTAACTTTATGGTAATGAGCTCTGACGTGGTTCGGCGGAAACTGGTAGTAGTGCTCCGCTTGAGAGGATTCCAGAGAACGCAGCGCTGTAAACTTTGGTTCCGACCACATTAGCTCCCAAACAAAATAGAGGAGCGGGTGATCATTGCTGGTGCGGCGGGTTTGATAAGAAGACGCGCAACATTATTTATACACCACACAAATGGCTTTTAATTGGTTCATTTAGCTAGCAAACATGTAACTATAATTGTTAAGTTCTTTCCATTGATCTGCTTTTTTTTTTTACTTTCACATTTAAATGATTTCATGAGGTTATATTATACGGTTATACCCTACCTGTGGTCAGTCTGCACAAACGCCGATCAACATGATTGTTTGCTTTGCAGCCCCTTTAAATGCAGTTTTAAAAAAGACCAAGCATTTGATCTACGTCAGAGCGGCAGCGCGACCACGAATCTTTCTACAGCGTCGATTGCAGGGCGGCCAGAGCAAAGTTTGACGCTCTCGCCGGCGGCGGTGTGAACGCACAGTTACGCAGCACGTTTGAGCTTCAGCGAGAACCAATGAGATTCATTCTCGTGTTACGCAGCACGTTTGAGCTTCAGCGAGAACCAATGAGATTCATTCTCGTGTTACGCAGCACGTTTGAGCTTCTGCAAGAACCAATGAGGTTCATTCTCGTGTTACACAGCACGTTTGAGCTTCAGCAAGAACCAATGAGGTTCATTCTCGTGTTACGCAGCACGTTTGAGCTTCTTCAAGAACCAATGAGGTTCATTCTCTTGTTACACAGCATGTTTGAGCTTCTGCAAGAACCAATGAGGTTCATTCTCGTGTTACGCAGTACGTTTGAGCTTCTGCAAGAACCAATGAGGCTCATTCTCGTGTTACACAGCACGTTTGAGCTTCAGCAAGAACCAATGAGGTTCATTCTCGTGTTACGCAGCACGTTTGAGCTTCTTCAAGAACCAATGAGGTTCATTCTCTTGTTACACAGCATGTTTGAGCTTCTGCAAGAACCAATGAGGCTCATTCTCGTGTTACACAGCACGTTTGAGCTTCTGCAAGAACCAATGAGGTTTATTTTCAATTAGGTAGATTCATCGGTTCATCTCATAAAGCGATGGAGTTTCTTCAAAATTCGCTTATTTCACATGGATTAGTTTTACAATCTCTTTATGAACTTTTTGAAGTGTGAAAGTGGTAGTTGCATAGCTGTCAGAAAGCTCTCAGATTTCATCCAAAAGATCTTCATTTGTGTTCTGAAGATGAATTTGTGTACAGGTTGTGTTCTGAAATCTTACAGTTTTGGAACTACATGAGGGTGAATAATTAATGACAGAATTTTACTTTTTGGGTGAACTAACCCTTTAAGTATCCAGTTAAGACAATCACTCACATTTCTATTTAATATTATTTGCCAACAACTAAAGGAGAATGTTTTTTACCCCCTGGAAAGATACTTGAAATTAAGAAAACTGGAAAACTGAAGCCTCTGAATGACTGTACTGTTGGTCGATGAATGGAAGAGGAAATCTTTAGTCCACACTTGCTTATAATGTTTACCACTGTCTTCACTCGCTCATTAACATGTAAACCAACAGGATGAGGTGGATGGCATTACAACACTCAGCCTCTTCCAGATTGTTTTAAGCGTTCAGTGATGCATGTAAGCTACATGATATGGCCAAGATTGTTTCCTTTTTATTTGTAACCCCTTTATTTGTTGCACTCTAAATCCCGGGTCTTTAAATGTCTAGACTTCATAGAGAGGGAGCCAAGAGCTCTGATGAGGGTCGACTTCTGAGAAACTCTTCAAACTTCAGACCGCAGGGTCTGGTCACACTGAATGACTTCCTAGATCTCGCTACTCCCAAACTAACAGAGCAGAGTAAACAAAACAGCTCATTTCTGATGATGAAAAGAGACTCTCCGTGTCATGAAATGTCAGGAAGACTCTGAAAGATCGAAGGTCCTTTATTGTTGCAAAACCTAGTATAGTTTCCTAACTGCTAGAGCCAGCATTTGAATGCAATTTGCAGTTTTGAAGGGGCTAACTATTAGCGGTAACTTTGTCAGCAACACATGCCCCGCTGCGGACCACTATCCGAGTAAACATCTATCATTAACCAGACGTCAGATGGGTATTATTCATTTGCGATCTTTTGGTATTGTGTTGGGATGTTTCAAAGCCAGTCTTTCCATGGTGTAAGCTGTTGTAAGATCCACAATTTAAACAAGACTTAAAAAGGGAAGTCGCCAAACCGCACAGAGGATTTGTTTTCATTGTGTTAGTCCTTTCAATGAGCACATCCTTCTGGGACAAGAGTTGTGTGCATTTCATTACCTCATAAAAAAGAAATCGATCTTTCTCAAGCTACATATGGATATAAAGAGCTGTAGCTGTAGTTTGTGACTGTATACACCTATAGTTATTATTCACAAAGGTTATGTTGTCAGGAAACACACCCTATCGGTTTCCAATACTTGAGTGAGTGTTGCGGGCTGATTTGTCATGTGTCTTTTCAATGAACTGGATGATTGATTCAGTTATTGAATATGTTTGACTTATTTCTTAGTTTTAGTTACAGTCTCTGTATTTTCATGAAAATGTCCTTTAAATTTAACCAATAATGAAAAATCCAACTAACCCGAACCCTAACACCTAACCATAACCTACCAGTCTACTGACAGTCAACTAATACTCTAATGACAGTTACTTGACATGTAATTGCAAAGTTACTTATAGTTAGTAGAATGTCCCATTTCGCTTGCCGGTGTGCACGTCAAATTTTGTAACTTTGCGTGCAGTCAGCGAGAGAGAAAGATTGAGAGAGAAAGAGAAGAGAGTGAGAGACGAGGAAAACAAACAACCGGAAAAAATTATCAAGCTCATTTTTGTTATTGTGCGATTAATTGATTTATTGACTATCGCGACAGGCCTACGCTTGATTGAAGCTAAGCTAACAGCAAGAAGCCCCCATAAAACACTATAGTTGAAAAAAACCAGCATGTGCAGAATTGGGCATTGATTGGCCCAAAGAGAAATGGCATAACATTCTGTGGACTGATGCGAGTAAAATGGTTCTTTTTGGGTCTAGTGGTCATCGACAGTATGTCAGGCGACCCCCAGGTACTGAATTCAAGCCACAATGCACTGTGAAGACATGTTGGCCCAAAAATTATGGTATGGGGATGTTTTTCATACTCTGGTGTTGGACCTATTTATCGCATACCAGGGATCATGGATCAGTTTGAAGATATAAAAATACTTGAAGAGATTATGTTGCCCTATGTCGAAGAGGAAATGCCCCTGAGATGGTTCTTTCAACAAGACAACAACCCTAAACACATGAGGAAGCGAGGAACATCTTGGTTCCAGATGAAAAGGATTGAGGTAATGGAGTGGCCTGCCCAATCCCCTGACCTCAACCCCATTGAAAACTTGTGGGGTGACATTAAATATGCAGTTTCTGAAGCAAAACCCCAAAATTCACAAGAACTGTGGAATGTAGTTCGTTCATCCTGGGCTGAAATACCCGTTTCTAGGTGCCAGAATTTGGTTGACTCGATGCAACGCAGATGCGCAGCAGTCAAAAACAATGGTTATGCAACTGAATATTAGTTCAGTCATTTAAAGTGGTTTAATCTAATAAAAAAATGGTATTTTGCTTGACACTGCTATGCTTTGATTTGGAATTGAATATGTAATGTTTCCAGTACATTTATTTGAACAGAACTGTACAAAATGACAAAAAAGTCTTCCATTATTTGTAATAATCTAGCAACATAATCGAACTAAAGTCAAATAAATTCGAATGCACCTGAAATAATAGCATTTCAATTAAAACATTGCAACTCCTCTAAAGAAGCTTGCAGTAAATCGAAGAGCAGATTGTATAAGCAAGAGAAAACATTTACAATTATGTTTAGGCATCATTCAACTATTTTAACATTCAAACATCACCTCTCCACTTTGAGCTCACAAACTCTTTACCATATCACTTCAAATTTTGGACCTTATACTAACACACACAGTTTCTGAAATCTCGCTTGTCTCTTGCAGGCGTCACACAGTGATTTGCTAACTCGGCGAGGCTTTCGGTGAAGCATGCTTAGACATCTCTAAGAAACATAGAGGAAGAATTGCCCTTTAAATTCACCAAATAACATATAAAATGGGTTCAGCCGAGGGACGAATTGTCGTTTTGTAATGGCAAGTGCTGTGTTAAAGTAAATGCGAGAAATTATGCTGCCAACTTAGCTTTCATTGCTTGTACATGTTTGTGTATGAGTCTACGGTGTGTATGGTTTATCACTTCACATTGTGGGCCAAGGCAGGTAGCAAGATCTGTAAACCAAAGAGAATATTTTTTTGATGGAGGCTCGGAAAGAACAAACAATGCATTTACTCTCAAATCATTGGCAATTAAAAGATGACGCCGGGGATTTGAGTTTTGTGGTGGGAGGGGAGCTATAAATTGCTGTTTTAGATGCCTCTGGAAGTCTCTGGGAGCACATCTTGCACTGTCCAACTATTCAGAGAAGAGTACTGGAAGTTAAAATGCATTCATTTTCTTCAAAGAGACTGATTTTTAAATGATTATTTATGCATTTTTCATGTATAAAGCTCTGAAATTGTTAAACGATCATACATCGTTTTTTCCTATTAATATTAAAGGTGTTTTTTAATGATTACACCATTCACAATGCTTCGTGGGATGGGTAATTCATGTCCTTTATAAAGGACATTCAGTTCACATTAAGACATCTAGTCCCTTTTTTGCTAAAAATGTTGTGATTCATCACACAGCTGGTTGCTTTGCTTCACGACACGGCTTATAGAGAAAATGAATGGGGAAAATACTTGAACCACGACCTGTGATAAAGTGAGCGGTCACTGTTGTGCTCAATTATTCACAGGGAGTGATGTAATGTTATCCTAAATGTAACAGATTGATGCTTGAGACTATCAGGGTTACATGCTGAAAAATACACCCTGAAGGGTTTTTAATTTTGCGATAATGACCGCCTGACTGTACATCACCCCGGCTACCTAGCAAATAAATAAACTAAACGGACATGAAATATTGATTGGAACTGGAATTATCTCATTATGTGTTAAGAAAGAGAGTGTAGAGTGATTCAGAGCGTTTCAAGTGACATGAAACTAGCCCAGCTATGCAGGAAATCAGTCGTGTGAGACGGTTTATAGAGTTTGGCAGTCATTGTACAAAAATATTTGATTGCAGAAGGCCACGACTGGCCAATCAGAATAAAGAATTTCAGAGAGTGGCGTAATAATCTTACACTTTATTTCAATAGTCCACTTTAGACATTTTACTAACTAGAAGTAACTTTGCAACTACGTCAACTAGCAGTCATTAGAGTATTAGTAGAAACACTGATCAGGCATCCGATTATGACAGGTGAAGTGAATAACATGATTTTCTCTTCATCACAGCACCTGTTAGTGGGTGAGATATATTAGGCAGCAAGTGAACATTTTGTCCTCAAAGTTGATGTGTTAGAAGCAGGAAAATTTGGCAAGCGTAAGGATTTGAGCGAGTTTAACAAGGGCCAGTGGTGAACCGGTGACAGGGTCATGGGTGGCCAAGGCTCATTGATGCACGTGGGGAGTGAAGGCTGGCCCGTGTGGTCCGATCAAACAGACGAGCTACTGGAGCTCAAATTGCTCAAGAAGTTAATGCTGGTTCTGATAGAAAGGTGTCAGAATACCACAATGGGATACACTATGGGAAGAAGGCAAGTGATGCTTTGGGC
The DNA here is from genome assembly GCF_949357685.1 of Gobio gobio. NCBI lineage: Eukaryota > Metazoa > Chordata > Actinopteri > Cypriniformes > Gobionidae > Gobio > Gobio gobio. The sequence goes on from NC_137119.1 coordinate 6,059,006, forward strand.
AATGTTCTGCTGGGAAACTTTGGGTCCTGCCATCCATGTGGAGGTTACTTTGACACGCACCACCTACCTAAGCATTGTTTTAGACCATGTACACCCTTTCATGGAAATGCTGTGGCTCTTTCAGCAGATAATGCACCTTCCACAAAGCAAAAATGGTTCAGGAATGGTTTATCAAGCAACAACTAGTTTGAGGTGTTGACTTGGCCTTCAAATTCCCCAGATCTCAATCCAATCGAGCATCTGTGGGATGTGCTGAACAAACAAGTCCGATCCATGGAGGCCCCACCTCGCAACTTACAGGACTTAAATGATCTGCTGCTAACATCTTGGTGCCAGATACCACAGCACACCTTCAGGGGTCTAGTGGAGTCCATGCCTCGACGGGTCAGGGTTGTTTTGGCAGCAAAAGGGGGACCAACACAATATTAGGAAGGTGGTCATAATGTTATGTGTATTAACCTGACAAATACTCCAATGACTGCTAGTTGACATGTAGTTGCAAAGTTACTTACAGTAGAATGTCTAAAGTCAGCTATTGAAATAATCTGTTCTAACAATGCTAAATGTTATAATTAAACACAACTAACTGTATAATTATGCATAGTTAAGATGGCAATAAATAAATATGCGTCTTAATAGACAAATTACTTCCCAAACCTTTTTGTTGATGACATCCAATGAAATGGGTATGGACAGGAAAAACTATTTTGGTGCAGTCATGAGAAATCAATAGCCAGGTTTACTATCACATTGGACTGACTATGGAGTGAGATACTGTATGAAGAGCTTACTGTAAACATTGTGCAGAAATATATGGTAGAGTAGATTTAAAATGCCCTATGCAAGATGGATTTACACTCCCATATGAGCCACATCTATTCTTTTATTCTGTCTATGTTACGACAGGAGAGAAGATGGATGACTGGCAATTTCTCTGTATTTTATTCTCTAGCACTCACACAGCACAGGATGTATAAAAGTGAATATAGATGTCGGTTCCTGGAATCTCTAGCTTGGACAAAATCCGACCTGACAGGTGGAAGGTTTGCAAACTCACGTACACCTTCACAGATACAGACATACAGACCATACAAACACATACACAAGAGAGAGGAAAAGTGAGGGAGCTACAAGCAATTCCAATCGAACGCTTCATAAAAATGTGTCTTATCAAAGATGAAAGCCTACAGCCTGACGCACATGAGCAAAACAATGGAATTGGATGGAATTGAACAATGAAATCTAGTTGCAAGTCAATTGCACTTGTTCCTGTGTGAGGATAACAGCAAAGAAACACTTTCATCCTGTGATGCATTTCCCTTGTCAAGACGAATTAAAAAATTTTCAAAGACACTTGTAGAACTATGGATGATATCATGGACCTTTTGACGCCAGTATTTGTATACAAATACACCTACGAAGATAAAATAAATTGGCTTTATATAATGCCCTTACATGTAGACTGATATCATGCATCGTTTATGCATCTGATATATCAACATTTTGGATCTACCACAAATTAGGGGTTGCACAGACTAGTCGACTTGTTGACTTTAAAGGGTTAGTCATCACTTCCATCACTTCCGACGGATAAATAGCAACTGAATTTAGGCAAATAGTTTTGGCTCTGTTGTTAACCTTTAATATTAAAGGGATAGTTCACCCAAATACAAAATTTCTATGTTTATCTGCTTACCCCCAGGGCATCCAAGATGTAGGTGTCTTTGTTTCCTCAGTAGAACACAAATGAAGATTTTTAACTCAAACCATTGCAGTGTGATAGTTGTATAATGCATGTCAATGGGGATATTTTAGAGTAGGAGAGCAATGAGAGTAAAAACATTTTATGGATTTAAAAGAGCAACTATTACTGCGATTATTATGCTTGGATTAGCCAGAACATTTTTAATATAACTCAGATTTTATTTGTCTGAAAGAAGAATGTCATATACATCTCGGATGACTTGAGGATGAGTAAATTATGGGCTTATTTTAATTTTTGGGTGAACTATCCCTTTAATGTGCAAGTAAGGGCTCCCTATATATTTTACAGCAATATCTTCAAAAAACTTTTAGTTATAATTTAATTCATTTAAGGACAGACACTTTTTTTTCTTCAGTAAACCACTGTTTAATAAAAATAAATAAAAAGCAATTTTGTAAAACTGCTGTACCGAACCATGACTTCAAAACCGAGGTACGTACCAAACCGTCAGTTTTGTGTCAAAACAAAATCATTCAGTAGCGCTGAAATGTATTGTCAACCCTGTTCTGTGATTTATCAATAAAATAGCTTAGAAATTGAAAAGTTCTAGCAAATATTTCTTAGTAACTAAAACTCACAGCTTCACTATTAGAGAGACGCGGGCAGGTAGAATGAATCGCACGCAATCGCTCTCTCACTAATGCATTCAATGTAATCTTTATTGTGCTACTTTATCTGTATCTGATTCAGAACGAGTAGAAATCTGTGAGAAATATAACGACCCAAAGACAAAAAGAACTGATACAAATGCTGTTATGTAGGAGCAATAACCTTATGGGCTAGCTGTCCGGTGCACAAGAAAACCCGTGTTCGCGTCTCAGCTCAAGGTTCAGGCTTATTCGTTAAATAATGACGTCATCAGCATCTAGTTCGATTTTCATCACATAAATGTCGACTTTAAAAAATCTGAAGTCATTCAACCACTACCACAAATGTGCTCCACTGTCAACAAAGCACCACATTTTTCACTTTCTACAGAAGGCCGCAGTCTCATAGTTGATGAATGGTGAACATGGCAGGCATGATCTCCCTCAGGTCCTGTTTGGCCACGGAGTGAATGCAGGTGCTGACATTTTCAGTCTCCTAGTTTCGGTTTCGAAGAATTTCGACGTAGAGATCCAGAACGTCTGGAAGCTTTATGTCGACAGTTGGGCAACACTTCTGGTTTTCACAAAACCTTTCGCAAATCTTGAGTGACATGGGTTGGGGTCAGATAAGTGGATAACAGACTCTATTTGTTTATTGGTATTTGGGTGTGTGGCCTCCACTTGTGTGCAATAGCTTTAGAATGCATGAATAACCTCAAAACCCATATAATATTTTTTTATAAGCAATAATACTTTCGCCTCTTTGCAAACCCATAGAGGAATCCAACGGCTGACCTGTAATGAAATGCAGTATTAAAAAATAATGATCGATTTTTTATTTCCAAATGTAGGCAAGGTAGAGGCCAAGAGAAAAAGAAAAGCAGGTCTCTATTCATTAAAAACGACAAGGAAAAAAACCACTGGTGACGAAGTGCGTCAAAATAAACGAGAAGGTCTAAAATATCGGGCTTCTTGGAAGCTCTTCACACCTGCATTGCTGCTATCTTTGGTCTCCCTTCCTGTGAGAGGTCAAAAGGGTATGAATCCTTCAGCTTTATGAGTCACAGTCCCCCTTAGCCCAATGAACAATACATGAAGAGCTTGTTTTTTTCGGTCTTTCCTTGTTTCTTTGTGCCGCGCTACCGTCAACGAGATCAAGGAGTTCTTTCTATCTACCTTTCACTCTTGCTCGTACATTTCGCACTTCGTATAACCTCGCAGTATCACCTCCTACTCTTTGCTCTGTCAGTTTGTTTGGGCTTTGTGTATGTGTGAAATGCACCCATCTAGAAAGATGCACGCATGCGTGTACGTGTCCCTGTGTGCATCCATGCCAGTATCGTTGTATACCGGCCAATGAACCCGTTCACCCTACTCTCTCTCTCTTCTTGCAGTATATTGGTTGCACTGACAAGAAGCATAACTCATCCTATTCTCTTCTATTGTATAGCCAGCGCTGCGGAAGCTCTTCCATGACAGCCGTTCTCTAGGTAATTAGCTAATTAAACAAGTTGCATAGGTCGGACATACTGATTTGAATCATTTCCATAGGGCCGTCACAAAGGGCTATGCACAGAACGTGCTCTAGCTGCAAATTATCCTGCTGAGCTGTAAAGCTTGTGTGTGTGGTTTCCGTATGTTAGACGCCATACGCTGTGGACAGAGTGACAGATAAGAGTATAAGATGGTGCGTAATGAGGTAGGCTAAGAGTGCGAGGCAGCTCATAGCTAAATGGGTTTCATTCATAACACACATAGATACGGTCATGCCTAATTAACCCCTTTGCCAAACAGTGACTTGGAGCCACTCGACCTTGACCAGAGAGGGTCGTGAACCATTTATCATGGGGCCATGGACTGATTTCGGTGGAAGTGTATGTGAATAAGGACTCATAGTGTTTTTGGGAGAGTTGCTTTTAGACGGTTTCAGGCTCAATGTTCAAACCCTTGAATTTTATGCACCGACAGTCCAACTGTTCGATCACATGATAGCTGAACTAATGACTTTGGATTTCTTCCAAACGTACAGCAGCTCATCAGTTTCCCTGGCTATATCCTTTCTCGACTTGGATTTCCACAACATGGTCTCCTGATGACAAGGTGCCATTAACTTTTGGCGAGCCTGTAACATATTCAGATAAGCAGCAAACATCTCTTACCTGAAAATGTTAGTCTACCTAGGCCTGTCGCGATAGTCAATAAATCAATTAATCGCACAATAAAAAAAATGAGCTTGATCATTTTTCCGGCCGCGAAAATTTCCACTTGCATTCTTATTTTCCTCGTCTCTCTCTCTCTCTCTCTCTCTCTCTCTCTCTCTCTCTCTCTCTCTCTCTCTCTCTCTCTCTCTCTCTCTCTCTCTCTCTCTCTCTCTCTGTCTCTGTCTCTGTCTCTCTCTCTCTCAGAGCGCGCGCCTCGTCCGTTTGGGGAGGTGTTTATACTCGACGCGCGCAAAGTTACAAAATTTGACGTGCACACCGCCAAACGAAATCTCAACGCGCACTACTGCCCACTCCGCGTTGACGCCAATTTTGCCGCGCGCACCCTCGCGCTCGTGCAGACGCCAAGTTTAAACAAGGCTTAAAGCTACACTGAAGTTGGCAGTTTGATAAATGCAAGTTAAATCTTCAGCTTAATCTACTATGCAACATACTTAATACCCACTATGCAACATGACTTCAACATCCAGTTAGGTACATCCCTGATTTCCCCTTCAAAATCAGTCCGAAATCTTGGAGTTACATTTGATGACCAGTTGTCCTTCAGAGAACACATTAGCTAAGACAGCTCGCTCGTGCAGGTTTGCGCTCTACAACATCAGGAAGATCAGACCGTTCCTAACAGAACACGCAACGCAGCTTCTTGTCCAGGCCCTGGTTATTTCTAGACTTGACTACTGCAATGCGCTTCTGGCTGGACTCCCCTCTTGTGCGATCCAAACACTTCGAATGATCCAGAATGCAGCGGCACGTCTGGTCTTCAACAAGCCCAAAAGGACCCACATCACACCTCTCTTCATCTCTCTGCACTGGATACCACTCGCTGCTCGCATCAAGTTTAAGGCGCTGACGCTTGCCTACAGAGCCACCACGCGCTCAGCTCCTGCATACTTTGACTCGATTCTACGACTCCACACCCCCACCAGAAGCCTTCGTTCAGCCAAGGAGAGAAGGCTTGTAGTACCATCACAGAGAGGCAAAAAATCCCTTTCCAGAACATTTTCATTCAACGTTCCCAGCTGGTGGAACGATCTTCCCACCACCATCCGAAACGTTGACAACATTCAAAAGTCAACTAAAAACTCATCTCTTCCATGAGCACTTAACCTCTTAAAAAAAAAAAAAAAAAAAAAAAAAAAAAATATTTCCTTTCCTCTTTCTCCTCCTCTTTCCCTCCCTACTCTAGCCTGTGCTACACTGAGAAATGTACACGGACTAAGTATTTCAGGCACTTGTTGCGCTCACTCGACTCCTCACGACCAATCGCTTATTGTACCCCCAAGTTGTAAGTCGCTTTGGATAAAAGCGTCTGCTAAATGCATAAATGTAAATGTAATCTTTGTGTGCTTCAAGTTCAATCTTTGTGTGCTAAAAAGGCACATAAGTTCCTGTAGAGATAGCAATACATATTCTCCTTTTTTTGCCAAATAAATGAAAAGCATGTCATCAATGTCTTCTCTCTTGCTGTATCAAAATCTCCCCTAGCTTTCCTCAGAGATGGTCCCAATAATGTGCTTAAAGTCAAGTCAAATTCAGTTTGTGCATGATTACATGATATACAATTTTTTTTTATGCTGTATCCTAAAATGTGGATAACTAAGCTAAATATCATATACTGAAGTACATTTCTGGAGTGTTAATGAACAAGAACCGAACAGAACCGAAAACCGTGATACGAACCGTGGATTTTGTGAACCGTGCCACCCCTAATATGCACCTACAACACAATCATCCGTTGCAGTTTTCATCCATTTTATTTATTGTTTTTGGTATTTATTCAAGTTCATTTTTTGTTTACAGACTGAGAATCCATTGCTTTTATTGTTTTTGGTTGTTTTGTTTATTTATTGTGGATATTTAAAATGTTTTCCATTTTCTTTAGAAATAAAAGTTTATTGATCTTTGAAAAGGTGTACCTGCATTATTATGCCATTATCATTATTTTAGATGAAAATGGTCTCAGAACGACAATATTATCGTTTATCTCAATAATTTCTTGGCCAATTTATCGTCCAGCAAAATGTGTTATCGTGACAGGCCTAAGTCTACCCTTTTTGCAGTGTGGTAATTTTGCAAAGTGTTTATCCAAATCAACTTCCAGTGGACTTTCAAGAGTAATCTCACTGGAGTAACCTGGGGTTAAGTGCCTTGCTCAAGGGTCCAGTGGTGATAGCTCATGACTTTCTTCTTTTGGGAAACTAGCAACCTCCCAATTACATACCCTGAGTTTTCTTCACTACAGGACACGGTACTACCCTTTTCAGGGCTGTGTTCTCAGAAATATAACTATTCCAAAAGTAATTAAACATATGTAAATCCCTTTCCAAAATATATCATGAGATGCATCTGACACTAAGCTTGACTTGGACATGTCTGGAAACCCTTGCCAAATGCCAAATTGACAAGTAGACCATCTGAGGTGCACATTATTGGCCCTCGCTGTGCAGAGGAACCGCACGAGGAGGAACTGGATTTTACCACACACAGGAAACCAGGTCAGTAATGTGTCACTGCTTTGATAGATGGACTTGTGAATGGTGTTTGAGATTTTACTCTGACCGGGACAACAAGGTGAGTTGTTGTTCAGATCTTCAGTCAAGATATCAAAATCCAAACTGAAAAAGCGACCTTGGGAGATTAGACTTGATTGAAAAAACATTCCGGTGTATGTCGGTATTTTGAAAAAAAATCTATCCTCTCCATCAATAAATCATGCTTTGACATTTGATGTTTTCGTAGAAAAATGGGTTTTATTGCAGCGGCTGCTGGTGAGTTATACCATTAGTATTTTGCGAAAACAAAAAAGGATCCAAATGTGGACTTCGAGGAAAGACAACAAACTACAAGGACAGTTTGTATCAAACACATCAGGACCGCGAAGGTAAAACACAGAGATCCAGGTTCCATTGGTTGTACCAGAAGTAATAAAATTGCTCATAGGAAGTGTCAGTGTCTGACAGAATCACTTAGGCCCCTGCTGCCTTTTCTTCTGTTACTGTGCTCAGGGGGTGTCCGGTACACTTCCCATCTGGTCTGTCCTCTCTGATTGGAAAAACACACGCTCCCTTTGTGTTTTGCAGTTGTGTCAAAGGAAGCCCTACTCATTAACTACAGTGGAAGAAGTTCAGGTATCAGCTTTCCGCCTTTCTTCTCTGACTTCATATGACTAGGTTGAAGAGCTAATTCAGACTCCCTTACTTCCTGCTTTGGGTGTGACCTCGAGAGTCCGGCAATCACCTCACCGGCCGGCCACAAATTGGCTTTAGGGCCTCTGGAACAAACCAGACAACGACTCCACGACTGTATCTTGGCACCCTCCAGTCGTTCACGAACCCAGTAGACAAATATTTGAATGGCTGCTGTTCTTACACGCACTGAAGTGAGTGAGAAGTGTCAGCATGTGTGCCGATGGGACCTGGGACCACTGACTATGATGTAACGAGGGGAGCGTTGCATTCTCTGGCCCATGCAACAGGCCAAAGCAGCTGGACTGGGTGTTTAGACTGCAGCCTCTCCCCCTCCTCCAAGAACAATTTCCCACTCCGGTTCCACCCCTCATTTCCCACAGCTCCCAGTAAACAGAACACACCCATGGCAGGACTTCAGACACGGCGAACAGACAGCCGAACTTCCAGGCCTGGCTCACGGACACGTATATACACACACACACGTGTATGTGTGTGTTTGTGTGTGTGTGTGTGTGTGTGTGTGTGCGGGGGGGAGTGAGAGAACGGACAGTCATAGCTGCAGTGTGAGGTCTGTTCGGACATGGATTGTGGCAGTAAAACAGTCCATCTTTCCTCAGCACTCTTTCTCAATTATAGAGGCAAAGCCGAAAGGAGTAAGCTCTAGGCCGCCGGGCAGTTTATCATCCTCCAAAGCTACAGCACTTTTAAACTAATGTAAGCATGGGATATCTTCTCCATTAGTAGAGACAGTGGGGAATTTACAACGTTTACAGAACATGCTGGAGGAATTTTTATGGAGCCACCTTCAGAGAGAGGCTTTGGGAGTCGGTGAGAGATGAGAAAGGTGAACGTGTAGGATTTGTTAAATAGTCCTTTCCCCCAAACCACATGAAAGCGTTAAACACCTTCTGTTGTTCCATCCAAATTATCCCTAAACCTGACCCATTGTGTAGCATTTCCAACGGAGCATGCGGTAACCCACCACGTGATGAATTTCTACCTTGAAGTCGACAGGTGAATGAACTACTGATGAACTACGCCGCATACTCCCTCTAAGAACATCACACGTGGAGTAAGTCATGTCAGTCATGGAGACCACCCAGCTGAAGCAGTCGTCATCTAAATGAATGATGACATACAGGTAACAGGACATGTGTGGACTTAGTTAAGCGTCTCATCCAGGGGCCCAAGCCATGATGGATATGAGAGGGTCTAAGGAAGAGTGCAGAACATGACAGACAATGTTTGGGGCTGTGGATTTGAACTCCCTAAACCAATCTGTCATTCCCACCCGGCCCCAAAGCCAACTCCCAGCTTGCTGGAGGTGCAGCCCAACATGTACAAACATTTTTGGATAATGAGAAGTGATGAATTACCCTTTTACACTAGACACTTTCCATGTCATCTGTCCCTACGCTATGTATATCAAATAAATACTCAGTTTTATTTTTTTAGATGGTATTTAGGAGAAGCATATATAAACGAACACTGATAAACTAGGGAAAGCCCTGACATCGAAGACAGAGAACAATTGCTGTAAAAAACTCCAGGCCTCTCCAATTAAACATTTTCTAGTGACTGGTCACATCTACATTTTTCATTTGGCCAAATTGAATTTCTGTGAATTGAATTTTATCAATTGTGGCAACAGTCTGTTAACTTGGGCTCAAACAGAAATAATATGTTGAGCCAATTGGAAAAATGTAATTTACCAAACTGTGAGGTTGGTTCAATTAAATATTATAAATTGTAGTAACAATTGTTTATTTCTCACTGTCCCAAAAGACAAAAATGACTAAAACATAATACAGAACGCAGACAACAGGGTTGACATTTTATCACATTACTTTATTAACAAGTCAATTCCAACACAGGATATTTGGTGAAAATACATTATTTTAAATAAGGAAAAACTCTGAATACATTTAAGAAGTCTTAATTTGGGGTAGAAAACTGGATGTGGTGTAGAAAAAGCGGCACTGCGTAGGCTAAAACTACAATTAATGACAAAGTTCCCCTGCATCACATCTGGCAAGTAAGAGAACAGAAGTTCTGTATTATATAATGAGGATGAGACGAATGAATGGATGAATAAGAAAATCACAAGCTTGACATGGTTGATATTAAAAGGCAATAAGCCCTGAAAAAGGCCGACGACACCTAACGGCACCGTGTTCAACGGTCGCATGGCGCACATATCACAAATTACTTCATTTACTTTATATTTGAGACATGTATGACATGAGGAAAATAAAACTATTGACAACCACTAGATAATTATGTGGTAACCGAGAACACACTCATGAAACCAATGAATGCATGAACTCGTGATTCTACAAAATGTCTTTTAAACTTCATACTGGGCCATAAAGCTAAATTCGGGAGAATAATTTCAGTGCTCAATACTCACCAACGTTTTTTGACAATGAATATCTCTATTCTCTTGGGAATGTTTGTTTTGGTCTTCAGCAGCGACTGGTTCGACTCTGGTCGCTCTCCCGCGCATCCACATTTGAACGGTTTTCCTCAGGCATGCGAATGCAGTTTTTTGGACATAGGACTTGTTCATCCAACGTGGATCATGTTCGATGAATATCAGTGTTGCCACAGTTACTTTGAAAAAGTAATCTGATTACTGATTTCTCCTTTAAAAAGTAACTTAGTTACTTTACAGATTACTTGATTTTAAAAGTAACTAATAAAGTAATTTGTAATCTAACTTAGTTACATTCAGCAGTTGCCGACAATACCCCTGCCGCCTCAACATAGAAAAGACAACCGTTTTTGCCAACACTCACTTTTATTGGAAGTGCATTTTGAACAGTAACGTCAACAATGTATCTCCTGACATTTTAAGTTGAAATTAAAAAATATTTCCTGAAAAAAAAAACACGTTTTAATAAAAAATGTAATAAAGACAGTCTTTCTTGAATAAATACTCTCCCCGAGACGCAAGAATAAAGCAAAAATATATATTTTTACTAAGGAAAATGAAAAAAATAGTAACTCACAGTGATTTGGATAAATTACTTTAATCTGATTACTGGTTTGGAAATAGTAATGCGTTAGATTACTCGTTACTGGAAAAAAGTAGTCCGATTAGAGTAATGCGTTACTAAGTAAAATGGTTAAATGGCCGCGAAGAGCGGTTACACTCACAGTGTGGATGAATCACGTTTGTGTCGTAGACTCAGGATCTATTGAAGAGAACGGCAACACAGAAACTCATACAAAGCGGAAAAAACACTCGTTTTTGATCCATTAATGCATCTCTCTTTTACTGAATGCAGTGCCAGTCAGAGGAAAATGCCTATCAACGCATGCTGTCATGAATTAAGCAACGCGTCTTCTCATAGGACAAAGACACCCAGTCTCATGAATAATTATGAGACACCGATGAGTCGTCGGCGTACTATAGTACGAGAAAACGTCACAGCCTATGACGTTGACATGAAGACGAATTTAAACCACAAAGTTGAAAATAGAAGGTTTAAAATGAACCAGTTTTCTCCTACATTCAAAACTTACAGATGGTAACATTGTCTTCCATGATGTTCAACACACATTCTTCTGTTAAAATCTCAGAAAATTTGGCTATGATTTGACAGTGCATCTTTTTGTATGGGGATAATTATTTGGAAATCATTTTTTGGGCCAATATGTAATTATCAATTTCCACAATTTGAAAAATTCCCAAAATTTTTACAGTGTGTCTATTACAACACTTTCATGTATATATTTACTTTTATATTTGGAAAGGTTTCATCCAGTTTTAATCTGGTTAACAAAACTACTGACACAAACATTAACAGTGGATTTCTTGCTATTGTCGGAAAATTTCCACCCTGACAATAAACAATTTTAATTAAAATAATGTTGACATGATATGATAAAAAGCAAGATATTAACAATTAACTAAGAAGAAAAGTCAAGAAAGACTATGATTGTTTTAAATAATCAATAATGTCAGGGATTGACACAATTGAACTGAAGCTGAACAGTGAATAAAGCGGTAAAACAGGTTAATTAACTCACCCAATTTCATCCTATTCATATGAGATTAAAAACATGTACAACGTAACACAAAATAAAGGGAATTGGTTTAATTTAGAAAGTCACCTAAGATGAACAAAACTGACAAAAATGAAAGAACATGAGAAGATGAAAAATGTACTTTTGTCAAAAGATAAAAACTATACATATAATGAAAGCTGTTGTATATACTGCACGTGTCATTTTACTGAAATGAGATTTGTTCACGTGTAATAGAGGAAGGAAATGTTTCCTGGCTTGAACTCTCCAAATGCTTTGGGTTTGCCTCTTTTGTCTTCAGCTTTATATCGGAAAAGGAATTGGAGGTGTTGGCAAGGAAGGGTTAAGCATTACCAAAGTTTGTCAGCAAGACAAATTCCTCTTTCGAGGACGCCGGGCCATTTAGCAATCAGTCAAGAGCCCATGGGAGCACCTGTGTACAATTCCATTCTGAAATAACACCGATTCAGTCATATCCACTTTCTCCATGTGTGACAACACTGTGGCATTGGATGATCAAGTACAGCTGGAAAAATGTACAAGGAGTCTGTTTTTCTTCAACTCTTTTATGTATATGTAAGACATGTGACCAGATGTTCATGCCAGGGTCTTTCAGAGGATCTGTGTGCAGGGGAGTTTTGGGCGTATGTTTGGCGTGTCATGCATTTTGGGGAAAAAGCAAAAGGGTATCATTTTCTGAGTGATAAACAAAGTGGAGTGTGAATTACATTCTATAGCAGAAATGTGATTTTACTTGGATCAAATCCACATTTATCCAAATCAAGGAAGCTTAATTAATTAAAATATGAACTTCTGTTTGCGTATGACGCTGTATTTTTGTAAGCCAAACCATTAAGTCAGCATCACCCTGGTTCCCTTGAAAGAAACCCAATAGAATTTTTCCAATGGCTTTTGCATTATTGAACAGTTAATTCATACATGTTTTTTCATAATGCACAAAATAGGCACAAATTAACAACTTTTTATGAATTCTGAAGCCTAAGTACAATTCACCTTTCGCCGGGAGTTTGATTGACAGGTCTGACCAATAATAATCCGCCATTTTTGTCCAACAATGCAGTCAAGAGTGTTTGTAGATTAACGTCGGTGGATTTGAACTTGAAAAACGGTGTGTACTGACGTCTTTCCGCGGTTCAAACGACATTTCTTTTAGTGTTCATTCATGTTAATTTGATAATATAAATTAACTAGAAGGAAGAGATGATCGGTTCACGAGCAGCTTTAACTGAGCTGTCTCCACACATTAAAGGGCCACAAAACAGTATTTATTGTTTGCATTTCTTTAAAAAATTACAACATTTTAGAGTTGAGACTGTTTCATATTAAAAGTAACCTGCCCTGTGTTGTCAGTATCCTCTTTGCTCCGCGATGTGTTTTTCACTGCGTGAGAACATGTGTGGTGTGAGAGTGTGGCTTATCGGACATTGCAACAGTAACTAAAGGGGTCGGGTCTTTGTGAACGGTCAATTGGCAGAGTTAATAAGCAAAACGTGGGCTATAAACAGACTACACCACGGTCACATGACTTCAACGTCACCACCAGTAACAACTCTTTCCTTGAAAGTTGAAGTGTGATTATAAAAACAAAGAGGCTGTGAAAGTGAGTAGACAAGAAAAAGTTTTTAAAAAATCAAAAGGGGGTATTATTGCATTTTATGGTTAATAAAACATCAAAAGATCTTGAGCTTGTGTTAAAAGCAGTCAGACAACTGAAAAATGTTAATCAAAAAACCAAAGTAAAACAAATAAAAAGATAACTAATTTCTGGGATTGGGCCTACCAAGCATTAAGTATTTGAGCTACTTAAGGGAGCAAATTTTATTGTAAAATAAAAAATTATATAATAAATAAATAAAAAGTCAACTAAAACACAATGAGGATCTAAATTAGGTTGAAAGCAGGGGCGGTTCTAGACCCTTTTTAGGGGGGCTCTGTCATGCCAGCCCCCCTAAAACTATCAACTATCATATTATCAAAATGTATTGAAAGTGGGAATCACAGAATCAACACCGGCCGCCACATATTGCTTGTCGTTACTAATTTTTTTAACGCTATTTAAAACACGCAGCTTATTCGTTCAGCTGCATTTCCTTTCACCGCTCTCCCTCAGTTTCGGTCACGTGGTTCATGGCGCTCTCAATAGTTCTAAACAAACCAGCGCTGTCAATACATTTGAATGGCTTAAGCGGATAGACAACAGCTTCAATATACAGGTGTTTGCAGCAATTTTTGGTAAACAGTACTGCATAGTGTGCATTGATTATTATGTCATCATTTTATTATGGAGATGCAACATTGTTTACATTAATGTTAATGTTTTTCTTGTATTTAGGCCTCAGGTATTCCTTACTAATTGGTCACACTCATACTCATTGGTGGTCAAATGTGACCATACACCTATTTTTCAAATAAATAAATGTTCTATATTTTAGTTTAATAATATTTATTGAATATTTTGATCTTTTGGTACTAAATAGGCCTACTATTTGTGCAATAATTATGGTCCATTAATGACCAATATTTTTCTTCTAATATTTTTCTTATTTATAGTACAATTAGTGTAGTAATTAAGGTTTAAATAGAGAATTCCAATGCAAAGAGGCAAATTAGAGTAATTTTGTGGCTGGAAAAATAATGCATTTCATTTGTAATGCCATGGTTTACACTAGGTGCCTTTATGGCTCTTTAAAGGGTTAGTTCACCCAAAAATGAAAATTCTGTCATTAATTACTTACCCTCATGTCGTTCGACACCCGTAAGACCTCCGTTCATCTTCAGAACACAAATTAAGATATTTTAGTTGAAATCTGATGGCTCTGAAAGGCCTCCATTGGCACAATGCACGGTTCACTCTCAAGACCCTTAAAAGGCACTAAAGACGTCGTTACAAAGTCCATCTCACTACAGTGGTTCTACAATAACTTTATGAATCGGCGAAAATAGATTTTGTGCGCAAAAAAACCCTAAATAGCGACTTATATAGTGATGACGATTTCAAAACACGGCCTCATGAAGCTTCGAAGCGTTATGAATCAGTGAGTCGAATGAGCAGTTTGGATTGCCAAATTTCAGCAGTTTGACACGCGATCCGAATCATGATTCGACTCACTGATTCATAACGCTTCGAAGCTTCATGAGGCTGTGTTTTGAAATCGTCATCACTATATAAGTCGTTATTTAGGGTTTTTTTGCGCACAAAAACTATTCTTGCCGATTCATAAAGTTATTTTAGAACCACTGTAGTGAGATGGACTTTGTAACGACGTCTTTAGTGCCTTTTAAGGGTCTTGAGAGTGTAAAGTGCCATTGAGCCAATGGAGGCCTTTCAGAGCCATCAGATTTCAACTAAAATATCTTCATTTGTGTTCCGAAGATGAACGGAGGTCTTACGGGTGTCGAATGACATGAGGGTAAGTAATTAATGACAGAATTTTTTCATTTCATTTTTGGGTGAACTAACCCATTAATAAATATACATACTAGTTGCTCAAAAAACTGCTGCTTACTTATTTTTAGGTTTTGCATTTTAATACATTAGATATGATCAAACACTAGATTTCTTTAAAAGTGAAATTTTAAAACGTTAATAACTTACATCCTACATATTTTAATGATACTTATATAAGCACACACAAGTGAATATTAATGAATGCAAGCAAATATTTAACCCAAGACAAGTTTAAAATAGTGCTAAAAAGGCAAACTTATTTGTCCTTATATGTACAGTAGGCTAAATACATATGAATTGATACTGAATCAAGATCGAAATCGATATTTGTGCCAATCACCAACCCCAAATATCCTTTATATTTGCGCTATTGACATTCTGCTATACACAGCCATAACACTCAGTAGTGTTATCAGCAGTGAGGGAAAAGAGTGAAGAGTGAAATCCTAGAACCGCAATTTTAAAAATTTAAACACATTAAAGACTAAAAAACTTTTTTAGTTTATTCTTAGCTAAAAACACTTAGTTCTTTCAAAAATATATGTGCTCATTAATGTATATACTTCTTTCAAGTAATAAAGTATTCTCGTAAGTTTATAATATGCCATTGAAAATACATACGGGTGAGGGGTTCGAATGCGGGTCGCCATGTTGCCCCTCCATCTTGAAAGTACATCAGCCAAAGAGGGACATACCCGTAAATTCAAGCTTCACCTTTCGCGTTTTAACACTCGATGGCACCGTGTCGAATGTGGACGAGGTCGAACTGGAAGCCATGTTAATCTTGGACTAAATCGGGCAACGTAGGAGTTAAAACGAAATCGGAGAGAACTAATCGGAGAAACTAATATTCACTGGATGGTCATATACCTTTTAACCGCTAGATGGGTGAAAATATAGCTTTAAGTAAAATAATGCAAAGGGACTTTTGTGAACACTACTGAGAGACGAGTCATGCGAATCATTTAACCTGAAATGAGCCATGTGAATGAACTGATTACCTAAAACAAACCATCCGAATCAACCGAGTCTCTGAAATTAATCAGACTTCCAAAAGCTACTTGAAGACATGCACGCAGGCTGGGTTTTAAAAATGATAATAGGCATGGGGTTAGCCACTATTTTCTCCCTTGCTCACCCAGACACACAGTCCCGTAGGGTGTACAGAGGTCAGAAGTCAAGTTCTGTTGCTTGCCAAACCAAGAAACGACCCCATCACCAGACAAGCAGGAAAAAGCCTCGCCGCAGAGGTTCAGGGGACAGGGGACCTTTTTATTGGAGGGGGATTTTGTGGTATTTGCCTGAGTTCAGAGTGACCAGTGCAAGGGAGGACGCCAACACGCATTCTGGGACAGCATGCTAAAGCCGGCGCAAAACAACATGCCTGTTTCATTACACGATGAAGGGAGAAGCCACAATAAGGACGCAATGGATTGAAAGGGGATGAAAAAGACATGATTTAACTGGCAAGCCATGAAGGCAAAATCCTTCTCTGCAACGCATCCCTGGCAGGCAATAGTTTTAAAGTACACTAACTTAAATGGAAGATGATAGTTGGAGTGCTTGGAAGCGCCAGGTATCATGGAAACTGTCACAGTGGATGAACATGCCGATCCTCGAATCACGTATGCTTTGAAAAACAAAATTGAGGTTGTTTGGGTTTATTTCAAACTCTTTTCATCAGTAAGGGAGGTAGTTCTGAAGAGGAGAAACATTTTTACCGCACTTGAACCTGTCAGAGGTTACATGTTTATAAGAGAAGGCCGACGGTTCTCTGATTAGCTCAAGTGGAAACATTAGGAACGCTGACATAATCTGACTGGCTCGAGTGGAAACCTTATGAAGACTGACATAATCTTGTTGCGAGTTAATTCAGTTTCGATGGTCAAATGTCTCAACCACTAAATGAGACGCTGATTTTAAGCACCTGGAATCTCTAAAGTTACATGTTGACAATGATGACACGAGAGAGGGTCTTTGCTCTGTAGATCAGATCCAAATAATCGCTTGATATCTGAATTGACTCTAACTGACCATATCTAACAAGTGAATCATTCCAGCTGCTTCCCATGAACTTTCTGGAAAAAGAGTACACAAGGTTCAAAGCGAACACCTGCCGAACGGAAAATAGGGTAGATGGTCTCTTGTTTCTGTTTGAATGCGTTTTCCACTACCTTTGGAAGTGGTCGAAAGTGAACAAGCTGTTTTAGACCCCGTTTGCACCTCTATTTAGCGTCGTCCACTTGTGACTGGATTGACAAAAACTCTTATTTTTGTCAAAAAAAATCTTAATACCAGCTGTAAAGTGCTGTTAAAACCATGGCCCAACACATGGAGAACAGGCTCTTCTGAAGTTATACGACCTGCACTGATTGTCACATATATGCAAAGAAAAAGAGCTTTATATTAAAGAGCTATAAGAGTCAGGGATTTCTTTTATAAAAAATATGCAGGATTTAATAAGATTTAAATGAATAAAATATTTAAATTATAAAAAATATGATAGAATTATATATTAAATATGCATATATTTATGTATTATCTTCGTATTTATAAATAATTATAGATAATTTACGTTTTCTCTCTCTCTCTCACTACCAGTCAAAAGTTTGGAAACTACTATTTTGATTGTTTTTGAAAGAAGTCTCTTCTGCTCACCAAGGCTACTTTTATGTTATTCAAAATACCAAAAAATCTGTAATATTGTGAAATATAATTAAAATGTACACTAACTGTTTTCTGTTTGAATATTGTAAAATGTAATTTATTCCTGTGATCTAAGCTGAATTTATAATCATTACTCCAGTCTTCAGTGTTACATGATCCTTCAGAAATCATGAAATATGATGATAAACATTTCTGATTATTATCAATGTTGAAAACAGTTGTGTAATCTTTTTTTTTTTTTTAGGATTCTTTGATGAATAGAAAGTTCAAAAGAACAGCATTTATCTGAAATAGAAAGCTTTTGCTACATTGTACTACCATTCAAAAGTTTTGGGTCGATAAGATTTATAAATTTTTTGGGGGAAAGAACTTAAAGAAATTAATACATTTATTCAGCAAGGATGCATTAAATTGATCAAGGGACAGTATAGACATTTATAATGTTGCAAAAGCTTTATATTTCAGATAAATGCTGTTCTTTTGAACTTTCTATTAATCAAATAATCCTGAAAAAAATTATACACATCTGTTTTCAACATCGATAATAATCATAAATGTTTCTTGAGCAGCAAATCATCATATAATCATTTCTGAAGGATCATGTGACACTGAAGACTGGAGTAATGATGCTGAAAATTCAGCTTTGAATCACAGAAATAAGTTGCATTTTAAAATATATTCAAATAGAAAAAAGTTGTAAAAATATTTCACAATATTACTGTTTTTGCTGTATTTTGGATCTAATAAATGCAGCCTTGGTGAGCAGAAGATACTTCTTTAAAACAATCAAAATAGTACAGTTTCCAAACTTTTGACTGGTAGTATACACACACACACACACACGTACATATTTAAATGATTTAAAAGTATATATTATTTTTCTATAGATAGATACATGGATGGATACAAAAATAATATATAAATAATTAAAAAAAAATTCAACAGTTTCAATAAAGAATGGACTTTCCCCCGAATCTTCTGCCGTGTGTGAGATTGTCATCAGAGTTTCGGTGCAGACCGGACCACAGCTATTTCCTCTCTGCACTCCCACACTCTTCATTTGAAATCACACGCAGACACACTCATCTTCTGATCCTCAAGGTTACTCACATTCTCACACTCACTTTCTCTCATGAGATTAAAGGCTGTAGGATTCATAGACCACTAGACGTTTAAAAACAAAAATATTATTGTAGTGATTTTGTCTCTTTCATGCTTCCTCAATACGGTTTGAATCACGCTACTAGTCTATTGAGTCTAGTAAAAACATCAATTCTGCCCTGGACCAGGGAACACATCCAAGTCAGGGCAGGGGATTGTGGGGTTGACTGTGGACTGGAGGAAAGAGCATCCTAGATGTGTGAAATGAGAGGCTTTTCGTCGGGACAATCTTCTTCTAGAGTAATTATAGCTAGGTGAGTTTGATAAGGATTTGAGCTAAACTTGGAATGTGATTTTCTGACTCCTAAACTCCAGCCATATCTGGGCACCACAAAATCATGGAAAACGATCACAATGTCCACTTCAGACTGAGACTACCAACCTGGTACCTCTGAGTGCTCGAGGAATCTCCGCGGAACAAGTTCACGCCTGCTCCAGCCTGCCGTGCAGATGGTTTTCCAATTCTTATCTTCACTTTCTTTGTCCTCCTTTACTTTTTCCCATCTCTAAAACCACAGGTTCACTCCGGGTCTGCTTAGTTCATTTCATTGCTAGCCGGTTGCTCCGGAAACCATCCGTCGGCATAGCAACGGCCTACACACGCAAAACTGGAAGTGACGGCGGCATGGGTCACCTCCCATTGGCTGAGCAGAGAGAGAGGTGCAGCGTGGGATGCAGGGAGGGGGCTAATGTCATGTGCAGCTGGCCGGGCTGGATAACCCGTTTCCTTCTCCGAACGTGTCAGCGGAACACAAACTGAAAACAGGAAAGCACTTCCCAGCGCTCTCCCTGGACTTCATATCCGGGCATCCTGAGATTCGGCGTGCAGAGCGACGTCAAACATAAACAAACAACGGTTTCGTGGCGATAGCAGAAGAGATTGAGTAGGGTTATCGTAACCTTCACACCTCCACCCGCTTTCATGGGGAGTAATTGGCCTCTTCGTAATGCTACACTTCTAAAAGACACACTCGTTGGAGTTTTCCCAGTGCTCTCCGGGGACGCCGTTGGAAGACGGCTGACCTTTGCCAAGCTCTGACCTTTACCATTACCGACACTCTCCGTGCCTGTCATTAAGACTGCCAACTTAAGCTGGAGAGCCTTCCCCAGCGAAGCCTCGGAGAGCTGACATCTGTTTCTTCATAGACATTCTGGGATTTGATCACACCATTATTATGTCAGCAAAAGGTTATTGGTTTGAGTCTTAATTGTCCGTTCTAACTAAATGGAAGGACCTTAGGGCCGAGTACACGACCTTGTGCAGATTATGATTTGAGCGTTATTTCATCCAAGGGACTTATTTAAAAAAGTCTCTGGTGAAATGAACTGGAACAGTATAAACAGATGACTCATTCAGGAAAACTCTCTTTAACTCTGGACTGAGCTGGGCGGCTTTCTCGCCGTGTCGTCAGAACAAGGCTCAAGACCTCGATGCTTTCCGACCTGAGCAGAACGTCGCCATCAAAAACACATTCCCTGCACACGCAAATGCGTACCTGTCTGGGTAGTATTCATGAAACAGTAGACAGAAAGTATTAGGTGACGTTACGTACTGCATCTGTTGAGATTCGTTGTGCTCAACCAGCTGACAGACTTTCGTGTGGGATCCATCAGATTCTAAAAGCTTGAAAAGGAATAATTTAATGTGTAATATATTTTTCAGGCAAAACATTTTTTTTGGGGTGATATTTGACAAAAATGTATCATTTGACCCTCATGTCCAAAATACAGTCAAAAATTATTTTTTTCACCTCAGAAACATTGCAAAACTATGCCCCATGCTATCGGTTTCTGTTGCGAAAAAATTTATTAATACTTTCGTATTTTCTCGCATTGATTATTGCAATGTTCTTCTGGCTGGGGTCTCTAAAACTACCTCAAATAAATTACAGTCAGTGCAAAATTCGGCCGCTAGAATTCTCACACGCACCAGGACTAGCGAACACATCACTCCAGTTTTAGAGTCACTGCACTGGCTTCATGTCAGGTTTCGGATTGATTTTAAAATTCTTATGCTGACTTACAAGGCCATTCACGGCTTGGCGCCTCAATACTTATCCAAACTTTTAACTGTTTACACGCCTAGACGTAATCTCCACTCCTCTGATGCGGGCCTTTTAGTTGTTCCTTCTACCCGTCTACGCTCTATGTGTGACCGGGCCTTCTCCACTTGTGCACCTAAACTCTGGAATTCTCTTCCGATGATGATCAGACAGGCGGATTCTCTTACTGTTTTTAAATCTGCTCTTAAGACACATTTTTTCAGAATGGCTTTTATATGATTTTTATTCTTGACATTTTTGTTTTGTTTTTGTTTTTTGTGTGTTATATATGTATCTTGTGCTTTTTATCTGTCTATGCTTGTAAAGCGCTTTGAGATTCTCTTTTTAAAGGCGCTATATAAAATAAAGATTATTATTATTATTATTTTGTTGAATGCATATTAAATAGGGTGTCCATTTTGAACTTGAATACACCTAATGCACTGTTTCTAAAACAGTTGAATACATTAAAGTTGCAATGAAACGCCAATAGCGACCAGAGATGGAAAGCGTAAAAAAATATTCTACTCAAGTAAAAGTACTATTACTTCAATGAAACTTTACTTAAGTAGAAGTAAAAGTACTTGTCTAAAAATGTACTCAAGTAAAAGTTAATTTAAAAGTTACTGAGTTACTTTTTTTAACAGCGGGATGGGGGACTTTCACGATATGAAAACATCTGGGCTGCGTTCAGCCCCGACAAAACGTTGCAAAACGTTTTTTAAACGTTAACGGTGCTGCGTTGAACACCCTGTTCTGTTGACGCAAGAGTTGTAACTATGGCAGCCGAGAAGGCCATTCTTTGTGTTCTTTTTGTGGAATTTTCGGAGCCTGATGAAATCGATATAAATACGTGTTTAATACTGCAAAATACATGCAATCACTGCCCTTGCCGTCCAGAATAAAAGACAACATCCCAATCCCATTTAATGAACCTTTTTCATCTCCTGGTAATCAATTCTAACTTAAATAATTTTATTTCTAGTTCTAACTTTTTTAATAGCTTGTATTTTCTTTCTCACTTTATGTCAAGCAATTACCATATATGAAATTTGGTATATAAATATAAATAAACTTGCCTTGCAATTAAGCTAAAGATATAAATAAATACATCATCATGTTGATATATATATATATATATATTAAACTCTTACGACAATCATGTCTTCTAATACCAGCGGACACATTAAACAACTTTACTTCCATTGTGTGAGCTGTCTCTTTAATACTGCGTGGTTTATATACATTTTGGCGCTGATTGGGCTGACATTTTTGACACACCCACCAAACGAGATCAAACGCATCTCAAACCCGTTGCACACCGTTGCACACCGTTTCCAGGAAACATGACGTTCAACCGGAAACCGTAGCAAAACGTTGCGCACCGGTTTGAGCTTTGAACGTGCCCCAGTTTCACAGCATCATGGTATTAATTATTTAATAAATAAACTGTATTATTAAATAATGGTTATTATTATCACCAGTTAAAATAGCATTAAATCAGAGGTGGACAGTAACTAAGTACATTTACTTAAGTACTGTACTTAAGTACACTTTTTGAGTATCTGTACTTTCCTTGAATAGTATTTTTTCTGGAAACTTATGACTTTTACTACATTTGAAAGACAAATATCGTACTTTTTTTTAACGATTTTTTTTGTTTTTGAACAAATGCTTTATTATAACAAACTTGAAACCATTTTTTTTTTTATTTTTTTTTAATTTTTTTTTATTTCAATAAAACATGTCTAATGAACTAAATAAATTATTATGAATTAGATTAACAACTTTAAGAACAATAGAATTCTTTTTATGATTTAATACAAATACATGACCAAAACGGTGGTAATCAAATACTTATCCTTTCATTTTTTTGGCAAAGCGCTGCTGTTTTACTAAATTTAACCATGGATGTAAAAAATATATTCTTAAATAATGTTTAAATTATGTAATATTATTATTGTTGTTATTATTATTTTGACAAGTATTCTATAGGCCTACAATAGTAATATATTTCTGTCACAATTTCATCTAGTTGAACCGTTTATTTTGACAGGTTGTAGTGAGGACCTATTTCTGGGAAGATCTGTTTCAGAGTGTATTTGATAACGACTTCTAATCAAATAAAATGATGAAAATATTCATTAGGGGGTCTCAGATCAGCTCTGGAAATGTTCATACTGTATGTTCATGCCCAAATATGTTTTGAGACGTTAAACACCACAAGCATCACGCGTAGGCTACTTAAGTATGTAGGCTAGTAGACGAAACGGCGCTGCTCATTCACACAGAGACACAACAAGCAGATCATATATTCATATAGCAGTGTTTTGAGCTGTAATATTCACAGACCATGTCGCGATTTGATTTATTGTACAGCTCTCCTGTCGATGTATTCATTCATCCCTCAGTTTGCGTGTTTTACGTGACATCTGCGTTATACTGTAATTCCGGGATTCCCTCTGCATCACAGAAAACATTTGGCCTTAAGTTATAAACGTACCTTTATGTACACAGAGGGATGGTGTTCCCGAACATGTTCTATGTGTTTCCTCCTGTGCATCAACATTTTTTTTGCTAATTTGATATCCTCCAGGACAACATCCGGCTATTTTTTGTCTATATCCAAAGTTTTTCCATACTATCCAGGGGTTCACAACGACGTTTCGCTTTCAGCTGGGTCTGACGTCTGTCTTGTCCGTCCATCTCCATCTTTTTGTGATTTTTGCGTTCGTTCTCCCGCCCTTCAATTCGCGTTTTTCCCCCCTTTGTATTATTTATTTTACTCAGTAACGGATGTGGTTTAAAATGTAGCGAAGTACAATACTTCAAACAAAACATACTTAAGTAAAAGTAAAATTACAGATTTTTAAAACTACTTAAAAAAGTAGAAGTACACAGAAAAACTACTCAATTACAGTAACGCGAGTAAATGTAATTCGTTACTTTCCACCTCTGGTAGGTTTTATGCATCGGTTGCTGGTTAGATGGAAATCAAGTGTTAGTTCTGGCAGGTCACGTCAGTCTCAGCTGATCCATGTCCACATTTAGGAATATGACGCCTATCACAGCATGCATATGTAAGGTCCATCAGTATTATCAGCTGCTTATCACATTACTCAGGATCTAATTACCCTCCTCCATCCCCAGCTCCTCCTCTCGTCCAGTCAGGATTTAGCCTCCTCATTCCCATTTGAATCAGACTAATTTCTTGAATAATGTGTATCAATGATATCAAATGATATCTGCAACACATTTATGTTGGTTCTGTTCTCTTTACCCTAGCTCTCCCTGCTCTTATCCATGCTAGGCTGCAAGGATGGGCAGGGAGTTCTTGCCCAGAACAGAACCATATCACCAATCCAAACTGTCAATCATCTTGAACGAGTGCTCCTGACAGAAGTAGATCTGAATGCGAGCTGTCAGCTGTAAGACAAAGACGGGGCTTTGGCGGACTAAATGATTGGGGAAATCAAGGCTAATTTTTTTCGTTCACAGACAGATCAATAACATGCATTTTGAAAATAGGGTGAATTTTCATTTCGTGACTATGTTGAACAAGCAAAAGCTGAGGTACTTCTCTTCTGCGTTCTTCTGCTATGAGTCAGTGTCCCAAGATGAAGGAAATCGGACATGAAATATTTGGCAGTTAGACATCAGAAATGGTGCTTATTCCGCTGCACGGCTAAACAACCCCACCACACATTAGCCCAGAGCTAAAAGCCTTGATAGCACTGTGAAGAGACCTCGTGCCTTGAACTCACACCTGCGATGGCTCACGATGGACAGTGACGGGAATAACATACTCAATGGAAGATAATGGCACTTCTGGACCATTTCAGATTTAATGGGCCACAGATATGACGCGTTGTGATTTTATTGAACATGGAAAATTGACTGTTATATGCAGCATTACTAAAAACACAAATCTTTCCAGAAGGCCAAAGATATAAGATGCTGTAAAGAAACAAGAATTCGTTTGCTTGTTGTCTTGTTTGTCTTTAAATTTTAGTAAGCATACAAAAGAACCTAATATTTTCAAATATAAATAAACATCACCAAACACATTTATAATCAAATGCATGTCATGTTTAAAATCTTACTTTAAAATCACCTTATCATATTGGAAAAGGTGCCGTTTCATAAAATGATCTTATTACAGCTTAGTTTTACATTGCTTTTGCTAAGTAGTTGAGCATATAATAATTATTACAGTGACAGTATGGGTGAAACTTAAAATTGTTATTATATTAGAACAGCTAATCGAATCGGTCCTAAAATAGGCTTCATTATAAACAAGTACATTTAATACACAATTTGTTTTCCTTTTAATTTGTGGGTGAGATGGGCATGAGTTTTCGTGAGTAGTAGATACCATGATCCTGAACACGATCATTTAAAACACATTCTTACGTGTGAACTGAATGTGTCGTTATGTCGTTATTTTTACATTTGCAGTTTCCTCTCTGATGGACATTCATCAGTTTAATCACAACCATCATTACCACTGAGCCGAGAAGGAAGGCAGTATTTTTCTTTTCCTGCCTGCTGGCCGATCACGGCACGATTGTTCAGTAATATTTATCCCAGCCTGAGGAGTTCTCCCAGTCAATGAGACGTCTCTCACCGCACCTTGTTCTGAGTGACGGTCCGATAGGCTAGCAGTTGGCTGATGACATCATCGCTGTAGCCCAGGGTGTCTCGGAGAACCTGGACCGTGTGCTGGCCGATCACAGGGGGAGGCGTCGGGTTGCTGGATCCAAAACTACTGAAGCGCACAGCTGGGCCTGTGTGGAAACAATAAATTAAGTTATGCTTTAATATGTGTGCTTGCACAAATACACTCACCTAAAGGATTATTAGGAACACCTGTTCAATTTCTCATTAATGCAATTATCTAATCAACCAATCACATGGCAGTTGCTTCAATGCATTTAGGGGTGTGGTCCTGGTCAAGACAATCTCCTGAACTCCAAACTGAATGTCAGAATGGGAAAGAAAGGGGATTTAAGCAATTTTGAGCGTGGCATGGTTGTTGGTGCCAGACGGGCCGGTCTGAGTATTTCACAATCTGCTCAGTTACTGGGATTTTCACGCACAACCATTTCTAGGGTTTACAAAGAATGGTGTGAAAAGGGAAACACATCCAGTATGCGGCAGTCCTGTGGGCGAAAATGCCTTGTTGATGCTAGAGGTCAGAGGAGAATGGGCCGACTGATTCAAGCTGATAGAAGAGCAACTTTGACTGAAATAACCACTCGTTACAACCGAGGTATGCAGCAAAGCATTTGTGAAGCCACAACACACACAACCTTGAGGCGGATGGGCTACAACAGCAGAAGACCCCCCCGGGTACCACTAATCTCCACTACAAATAGGAAAAAGAGGCTACAACTTGCACGAGCTCACCAAAATTGGACAGTTGAAGACTGGAAAAATGTTGCCTGGTCTGATGAGTCTCGATTTCTGTTGAGACATTCAGATGGTAGAGTCAGAATTTGGCGTAAACAGAATGAGAACATGGATCCATCATGCCTTGTTACCACTGTGCAGGCTGCTGGTGGTGGTGTAATGGTGTGGGGGATGTTTTCTTGGCACACTTCAGGCCCCTTAGTGCCAATTGGGCATCGTTTAAATGCCAAGGCCTACCTGAGCATTGTGTCTGACCATGTCCATCCCTTTATGACCACCATGTCCCCATCCTCTGATGGCTACTTCCAGCAGGATAATGCACCATGTCACAAAGCTCCAATCATTTCAAATTGGTTTCTTGAACATGACAATGAGTTCACTGGACTAAAATGGCCCCCACAGTCATCAGATCTCAACCCAATAGAGCATCTTTGGGATGTGGTGGAACGGGAGCTTCGTGCCCTGGATGTGCATCAAATCTCCATCAACTGCAAGATGCTCTCCTATCAATATGGGCCAACATTTCTAAAGAATGCTTTCAGCACCTTGTTGAATCAATGCCACGTAGAATTAAGGCAGTTCTGAAGGCGAAAGGGGGTCAAACACAGTATTAGTATGGTGTTCCTAATAATCCTTTAGGTGAGTGTATATGAAATGGGGTCAAATGGAAAATTGGATCACAAGGCAAAATAAGGGTGCATTCAAACTTGTCATGTTTGGTTCGATTAAAACGAACCCTGGTGCGATTGCTCGGTCAGTGCGGTTCATTTGAACATATGTGAACGCTGCCATCCGAACCATGGTGCGCACCAAACAAGTGAACCGAGACCGCTAAAAAGATGGGTCTCGGCCCGCTTCCAAACGAACTCTGGTGCGGTTCGATTGATATATGAACGCAACACAGACCAAAGACATGTAAACGAACCAAAAACAGGACGTGATGTCACAAGATGCGACGCTACAAGTCAGCTGATTTGACGACGCGGAAAGATCGGTGTATCCAAAATGAGTAGAGGGCAAACGTGGAGCAACGAGGAGGTAAAGTGCCTCATCAATATATGCAGATCTTCGTTTCTGCACAACTGAGGAAATCCTGGAGCTGTTCTGAATGTTTTGAACATTTTATGAGCTCTTCGTGAGTTCTCAGCTGGAAAAAATAAAACCATATGTACACGCATAAAATGATGGCGTTTAATCCAGCACACAGCATTGTTTTGAAAGTACGGTAAGCAGCTCCATCGCGAAATATACCTCATAAAAGCCGACCAATCAGGTTGTGACCGTATCCCTCTGCCTTTGGTTCGGTAACTTTAGGTTCGCTGTTTTTAAAAATGCCATTGTGAACGCTAAGCGGACCAGGACTATATGTTTTGTTTTTGTTTTTTGGTCTGGACCAAACGAACCGAACTACAAGTGTGAACTTGTAGACGCAACTCTTTGAACCACCCAAACAAACATGATTAAGGCCGTGTGTCCACCAAAGCGTTTTTTCACGCGGCTGGCTGGCGTATTCAATTGTTTTCAATGGGAACGCCGTGTTTTTAGAACTCCATGAGTGTAAGGAGGCGCTGAGCGAGTATTTCACACTCAAGCGCTGAGCCCTCAGTGTTTTTTACTGGTCGCAGAGAGTTGAAGAATGATCAATTTGAGCAAAACACAGCGCTCATCACTGTCACTTTTCACCCAGCCGTCCAATCACAGTGGTGGAGGGGCGGGACAAATATAACCGACCAACCGCCACATTCTGTGTGTACAGCTGAAAACAAGCAGTATAATAACGGAACAAAATCATTTAAAACAAGAGCCAGAGCAAATACTTTTACATTGTATCGGCATTTTAGTGATGTTCGGGAGGAGCACGTTCAGATTAAGCCTAATTTGATGTAAGTGTGAACTCGTGAAATAAAGAATCAATACAGAAACAAACTATCTGTGAAATGAGATACTAGTAACACTTCCGCGGATGCACTGTTGCCAACTCATTTTCAAGGGAAGTTGCTAAAGGCAGATCGATTTGTTGCTAAAAGTTGTTACATTATGTTTTGCCATTATGTAAAGCGTAGATATAATTTGAAATGCTAATTTAGATTTGTTTGTAAAATAAATAAAGGAATGTGTTAGTTAATATGAACGGAGCCCCAGCACATGACGTGCAAGAAAAAAAGTAAATTGTGTGCAAAATGTACTAATTCGTTCCCTCGATTTATAAATCATGCGCACAATTTACTCTTTAGTTCCTTCGATTTGCAAAACCGTCCACACGGTTTACTAATTTGTTTCCTCGATTTATAAATCCTGCGCACGATTTAGCCTACTAGTTTTTTCCTGCTTGTCATTTGCAGGGCTCCGTAAATATGCTACCTAAATGATCTTCCGGTTTTTACAGCGATTTCCACAGCGACCTTAAGGAATAATGAATGAACCACTCGGCGTATTGAGCTAGCTTGTACGTGTGTTGTTTGGATTAGAGTCACTTTCCAGAATTTGCTAAAAGTTGCCAAATAAATAAAAAAAATGGCTAAATTTGTTGTTAGGTGCTTTTTGAAAAAAAGTTGCTAGGGTAGTCTGAAAAGTTCCTAAATCTAGCAACAAAATTGTTATGTTGGCAACACTGCGCAGATGTTCCGTATCATAACAAGTAAAGAATCTCAACCGGAAAAAAAACGCTCTCAAGCACCCACAGCAAGGCGTTTTCAGCCGGCTAAAATATTGTTAAAAACCTTTAGTGCTAGTACTATACATTTGTTTTGAAAAAGCATATTAATATACAGTTGTGGTCAGAATCATTGGCACCCCTGGTAAATATGATCAAATATAGCTGTGAAAATAAATCTGCATTGTTTACCCTTTTGATAAAAAAAAATTCACAAAAATCGAACCTTTCATTCAGTACGTTTACATGGACAACAATACTCCAATATTAACCTGATTAAGACAATACTCTAATTAAGAAGCTACGATATAAACAGCAATTTCTAATGACCTTAATCCGGTTAAAGTCATACTCGAAGTAAACGCAAATCGAATTAAGACATGTGGAGTATGACAATTTTAGCCGCATTATCGGAGAGCATTACAGACATGTACACACCTTAATCTAACTATTAATGCCGTGTAGGAGTTTTCACTGCATTTTGTGACAGGACACACACACACCAGGCAAGTGCAGAGGGTTGGGGGCACAAAAAGTAATCAAAAGTGCCCCTCTCAACAATCCTCAATAATATTGTGGCCAATAAAACAGAATTTGAATTATAATTAATATAACAGCGCATACAAAACAATAACAAAGCGTTCAAATGTCGGAAAACTCCCGTTCATCTTTTACGTATCTGTCAGTATGAAATGTCGTTGCCATGACGTGTTGCTATGGTGCGTGTTGTTTGACAGCTCATTCTGTCTTTTTGTGGTAATTATTCTGCTCATTGTAAAAGTAAAATACAATAAGTTTGTATCTGTAATCCCATATTCATAATTGTGACCAAACTGTCTGCTTACAACAGCGTTCAGGAACCTCTAGGCTCGCGAGGGTATTTCAGTGAACACCTGTGGCTCGACGGCAGGAATAAACAAGCCAAACAATCACGATTTTGAAACCATTTTCATCATTAATCAAAACTATTATTTGAAATGTAGGCTGTCAAGAAGGAGGCAAGATGGGCAGTGTCTCTTCAAAAAAACTGAGAGAGACAATATATAATATTACAAAAATAAAACAACGTAAATATATACACAATTACATTAAAAAGTATAAAAATCACTCGTCTTTATAAAGTAACACTGTCCAACAGCGACGCCCGCAGGTAAAGTTACAGCGGGTTGCCTGAGCCCATTGAATTTAACACCCCTGCCAAAGTCTCGCTATGATTGGACGTCGGATAGCGTGATGACGTGTCATTAATCGAGCTACGTTCTATAACATGTAAAACGGGAACATGAACAGAATATTCTAAAAGCAACACATGTAAACACCTTAATCAGAATATTGTCTATTCAGAATAAGGGCAATAATTAGATTACTGCTATCCATGTAAACGTAGTCACTGAAGTAAAATAATTGAAAGTGGGGGGTAAATCACGTTATGAAAAATGCTTTTCTCAAAAAACACGTTGACCAGAATTATTGGCACCCTTTTATTAAACACTTTTTGCAACCTCCTTTCGCCAAGATAAAAGCTCTGAGTCTTCTTCTATAATGCCTGATGAGTTTGGAGATCAGAGACCATTCCTCCATACAGAATCTCTCCAGCTCATGCTCTATAGGGTTCAGGTCAGGGAACTGGGACGGCCATGGCAGAAGCTTCATTTTGTGTTTTTTTGTGTTGGTTTTGGATCGTTGTCCTGGTGAAAGATCCAACCACGGCCCATTATAAGATTTCTAGCAGAGGCCGTCAGGTTTTGATTTCTTATCTGTTGGTATTTGCTATAATCCATGATACCATGAATCTGAACAAGATTATTTTGTTTATTTACTAAATTTACTTTAGCAGCCCTAAAAAATACATTTTAATAAATAATTGTATTACATTTTAAGTTTGAAAACTCCTGACCAATGCCACGATATGGCATAAAATATGTGAAGTGTCGGACCTCCATTGTGAATCGTTCTGGCCCAATTTACCCCCTGTTAAACGGTATGATAGTCAGAATGCAAAACATTTACAATGCATTTTAAACAAAGACAACTAAGTTTAGGAGGAGCCTTTGAAGAAATGACTAAAAGCTTTCATTCCTTTCTGTTACATTTACTCATATACGTCAAACCTGCAGGAAAGTCCATAAGGCAACTGACTTGCAATCATTGTGGAATATAAACACAGCCTACATATCCAAATGTGGCATTTACAAAAAGATGATGTCAAAATGGATGAGTAGGTCATCTGGGTGAGTCACTTCCTCAAACTTCAGATATTGCTATCATTAGGCATTATTAGCATATCCTTCCCTTTTCTGGCTTCTCCTTTCGCAGCTGCCGTCAATTTCACTGAAACTAATTGTTTTTCCTCCCCCGCGATTCTACGACAGTTCAACCAATGATCTTTCCACGAAAAAAATGAAAGAGAAATTGACATTCATGCATTGTTTTACGCAATAAGGGACATACACCTACATGCTTCACACATTTCTTCCTCGTTGCTTTGAATGTGTAGCGTCTCCTACGCAGCTACAGGTCACATTCCCCACGAGTGCCGAAGCCAAACGCATCCCATAAATGTGTCTTGATTGCTTAACCTCCAACATCCAGAGCTTTTTCAAATGTTTTCAAGGGCCTCACACAAAAGACATGCGGTTTCAAAACAGAGACGTGCGTGTCGACCAGAGGCGAGGCCTGTCGTTTGTTATTAATGACACTTCAGAAAGTCTCATTCTTCAAACGGACTGGAGAAAGACATGCAACAGATGACAGATGGCATGGATAACTTGGGCAACAGACGCCCGAATGACAGCGCAAAATCACTTTCTTTCTAGTTCGATTTTGTCTCTAGTAAGGCTATACAGTAGACAACCATTTCCATATGTTCTCTTTGATTTCAGTGTGCTTCTGATGTGACAAAGATGAGCACGAGACAGCCTGACGTTTAACTCTTTCCCCGGCAGCGTTGTTTTTTTTAGGTTTTTTTTAAGGGTTAATTCACCCAAAAATGAAAAGTACCCCATGATTTACTCACCCTCAAGTCATCCTAGGTGTATATGACTTTCTTCTTTCAGACGAATACTAAAGGCAGAGTTGTATTAAAAAGTCCTGGCTCTTCCAAGCAGTGGCAGTGAATTGTTGGGTCATTTTTTCAATAAAGTCAATAAAAGTGCATCTATCCATCATATAACTGCTCCATACGGCTCCGGGGGGTTAAAGGATTAGTTCACTTTTAAATAAACTTTTGCTGATAATTTACTCACCCCCATGTCATCCAAGATGTCCATGTCTTTCTTTCTGCAGTCGAAAAGAAATTAAGGTTTTGGATGAAAACATTCCAGGGGTTTCCTCCATATAATGCACTTCAATGGGCTCCAAACGGTTCAAGGTCCAAATGACAGTTTCAGTGCAGCTTCAAATGGCTTTAAACGATACCAGACGATGAATAAGGGTCTTATCTAGCGAAACGATCCGTTTCTGCGAGAAACCGAGCAGTATTTATGCTGTTATTTTACCTGAACGTGATCATCTCTGAGCAAGTGAGGTCAAATTAGATCGTGGTCATAGATATATCAATCGTAGATGCCTCATTCTACTGATCCGTGCAGGTGCTAATGAGGTATCTACGTATACATCTATGACCACGCTCGTATTTGACCTCACTTGGCGGAAGTTATTGCTGAGCTCAGAGATGATCACGTTCGTCTGTTAAGAGGAAAAATGATAGCATAAATACTGCTCGGTTTCTCGCAGAAACTGATCGTTTCGCTAGATAAGACCCTTATTCATTGTTTGGTATCGTTTAAAGCCCTTTGAAGCTGCACTGAAACTGTCATTTGGACCTTGAACCGTTTGGAGCCCATTGAAGTCCATTATATGGAGGAAACCCCTGGAATGTTTTCATCCAAAACCTTAATTTCTTTTCGACTGCAGAAAGAAAGACATGGACATCTTGGATGACATGGGGGTGAGTAAATTATCAGCAAAAGTTTATTTAAAAGTGAACTAATCCTTTAATGAAGGCCTTCTGAAGCAAAGTGGTACGTTTGTGTAAGTAAAAATCCATATTTAAAACTTAATAGACTAAAATAACTAACTTTCGGCGGTCAGCAGTACGCAGGTCGACTTACGGTGAAAGAGTGACCCCTGACGCGATGTACAGGAGCATCACAAGCTTTGACGCCTCTCGTGGATAGGGCTGGGCAACAAACTCAAGCCCCTCTTCTCTTATATCAAAATCCTCCGGCATTTCTCTTTAAAAATTCTCGTTTTAGACTGTAATTCATGACCGGTGTTTTGTTTTGCTCTATCCTCTGCGCTTCTGCGTTCGTCAATACGCATGAGTCAAGGGTCAAGAGTTACTCTTTCACTTGCGTACCGCTGACCGCCGGAAGCTAGCTATTTTAGTCGATAAAGTTTTAAATATGGATATTTTTCTTACACAAACGCACCACTTCGCTTCAGAAGGTCTTTATTAACCCCTCGGAGCCGTGTGGAGCAGTTATATGATGGATAGATGCACTTTTATAGACTTCATAAACGACCCATCAAGTCACTGCCATTATAAAGCTTGGAAGAGCCATGACTTTTTTAATATAACTCAGATTGTGTTCGTCTGAAATAAGAATGTCATATACACCTAGGATGACTTGAGGGTGAGTAAATCATGGGCTAATTTTCATTTTTGGGTGAACTATCCCTTTAAGTCACCACCAGCATTTTTTATAATTTTCACAAAAATGTAATGGCCCCCAGAATATTTTGTTGTATGAATATCTGATCATGCAATATATCAAAAGAAAGAACAGAACATCTGCTTTGGAAAACAAAAACAAAAAACTACTTATTCTAGCTTCATGCATTCTTTTTTGTCAACACTTGAATGTGGGTGTTTCATAAAAAAAAGCAACATTTTGAACAAAAACTAAGAATAATGCATTTTTGTCAAAGACTACGCGTGGATGGGATTCAGAGCGATGATCAAACACAGATGGAGTAGATGGAGTCCATCAACACCCCTACTGTGCACAGTCCTATAGCTCGTCATGGGTCAACATTTCATTCAGTAACATTAGGCAGTTTTGGTTTATATGCTGTTTAATGTTGATGATCACATTATTTTACATATGCATCTGCTTACATATGATATTTATTTTTTCTGCTTCTTATTCTCATGTCTTTTGATCTGGAGATTCAGTACCCTTTCAGAAGATGTGTGTCACAGAAAGCCGGACATTTCTGTCAATGGTGGGGAAAGAGTTAAATGTGTCATTTCTGGAGTGTCAGCAATACATATAGTGAGCCTAATAAGTATTTGGATGCTGAAGATGACTTTATTAATTTCATTATATGTGGATAACAAATGCTGCATGAACAAACTTCACTTTTCTGAGTCAGTTTTGCAATGCCTTTTAATCAACTAGTGTTATGTATGAAGTCAGGTGTCCTCAAGTTCACACAGACGTCCTAGCAGAGGAACTACTGTACTAAGTTTCCAAATATTTTCATCATTTTCAACAGTATATCTGCCTAATCTTTGCTTGAAAAGTGTGCTTGTGCTTTTTTGGAAACTCCACCGTTTATTGGGTCTCATTCATGAAATTTGTGTGTAAAATGGACCTTTACGAAAACTCTCCTCCAGATTCATAAACGTTTTCTATACCACGGATTCGGTAGTTAAACGTGTGTATATTAATGAATTCCAAACATTCGTAAATAGGGAGCGCACGCACGCTCGTTCATAATTAGCATAATCCCCGCCCATGAGTTACAACTTTAAATGACGTGTTCAGGAACGCTGTGGAATCTTCTGGACTTCTTTCTCAGGATTGGCTCCAGTATTTTGCATAAATGCTAAAGAGACTAATTGACCTTATGCCAAGCAATAAATATAAAATTATCGTGTGTCCACCAAATAATTTTTAGCCAGCTAAAAACTCCTGGTGCTCTTCTGAAAATGGCCAGCTGGTGGCGCTTGAAAGCGCTTTGCAAACGCAGCGTGTTTCCAGGTGAAATACTTTGGTTGCTATGATACAGATTATCCATGGCAGTAATGTGGTACTAGTGTCTCATTTTGAAGAATATTACTGAATATAAAAATGCAGTAAAAAGCATGATTAACTTCTCCATTATTGTTCAATCGGTGTGTATAAGTTGGATGATTGGTCGGTGTAGTATTTGTCCCGCCCCTCCTCCACTGTGATTGGACGCCCGGGCAAAAAGTGACAGTGACGAGCACTGCATATTACCCAAAGTTGAACAGTAAAAAAAAAAAAAAAAGACGGGGCAAATCAACTCTTGAAACATTATTATGGTACATAGTGCATCAAAATGCAATGTCATCAGTTTGCCTAAGTTGGAACACAGAACGTTCAAATGTTTTAGTGGTAGGGAGCAGGTGTACATTTCATTCGTACCCAAAATATGCGAATACGAACATTTTCGTGAATCCGAAAATTGAAGTCAGAGCGGCTTTACACACAAATTTGTTCTGCTCGTGTTTCATGAATGAGGCTTAATGTTTTAAAAAGGCTTGGTTATGAAATGCCACTGTATTTTTCTGTAAATAAATCAACATATTTCCCAGTCTCAGAAAAACAATCAAATAATAATTAATAAACAAGTTATTTTTGAGAATTAATAATAGGCAAAAACAAGACGATGAAAAGTATAGAGTTATAAAATTAATGTGGATGACTCATTATTTGGTTAAGAATGGTTCACATTAAATGAGATTACTGTTTCTCAGGAGGAGGAGACTATGAAAAAGTCCAAATTTGAATATGTATAATTCAGAAACCCTTGTTATTAGCGCCACCGGTGGCCCTTAAGTGCTTGCACTCCTGCACAAGAGACTGATCGTGACTCAATGCCCTGATATACTCACGGCGAAGCTCTTCTTCATTCTTTGTTTAGAAGCTATTTTAGAAGTTTTAAATACCTTTGCAGAGATATTCTGTTAACTAACATATCCTGATGCTGCTGAGAGCGACATATTTAGATGAATATGTAAATATTTGCTGCACGCATTCCTTTCGACAACAAAATAAACACACAACAAAAATGGCAGCATGAGAAAGCAGCAGTTCAGAAAGCATCTGATCGTGGATATGTGGATGTGTTTACAGCAGCTCTGCGATTCCCCGGCATCATGTCGACAGATGAGGCAATTCAAATAACACTGTTATGATAGTTAGATTATAAAGTATTAGGGCTGGGTAAAAAAAAAATTAGATTTTAATCGATTCTCATTTTTACGAACCGATATCGATTCTTAAATCCCAAGAATCGATTAGTCATCCTGTTTTCAGTTGATGAATGAACAGGACATTGTAACGCGCCTCAGATTTCAAATTACGTCCATTTTATTACGAATTTCAAAAACATAAATACTGTTTTGGCGCTGTGGCGTGAGATCGCTCTGGCACAGCTCAGCTCAAGAGAAGCGGCACATCAACTGATCTTCTCTTCCGCCTTAATAGTTACAGCACAAAATAAACATGAATGAGCATCTGAAAGTCTGTTAAAAGATAGAGTACAACTTACCGAAATCAGTATCATGTCACATGGAATCGCTAAATGTTTCAACCTCGGAAAGACGTCAGTAAAACAGCTTGTAAATAGTGTCATGTAACATCACATTTGCCTCAGAAAAATCATATTCAGTGACCATAAACTCGTTAGTCAGCTACACTCTAAAAAATGCTGGGTTAAAAACAACCCAAGTTGGGTTGAAAATGGAAAATCCAGCAATTGGATTGTTTTAACCCAGCGATTGGGTTGTTTTAAGCAAACATTTAACCCAACCACTGGGCTAAAACAACCCATTCACCGGGTTAAAACAACCCAATTGTTG
Source organism: Gobio gobio (assembly GCF_949357685.1). Classification (NCBI taxonomy): domain Eukaryota; kingdom Metazoa; phylum Chordata; class Actinopteri; order Cypriniformes; family Gobionidae; genus Gobio; species Gobio gobio. The sequence goes on from NC_137119.1 coordinate 6,096,038, forward strand.
GGTTTGTCCATTTTCAACCCAACTTGGGTTGTTTTTAAGCCAGCATCTTTAAGAGTGTAGAAAAATTGACTCTAAAGAGAAGCATTTTGCGAAATTTATGCACCATATTACATATTCATTATAATTTTAATGTTTTAATGAAAGCCACCATTTAAATGTTTATATTTCATATAATAAAAAAATGTCTAATTTAAGTGTTTGTATACAAATCAGTTAATTTTAACCTTCAATATTATAGTAGGCTCCCATAGTTTACAGGTAGCATTAGTTAAGAGATTTGTTTTCCTTGAGAAAATTTGCCATGTATTCCTGATATATATCCTAAATAATCGATATTGAATCGAATCGAAATCCAATCGAATTGCAAGATTGTTAATCGAAATTGTGAAATTTGTGTCAATAACCGGCCCTATAGAGCTCCGGAGGTCACGTGACCCATTCTGTTTACGACGCCATTTTGGCAGGCAGTTCACTGCGCACCTTAGTTCAAAAGACATAGACTTGTACATAGCAAAACTTAATATATTAAACATAACAGATCCCTATAATACCCCCCGGGGTGCTTTTCACGTGTATGGATAAAGGAACGGATAGCTTTCCAGTCAGGACACCTGTTGCACCAGCTGTGCGTAAGTTACAACTAGCCTAGTTTGGAGGTAAATGGGCACTAAGTTACAACTTATGCACTCCTAAATATTTTTGCGTTGCACCATTAAACTAAGCCTAAATCTACGTATAAACTAAATATTTACGGAAGCCTCTGATAACAGATAGAATAGCAGGCAGACTGAACTGCATCAATATGCTCTTGTTTTACATAACAGACTTCGGGTGCGTCTCAATCGACTCCCTAGTTCAGTAGTCGGGGCACTGATCAGGGAGTCAGCCCATTGCCTTATGTCCTGATCAGTGCCCTGACTGGGAGCTGATTGAGACGCACCCTTCAATTCTGTACACTTAAATGATAATTAGGGGTGGGAATCTTAAGGCACTTAACGATTCGATCCGATTTCGATTCTGGGAGTAACGATCCGATTCCCAAAACGATTCTTAACATACATTTTTGGTAACTAATTATCCTGCTGTGCAAAAACTTTACATTTTAACCAAAATTGGAGCTAATAAGTTTTTTGTTTATAGTTAGAATATCTGTTTGACAGTATTGCCATTTTAAAAATTATTATGAAGATTTCTTTCAATACTTTTATTTGATCAACAAAGTTATATTCAAGATAGTAAGCCATACAATTGCAAAGAACAATCATTAAGAATAAACTGTTCTCCATTTACAACTAAGTGTGACAATTTTTCAGTATCTTTAGAACATTTGAACAAAAAATGTCTTTAAAAGCAAAAAAAAGTTTACTTTGGTTAGAGCCACAAAAAATCTTTAAAACATAGGCTAATGCAAAAAACAACTTTAGCGCTCGCTGAGAAACCAAATTCAGTGTGTGCGCATAACATCTCACATGATGACTTAATGAATCGCTCACCAAAACGAAGTCTTTGTTCAGAATTTTCCATTAGTTTGATACATCGTGCAGTAGTTCAGCAATATTCGATAAGTCATTCCAAGAATTATGCCACGGATGTTGGTAGGTTTATATCCCGGCCACCGCATCGGAGACATAGGAGTGTTATTAAGCATTAATAGCAAGGAAAGTGCCGTATAGCCTACTTGAGCACCACTTCGTTATTTTGGCTCAGAATTTAGTTTGTTGGAAATATGAACTTAATTTAGAAATGCTTTTGAAATTAAAAACTTTGCAAAGCAAAATACATTTTTTAAATGGGGAGGCAGCCGCAGCGAGCGCAGGCACAGAGCGGCCAGAGAAACGGAGGAGCGACTGCTGTAAGGCGTTTGTGCAAAAACAAAACCCTCTCACCGGGAAAAGTGTCCCCACGGGTGCGACGCCCCTGAGCAGGTCGTAGTTTGTCCATTTTATCTTAAACGAAGCCAATTCACCAGCATACAAACGTTTGCCTATCAACAGGTTTCTCTGTTTGGCCGGTGACCGCGCGCGCACACAGTGATTGAACACAGAATCGACTCTGAATTTTTGAGAATCATTTCTGAATCGTTAGATAACAAATCGCGATGCATCAACCTTTTCTCCCGCCCCTAATGACAATGCTGACGTATGGGCCTACATGCGCTTACATTTTAAGACAGAAAACATGTGAATGGATTAACGTTATATGTTAGGGGTTAACACAAACCCGTCCAAAACCGCGCCGCTGTGTGCATCTGTCCCATCGGTCCGTCATATCAAATAAAATCTGTCATAATCAATAAATGTCATTTCTTATATTTAGTTTTAGTATTTATTTTTTGATTCTTTATTTTATTTTCAAATAGCCTACAGTTTCTTATGTATATATAAAAGCACTTCTGTTATTCACGATTAAGTATCGTACTTATTTTTATCATTAGTTAAGTGAGGCAAAAGTAAAAATGATTTCCCATTTGCTTTCCCCCGCCAGTTCTTGCATCCTGGCACACATCAGATGTCCATCATATTGAAATAGTACGGTTTAAACAGTCTGGTTTAAAATTATTTTATAGATAGCAATGCAACAGCTGCTCTAGCGCCCCCCTGGTTGCCTGCCAAAATGCCGGAGTTTAGGCTGTGTGACGTCAACCTCCGGGGCTCAATAAAGTATATTTGAATATTGGGCTTTTTGACTGGGTTCAGTTTCTGCCGAACCTCAGAATTTTTTTCCACCGAACCGAACCCTAGGGTTGCACTATGCGCGCTACGCTGGTTGAAAGTGAAAATGGAACTCATAAACAGAAAACGTGGCAGTATGCTACTTTAAAGGGTTAGTTCACCCAAAAATGAAAATTCTGTCATTAATTACTTACCCTCATGTCGCTCGACACCCGTAAGACCTCCGTTCATCTTCAGAACACAAATGAAGATATTTTAGTTTGAATCTGATGGCTCTGAAAGGCCTCCAATGGCACAATGCACTTTACACTCTCAAGACCCTTAAAAGGTACTAAAGACGTCGTTACAAAGTCCATCTCACTACAGTGGTTCTAAAATAACTTTATGGAGTGACGAGAATAGTTTTTGTGCGCAATAACGACCCTAAATAACGACTTATATAGTGATGACGATTTCAAAACATGGCATCATGAAGCTTCGAAGCGTTATGAATCAGTGAGTCGAATCAGCAGTTTGGCGGTTTGACACGCGATCCGAATCATGATTCGACTCACTGATTCATAACGCTTCGAAGCTTCATGATGCCATGTTTTGAAATCGTCATCACTATATAAGTCGTTATTTAGGGTCGTTATTGCGCACAAAAACTATTCTCGTCACTCCATAAAGTTATTTTAGAACCACTGTAGTGAGATGGACTTTGTAACGACGTCTTTAGTACCTTTTAAGGGTCTTGAGAGTGTAAAGTGCATTGTGCCAATGGAGGACTTTCAGAGCCATCAGATTTCAACTAAAATATCTTAATTTGTGTTCTGAAGATGAACGGAGGTCTTACGGTGTCGAGCGACATGAGGGTAAGTAGTTAATGACAGAATTTTCATTTTTGGGTGAACTAACCCTTTAAGACAAAAGAAGGCGATTCAAGTCAAGCTACATGTTCAATTTGCAATGCCGATTTGTCTCGTGGTGGCAAGGACCCTAAACAACAGCCGCTGTTAAAACATTTGCATATGAAACATCTGAAAGAATACGAGTTGAGCATGAGGGAATCTACAGACAGCAGCCAAAATGTATTTTATTTTACCGTGCAAACAGCCGTATACAGATCAGATAAAATATAAATAAAAAGAGTCAAATTAATAGGCCTACACTAAATATTTTTCACTTAAATAATTACCAATTCAAGATGACAAAACTAAAATACACTGAATCCGTTTGAAGCTTTGAAGAACCAGAATGCTTGTTTTTTTTTCTAGGCTACTCAATCCACACCTTGGAAAACATTTTTTTTTTATTTTAAGTAACATGTCTAAGTAATGTGGGTTAGTCTGGAGTGCAGCCTGTTGACAGTTAAACCTGCGGCAGAAAACAACTTCTCAATCCTTCTGTCTCCGCAGCGCACGCGCCTCCTGCCCTCTCTGTTGTGTTGTTCTTTGAAACGACAGTGGACGACTCGGGGTAATTCTTCTATAAACCATCAGGAAACAGCGGCGAGAAGAACATACTTTAGTAAACTTGACCAAAAGCACACTACAAAAAGCCTTCAGATGGCACTGGTGCCCCGGGAATACAGAGATAACGCCTCGCTAGAGCGGCCAGCCTCGGGAAGCGCCTTTCATTTGCTTTCCACCAGTCAGGAGCTTGTTCTACTGCTGTATTTTTCTGTCGAAATGGTCCCACACAGTAAGCTTTTCCATTGCTTTATTTTGGGAGATATATCTGGTTTGTGGTTGCACATGTCGACGCGATCCGTGAGTGAACAAATAACGCAATACAGTATATTTTTCTTCAAACAAAAAAGCGTTAAAAACATTTAAACGGTTTAACTGATAGTATTAATCGGTCAAAAGTTCTTACTTTCGGTTAATGGTTAAACGGTCAATATGAGCATCCCTACACTGCTGTGGACGTTGTTTACTTCATTAATGTGTTTACTGTGATAATGGACTGAGAATTCGGTATTCGGTTTCGGCCGAATCTTAACCAGTGGATTCGGTATTCGGCCGAGCCCAAAAAATCTGGATTCGGTGCATCCCTAATTGAGACTATAGACTATAAAGATCTGGCTATGTGAAACTATCGTTTGAATGAATCCCTTTTCTTTGCAATCATGGCATCATTACATTACAGTACGGAGTAGCTCGTTCGGTTTTATCCTGAACATTGTATAAGCATTAATTTTATGTCATTGAACGGAAGAGAGGCTCTCAGGAGTGTAAACATCACATCCTTTTGATTTTCCCAGCAAAAACGCCCCGAGTTCTTCAGATAAAAATCAGTCTACTATAGGCTTTCATAGACAACCTAGGAAGTTGGGGAAGATTTCATTTAACAAGTTTTGATACAAACTGTTCACACATTGGCCATAAAAAAAGCGATGAATACATGAATACATTCTTAGATGTAATCTCCTTCCTATCAAGAAGAAACACTAAGATCTAATTTGTGTTTTCTTTGCCATGCAGTGGCTTCTTCTGGCCATGGACGTGATGAACCACAAAATGAACCGCCGACAGGTATCGGCGAAAAGATATTTTACATTAAGATAAGAAATTCCAGACAGTCGTCGAGAAAACTCCGCACAGGAAATGCGCCATCATGAAGATGAGAGTCAAACGGCCATTTAAATAAAAGAAACATCCAAAAAAGGAGGGAACAACAGATCTCAAACACGATTGTGTGCGTGTGTGTGGTTTCGCAGCCTCAGCAGTTAGAAGCAATGCCTTAACCACATCCTCTTTCCCCCCTCCCTCGCTTCTGATCGACTGGCCGCAGGCTCATAATTGCCTCTTGCTCCCACATCTGCTTCTCCTCAGCCGTTACCGTGGCGAACGAGGGAGCAGGACGCTCTTCTCCTCCGCAGGCATGGTCCAAGGTTTTCCTCTCGCTCTGCCGCAACAAAGCCCACTGTGTTCTTTCCTCCCATTCTGAACTTTATCCATTCGCTACTCCGGCTCTCCACTGCACACTTCAGAGGTCTGGCCGGATGATTAGACGCACACTGGTCCTAACCTAGGAAAACTGGTTGTGAATTTCTTGGTATTTCAGAGCAAACCACCGTGACTGATCACGCACATGTCAAATACAAGGAAATCTGGGTTCTTCTGTTATTTAATGATTTGTTCAGCATCAAATTAGATTAAAAATTTAATAAAGTGATAAATTGTTATTATGAAGCGACACCTATGGATCGTACCGGGGTTTCCTTTCAAATCACGAGAGTGAACTTGAACTGAATTGGCCACACCACAGCGAAAGTTAAATTGGAATTGGAAGAGAAGGAATTTACTGAAAGAAATTCAACACAGGTAATGCATTCTGGGAAATAATGTGTTTTATCCAAAAAACACTGGAACGGTGTTATATGTTTTGTTGACCTGTGCATTATCCCAAACGTTTCCAACAATGTTTAAATCCAGAGAAATCCGCTATTTTATCCAGGACTGTGTCCATGTGTCATCTGTCAATGAAGTCATATCCACACTTCCCTTGATTTCTGTAGGAACCATGGAAACACCAAAGATGCTTTAATATGTGTTTATTAGACAGGCGAGCAACTGTTTGGAAAACTAATCATTGTTATACAGCGCAACACAGTTAGTCTTAACGATTGATTCTCTTGTTTTCTTGATTCACCGCGAGTAACGTTTTTTAACCACGCCTCAGAGACAACACTATTTTACCTAACATAGCATAATCAGTGAGAGCTTTCTCCATCATACAACATATTTTAAAATGAATTGCATGTCATTTAGCAACAGTCATTTAGTCATCCAGTTTTTATTATGATATTCTAATATCGATCTAGATTACTGCAAAGTGTCTCTCATAGCAGCCACCGGGCGAACGCACAGAGTAACGTTATAATATAACTTTTAACACGCTCAAATGTATTTAGTAGGATTGTTTTAAGCATGTAAAACAGCGCTGCGTTACCCCTCATACGCAACGAAAAGAGCGGAGGCGGCGAATGCAGCATAAGCAGAATAAAAGCTCAGAGACTGTGTTTTGCGCATGTCTCTCTCATTAGTACACGCTCACAAGAGCTCTTGTGCTTCCTGCTTTATTCCACCGTAACGTTAATGAAACTATAATACATTCGCTCAGTCATGAACATGATTTCTGCCCGTCGGATTCCTCTCCATCGGCTGAGAAGGTATATGGTCAAGACTACAACTCCACAACTCCATGATTCCACGCTCATTCACAGCATCATCAAGCTACGCCTTTGTTTTGAATAAGTGAGCTCTAGTGGCGAAACGTACATACTGTGCTTTTAAAGTCAGCATAAAATGGATTATTGCAGTATTTATTATAAATGATTAATCTGTGAACATCTTTTCTTTTAAAGCTACACTGTGCTAACTTTTTTAGTTTGTTCTTAGCTAAAAACACTTAGTTCTTTCAAAAATATATGTACTCATTAATGTATATTTACTTCTTTCAAGTAATAAAGTATTCTCGTAAGTTTATAATATGCCATTGAAAATACATACGGTAATGGGTTCGAATGCAGGTCGCCATGTTGCCCCTCCATCTTGAAAGTACATCAGCCAAAGAGGGACATACCCGTGAATTCAAGCTTTGCCTTTCGCGTTTTAACACTCGATGGCACCGTGTCGAATGTGGACGAGGTCGAACTGGAAGCCATATTAATCTTGGACTAAATCAGCCACCGTAGGAGTTAAAACGAAATCGTAATTGAGAGGAAGAGAAACTAATATTCACTGGATGGTCATATAGCTTTTAACCGCTAGATGGGGGGAAATATCACACAGTGTAGCTTTAAATGTGCCTCACAATCTTCAATCAAAATAACCTCCATCTTGCGGAGACATCTCTCTCTTCCCTGATGATGTGTTTACTGGCGCGAGGGCGGGGCAACCTGTCACTCACATGAGATCCACCAATAGCAAACCACAACCATTCAATCAATTCCCCAAGGACAAAATCAAGCCCCGCCCTACATTTGTTCTTGCACGAGTAGCCATTTTATTTGGATTTGCAAAGACTCGCGCAACTTCCGTTTCATAATGACTTTAATACTTTTAATTCAGAAAGGATTCATTCAATTGATACACAAATATGAAACAACACAACTGTTTTAAACATTCATAATAATAAAATGTTTCTTGATCAGCAAAGTATCATATTAGAATGATTTCTGAAAGATCATGTGACACAGAAGACTGGAGAAATGATGCTGAAAATTCAGCTTTGAATCACAGAAATAAATTAGTTTAAAATATACTAAAATAAAGAACAGTTATTTTAAATTGTAATATTTCACAATTCTACAGGTTTTACAAATGCAGCCTTGGTGAGGAGAAGAGACTTCTTTCAAAAATATAATAAAACCTTACCGACCCCAAACTTTTGAATGGTATGCATCTATGACCAATAAACAGTAAAACATGACTTTGTCAATCCAACATTAAAGCGTAGTCATTTCAATTCATTTTAAGTACACTTCCTCACATTCGAATTCAAAGGCCCTGTCCCAAATGGCACCCTAAACCCTTGCGGTCTTCCTACAAGTCCGCACTTTCATGAAGTAACGCCACTTTGACTAAAAAGTGTGCATCGAGGACGCATATCGACCGCAAAGGGGGCACTCGTGAGCACCCTTCAGAGATCTAAAATGACAAATGGGACACCCTACGGTCTCATGGACTTAACGGACATGTGCACGTGGCAGCCATTGTAAGTCCACAAGACTGAAAGTGCACATGAAATGTGCCATTTAGGACAGGGGCAAACTGTATCTCTGCATCCTGTTTGCCAACTCAAAATCAGGAGCTGAACTGGAATCTCAAAGCCCTTCTCAGATTAATTCTTAAAGCCGCACAACCATGAGTTTCCACTTAAATGGCATTCAGCATTTTTAGAGCGTGTTTAGGAATAAACAATGATATTCACGCTTAAAAATAAATGTTCCGAAAGGGGGGTTTCATATCGATGCCATAGAAGAAGCATTTCTGCTTCCTCACTTTTCTGGTGAAGAATATTTCAAAAAATGCAATGGAAAGAATGTCAAAGGTTCTTCATGGAAGCATAAATGGCAATAAAGAACCTGTATTTTAAAGAGTGTAAACAGGCAGAGTTGTTTATTTTTGTGTATTCCTTCTGTAAAGCACGTAAACATCATGACCCATGTTTGGGCTGGAACAGCTTCAAATAAGAGACTTGTGAAGATCAGCAGACAGTTCAGGTTTTCTCGGGGAGACAGGATTGAAAGATTACGGTAAACCACACTGACATGCTAAATATACAATTGTATTGCTGAGCTAAATTGCTACTGACGTTTTCCAAGAGATATTCATGCATGCATCCTGTGGGCCTCTGATTGCATGTAAATATCATCATCCAACCATAAAGCGCATTTTCCTTCCTGATTGAAAAAAGATTGAACTTAGTTTTCCGGCATTTCCATTAAGATTCCCCAGCGGTAGTGGAAAATATTGAGCTGAACTTCATTCCATACCAATATCAGTGACAATCGGACTGTGTCGTGGTCACCTCATTTCCATTCCCTCACAGATAACAGCTTCCTTGCTTCAAGAAAGACAAACCTGTTCAAACTAGATCGTTCTGTCCGGTTCAGATCAGTTACAGCAATCTATATCTAATCTACAACACTTTATCTGACATATAAACGGAAATGTAGAACACTGATAGTTCCGGCTTTAAAACATGATGGGATGAGTCACGTTTGAAGCCGAGATGCGCACACCTGTGACCTCAAGCATCAAATGAGCTCTAAAAGAATGGGCCAAGTTGCTTAGCAACTGTAAACGGACCACAGGTAGACTAATTTCCACCCCTTGTGGAAAACTATCTTCGGCTTCTCAACAAACACTTCATAAAAAAGCCAAATAAATATATATGTTTAAAAAAGTTAACGTGAAAGTTAAATATAATTTTGGGATAAGTCAGATTTGTTTTTTAAGACTAACACTTTTATTCAGGATGCATTTAATGGATCAGTAGAGAACTATAAAATGTTACACAAAATGTAAATTTCAAATAAATGTGATCTTTCTATTCAAAAGAAAATATATTAAGCAGTATAACTGTTTGCAACATTGATAATAAGAAATACTGCTTGCAATATTCATGTACATATACTAATGCTGTTAATTTCGCCCCTAACATGACATTTTTAAACATATTTTTATAAAGGAATATGATATTTTTTATTATATATCCAAATTAATGTAGAAACAACAAAGATGATTTATTTCAAATATGTTTAATGGCATCTTTTTACTAAGAACTATGAATGAAGGCCAGTATCACTAATACTAATACTTGATGTCATTACAGTATAATAGAAAGCCATCATTGTTAAACATTTAATAGGCTTTGAAAATATAACAACTCTTAATTTAAGTGAACTTTTAAAATATCTTCACATGAACCCATTGTAATAAAGTGCACCAGTCGGGTAAACATTTTGATTTTGAACTTATAAATCTTAGATGGTCGATGGTACTGTATTTGCTTCTGTTGAAGCCATCAGACGGCATTATTTCAACTTAGTTTTAAAATAATTGTGTTTAACAGCGGAATCTGTGGTGGAAAAACTACATTTCCCATGATGCTGTACAGAAAATTCCACCAATCAGAGAGTTGAAATAAGCAAAATGCGCCTAAAAGAGCTCCAATGCCCACTCCAATGAAGCACAAATTACATTATTGAGCCGGCCTCTCAGAATACTTCAATATATAAATAGGCATGGACTCCACTAGACCCCTGAAGGTGTGCTGTGGTATTTGGCACCAAGATGTTAGCAGCAGATCCTTTAAGTCCTGTAAGTTGTGAGGTGGGGCCTCCATGGATCGGACTTGTTTGTTCAGCACATCCCACAGATGCTCAATTGGATTGAGATCCGGGGAATATGGAGGCCAAGTCCACACCTCAAACTCGTTGTGCTCCTTAAACCATTCCTGAAGCATTTGTGCTTTGTGGCGGCGCATTATCTGCTGAAAGAGCCACAGCCACCAGGGAATACCGTTTCCATGAAAGGGTGTACCTGGTCTGCAGCAATGCTTAGGTAGGTGGGACGTGTCAAAGTAACATCCACATGGATGGAGGACCCAAGGTTTCCCAGCAGAACATTGCCCAAAGCATCACTGCCTCCGCCGGCTTGCCTTCTTCCCATAGTGCACCTGGTGCCATGTGTTCCCCAGGTAAGCGACACACACACACCCGTCCTTCCACGTGATGTGAAAGAAAACATCAGACCAGGCCACCTTCTTCCATTGCTCCAGTTCTGATGCTGACCTGCCCACTGTTGGCGCGTTTTGGAGATGCTCTGACCCAGTCGTCTAGCTATCACAATCTGGCCCTAGTCAAACTTGCTCAAATCCTTACACTTGCCCATTTTTCCTGCTTCTAACAAATCAACTCTGAGGACAAAATGTTCACTTGCTGCCTAATATATCCCACCCACTTACAGGTGCGGTGATGAAGAGATCATCAGTGTTATTCACTTCACCTGAATAACACTTCGGTCATAATGTTATGCCTGATCGGTGTATATATATTAAAATATTCATATTTCTCTATCGTTTTTAATTTGAGTATGCTGTTTGCAATGCTTCATGGGATTGTAGTTCATTCTATCACTAAAGCAGTTAAGTACACTTTTTTCAGATACCTTTTTGCTTCAAATAAGTTTGTAATGTAATGATTCATCTGAACCTGATTTGGTTTGGTTCAAGCCTTGCTTTAACAACACTTTTTTGAAATCCCTATGGGTGAAATCGATAGAAAAAAATACTGAAAAAGGGGACGAGCACTAATCCACTCTATAGTGGGCTCAACACTAAGGATTTTTTCTACTGACCCAGTTGGGCCGGTTCAGATTTTTCCTTACCCTGCCAAAAATGTAATCAAAAAAGCTATTGTTTTCACTGTTTTGGACCCATATAACCTTGTAAACATATATTTAGGTAGGAAATAAACTACAAAATCACAGTCACTAAACCACTTTAGCATGTGCATAACACTTTCAAAAAATATTAATAAATTGGACATTTATCCACTAGGTGTTAGAACATGACTGTGGGAGACATGAGAGCATCAGCGCGGTCCGATTTACAGATTTACTCAAATGTGTTCAGCGGCTTCAGGTTTGTGTTGACTTTCTGTATGTAATGTGTATGGGAAGAGCATCTCTAGTTCTGTATGGTTGACAAAGCAGAGGAAAAGAAGGGAAGAGAAGAAAGAGAATTTCCCAGTGGAGATACGCCGCTAAGTGAAGTGAAGAGAAACGGGTCTCAGCCGCAGTGGGGACTTGAGAAAGAGTACAGATCATTTATCCTGAGTGTTGTAAAAGAGTGTTGAGATTTCCACAGGCAAAGTTATTAAACATAAACAGTTCTCCAAGTGTACTTGCTTTAACGCAAGCATTTGACTGAAAAAACAAAAAACTAAATGAGCAAGTTTCAATGTAAATATAGGCTCACGGGAGTAGTTAGGCATGCTTGTGGGTTATTATATACATAAAGACCCAACATAAAAATAAACACTGCAATTTTGTAATCTGACAAAATTATTTGGCAAAAAAGTCCAAATACAGCAACAGATTTGTATGTTACAATGCAAATGTTTCATAGATTTTCTCTTGTTTTTGCATGTGTTCATAATTTATTTGTATGACAGCTTGGCCAAAAAATACATTGGCACAATTTGGCAGGTTTCATTGCATTATCACACATATAAAACAATTGACTCCAATCCGACTACACAATATGCTTACAAAACCTTTAACACATTTTTAATAATATTTGAATAAAGGGTGTCAATTTTCATAGGCCAGACATCAATTTTAGCCATGTGTGTGTATAAATACACATCACTTCATCACTCTTGTTAACATGTTTTCCATCACTCTTCAACATTTATAACCGTTTCTCTCAGACATGGTGCCCCATTTTAAAAATCTAAGCACATGGTCTAAAGCGCACGGCGCAGGTACACTTAGGGTGTGTCCGAATCAACTTTTGCTAGTTTAAAGGGATAGTTCACCCAAAAACGAAAATTTGATGTTTATCTGCTTACCCCCAGGGCATCCAAGATGTAGTAGGTGTCTTTGTTTCTTCAGTAGAACACAAATGAAGATTTTTAACTCCAACCGTTGCTGTGTGCCAATTGTATAATGCATGTGAATGGGGTCTAATTCTATTAGAGAAAAAAAAAAACATGGACAGACAACTTCAAATTAAACCATGCGGCTCGTGACGACACATTGATGTCTTAAGACACGAAACAAGAAACCGAACGGTATTTATGCTTTTATTTCCCTCATATCAGACGAATATCATCAGCTCTCCAGACCGCCATAACTTCCTGTGAGTAAGGTCAAAATACCGGAGCGGTCATAGATATATATATACGTAGATTTCTCATTAGTACTTGCATGGATCGCTCGAATGAGGAATCTACGTACAACCCCAAATCAGAAAAATGGAAAACGCAAAAAAAAGAAAAGTGATTTCTAAATTTACTTTGACTTGTATTTCATTGCAGACAATATGAACAAAAAATATTTCATGTTTTGTCTGGTCAACTTCATGTCATTTGTAAATAAGCATCCTTTCCTGTCATTCAGACCTGCAACACATTTCAAAAAAAGTTGGGACAGTAAAGCATTTACCACTTTGTAATGTTGCCATTCCTTTTCACAACACTTAAAAGACGTTTAGGGACTGAAGACACCAAGTGATGAAGTGTTTCCGGTGTAATTTTGTCCCATTCTTCCTGCAAACAAGTCTTAAGGTGGGCAACAGTACGGGGTCTTCGTTGTCGCATATTGCGCTTCAAAATGTGCCACACATTCTCTATTGGAGACAGGTCGGGACTGCAGGCAGGCCAGTCAAGTACCCGAACCCTCTTCCTCCGCAGCCAGGACTTTGTAATGTGTGCCGAATGTGGTTTTGCATTGTCTTGTTGAAATATGTATGGACGTCCCTGGAAAAGATGTCTTCTTGAAGGCAGCATATTATGCTCCAAAATCTCTATGTACTTTTCAGCATTAATGGTGCCTTCACAGAAGTGCAAGTTACCTTTGCCAAGGGCACTGACACAACCCCATACCATGACAGACCCTGGCTATTGGACTTGTTGCTGGTAACAGTCTGGATGATCCTTTTCTTCTTTGGTCCGGAGCACATGGCGTCCATTCCTCCCAAAAAATACCTGAAATACTGATTCATCTGACCACAGTACACGTTTCCACTGTGTGATGGTCCATCCCAGATGCCTCCGAGCCCAGAGAAGTCGACGGCGCTTCTGGACACTGTTAACACAGGGCTTCCTTTTGGCACAGTACAGTTTTAACTGGCATTTGTGGATGTAACTACGTATTGTGGTACTTGACAAAGGTTTGCCAAAGTAGTCCTGAGCCCATGTGCTGATATCGCTTATAGATGAATGACGATTCTTGATGCAGTGCCGCCTGAGGGATCGGAGATCACGGTTGTTCAGCTTAGGCTTGCGCCCTTGTCCTTTACGCACTGAAATTCCTCCAGATTCCTTGAATCTTTTAATTATGTTATGCACTGTTGAATGTGAAATATCCAAATCTCTTCCTATCTTTCTTTGAGAAACATTGTTTTTAAACATTTCAATAATTTTCTCACGTATTTGTTGGCAAACTGGCAATCCTCGGCCCATCTTTGCTCCTAAAGGATTAGACCTTTCTTGGATGCTGCTTTTGTACCAAATAATAATTACAATCACCTGTTGACATCACCTGTTTCAAATCACATCATTATTTAACCATTTTACCTCATTACTAGCCCTAAATTGCTCCTGTCCCACCTTTTTTTGAAATGTGTTGCAGGTCTGAATGACAGGAAATGATGCATATTTACAAATGACATGAAGTTGACCAGACAAAACATGGAATATTTTGTGTTCATATTGTCTGCAATGAAATGCAAGTCAAAGTAGATTTAGAAATCACTTCTTTTTTTTTTGGCGTTTTCCATACTGTCCCAACCTTTTCTGATTTGGGGTTGTAGTTAATTTATAGTATCAAATTAACATGAATGAACTTCAGAAGGAATGTTGTTTGAACTGCGGAAAGATGTCAGTACACACTGTTTTTCAAGTTCAAGTCCACCGACGTTAATCTACAAACTCTCTTTACTGCTTTGTCGACAAAAAATGGCGGATTCGGCGGATTATGATTGGTCAGATCCCCTGTCAATCAAACTCCCGACGAAGGGTGAATTCGGGGAGCAGGGTTTCATATCCCAACGTATGAAGCATTGTTAAACCCCTCTTAATTGTTTGAATCCAATGATTTTATAATTCACAATGCAAGCACGCATTGTGACCTATAAACAATCCAATACATCCAAATGTTTATTTATGAAAATCATTTCTCAAGCTGAAACATCCACATTTATCTCTCTTCCCATGCTCTGCTTCTAGTTTGAAATGAAGAGAGGGAGAGGAAGACAGAAAAGCAGTGGGTGAGATTCAGCGTGAATTCTCCTGCGTCCCGGAGCGGCAGGCTCGAGCTGTCAAGCGGAGATGAACATCTTCATCTCCGGTGCTTTGAGCCCACGCAACAAGTAGCACCTCTCAGTCCTTTTATTAAACCTTTCAGCTTCTTTTTAACTACTCGCTGCATCTTTAATGGGCGAGGGAGAGAGATGACGACTGAAGAAGAAGAAGGGGGAAAAAAACGGAAGCGGTGTCGGATAAAAGAGCCGAATGTGAAACATACATAAGAGTGGGAAACCTCATTATATTATGGCATGAGGAAAAAGAGCAAGGAACTCAGACTAGCTGGCAAGTACTCCTACTTAAATATGAATAAAATAATGTACGAGGTGCTGCCTTTGTACACGAGACAGCAAAGAGATGGTGAAGTTAGAAGCTGATCAATTCAGTCAAGATCCCTGGAAACAGTGAGTCACAGTTGATTCTTTTTTGAAAAGGCTGAACTAAACTTCTATTCATTCTGGCTGGGTTTGTATGCAACGAACAAATAAGAGAATGTGGCCAATCAAACGGTGGTAAAATCATTCATAAAAAATTATGAGTCCATCACTGTCCAAGCCATCCAGAGAAACCCAATGAGGCAAAACACATTTCCGACATAAAACTACAAAACTGGCACAGGACGACATCTGTTTCAGGTTCAATACAAGTTAAGCTCTATCTACAGCATTTGTGGCTTAATGTCCATAACATTTTGTCCCCAATTAATCTTATTCTTTAAAAGAAATGTGGTTACAACAGTGCACTTACAATGGGAAATGTGAAGCTCGTTTATAAAGCACAGAAAAAAAAAGCCTAAAGTCTTCTGGCTATATATTTGAAACTCTGTGTATGGATCAGTGATGTGATGGCCATTTTTATTTCAAAAATACATAAATGTTGTTTGCATTAATATAAATTTTGATATTATTTGTGGGGCATAAGGTAAAAAGATGTAATGGTGAACTGTCCGTCATAATTAAAGGATTAGTTCACTTTAAAATGAAAATTACTCCATAATTTACTCATCCTTAAAGGGATAGTTCACCCAAAAACGAAAATTTGATGTTTTTCTGCTTACCCCTAAGGCATCCAAGATGTAGGTGTCTTTGTTTCTTCAGTAGAACTCAAATGAAGATTTTTAACTCCAACCGTTGCGGTGTGTCACTCATATAATGCTTGTCAATGGGGTCGAATTCTATTAGTGTCAAAAAAACATGGACAGACAACTTCAAATTAAACCCCACGGCTTGTGATGACACATTGATGTCTTAAGACACGAAACGATAGGTTTCTGAGAGAAACCGAGCGGTATTTATGCAAATATATCACCTCATATCAGACGAACGCTTCAGCTCTCCAGACTGCCATCACTTCCCGTGTGTGAGGTCAAAATTCTGGCCGGGTCATAGATATGTATACGTAGATTCCTCATTCGAGCGATCCACGCCATGATCCACGCAGGCACTAATGAGGTATCCATGTATATATCTATGACTCGGCCGCTATTTTGACCTCACTGACACTCACTGAGTCAATTTTTCTGGCTGACTAATGAGTTTATGGACACTGGATGTTTTTTTCTGAGGTAAAATGTGATGTTAGATGACACTATTTACAAGCTGTTTTACTGACGCCTTTCTGCATTTGAAACACTAATTGAGCGATTCCATGTGACATGATACGGGTTTCGGTAAGTTGTACTCAATCTTTTAACACACGTTCAGATGTTCATTCATGTTTATTTTGGACTGTAACTGGTAGTAAGTATTAAGACGGAAGAAAAGATCCGTTCGCGTGCGGCTGCTTCTCTAGAGCTGAGCTAAAGTGATCTCACGCCACAGCGCCAAAACGGTATTTATGTTTTTGAATTTCGTAATAAAATGGACTTAATTTGAAATCTGAGACTTTGTTTTATATCAATAGCAACAAAGCACAAAGAGTATTGCTATTTAATGGATGTGAGGCCAAAAGAAGACCCCCCCCCCTCACTTCTACAAAGTCGCGAACGCCACCATCGCAGGCACCATAAAGTAATTACGCTTAGGGCACCAATAAAGCCAGCAACAGGACTGGTGACCATTAAAACCTTGTGGAACTGCACAGAGAAAGCTACATTGAATACATAAAATATATCATGCATCATCAAACCTGTGAGACCTTGCCACACGACAAACAAACGCCCTTTGAGAAGTGGAAAGGTGACCTAAATGCTCCTAAAATCAAAACAGCCTGAGGGAAAACTAAGCTTCGGAAAAAGAAATGCCAAGGCTTATGATTTGAGAGCAGTCCCTGCTGCATCATAGATGTTTATGGTGCATACTTCACTAAGTCTACAGGGGGAATTACGGCAATATCAGCGCTAACAACCCAAGATAGCTGGCTCAGGGTGACGTCAAAGCAGCTCTGTGTTGCAAAGGGATCTGACAGACTGTGAACATAAACGCTCTCATTCACACAAACTCAGGCCCCAGAGACATCCGAAACATATCTTTGATGTGAAAAGGATCATCTGCAGCTTTACTGATCTACCAGTCATCTTGTCAGGAAGCCTTCGTGTCCGAAACGGTGTTTCCCTCTTGAATTCTTTCTGAAGAGTCAGTTCATGTGTCCTAGCTGTGCGAAAGAGCCACACTAAACGCAAGAAACGATTGCTTTCATCTTCAACAAATTAATTATTAATTATTTTATGGACATACACACACATTCAAGTGTGGATATATGGAAAGTTTTGAATATCAATACTTTGCAATTTTCTCATGAGGATAGAAAACGTTTATGAACACCGTTTCTGAGAGAAAAGAAAAAAACATAGGGTGGGACTTGATTTTGTCCATGGAGAATTGATTGGATGGTTGTGGTTTGCAATTGGTCGCTCTCATTTGAGTGACAGGTTGCCCCACCCTTGTGCCAGTAAACACATTGTAAACTGGGTCATTTTGCCTTCAACTAGCATCAAACCGGGAAAAAAGAATTGCAATGTCACAGCAAATGCTGAATCGCTGATTATAACATGAAGCCCGATGGATTACACTTGATTTCGATAGTAAGAAACTTGGCAACAACATGTCAACTAACTCATTCATTTGCAAACTGAGTCTGTTAGGTTAGGGTTAGGGTTAGACATGTACTTGTAAAGTTACTTATAGTCAATAGAATGTCTGTTGGGGAACCATCACAATGACAAGCAGGACTTCTTTATGAGACTTTCTGGGAAAAAACTTCACCTGTCAATTCGTATCCCATTTCAGCGTTGACCAGAGGAGAACGCTGAGGGAGTTTGGGAATCTTACGTCAGAAGAGATGCACTTTGCCTACGGCCTTTCTCACCATCTCATGTCCGTACCTTCTCATTCGTAAAAATTTCCCTCAAGACTACATTCCCACATCCGGCAGGAAACTCTGAGGTATGTTGTATATGTTTCAATAAGGTTACAGATGACAGCCACTAGGCTTGACAAATCATCTGAAGTTCACATCTTATCAGTTCATTCCAAACTAACCAACCTCACAGCACAAGATGAGAACATCAGTCAGAATCAAATATTCAGAGCCTTGTATATCGTATTTATGCATATTACATATTGTGGATCGATGGATGGATATATAAATAGATGATGGATGGATGGATGGATTAATGGATATATAGATAGATGGATGATAGATGGATATTGGATGATAGATGGATGGATAGATAGACAGACAAATATTGGAATATGGAATGATTCATAGATTGATATTGATTTATGGATGGATGTATATTTGATAGATGGATGGATGGATGGATGGATGGATGGATGGATGGATGGATGGATGGATGGATGGATGGATATTTTACAGATAGATATATAGATGGATGGATGGATGGATATTTTACAGACAGACAGACAGACAGACAGACAGACAGACAGACAGACAGACAGACAGACAGACAGACAGACAGACAGATAGATAGATAGATAGATAGATAGATAGATAGATAGATAGATAGATAGATAGATAGATAGATAGATAGATAGATAGATAGATAGATAGATAGATAGATAGATAGATATTTTACAGACAGATAGATAGATAGATAGATAGATACACTCTAAAAAAAAAGGCTCGTAATCATAGAGGAACCTTTTTTAGTGCTATATAGCACCAATTTTGGTGCTTCAGTGGTTCTTCAGCGGTTCTTCAGAGGTGCTATATAGCACCTTAGTCAAAGAACCGGTGAAGAACCTCTGAAGAACCGCTGAAGAACCTCTGAAGAACCGCTGAAGAACCACTGAAGCACCAAAATTGGTGCTATATAGCACTAAAAAAGGTTCCCCTATGATTACGAGCCAAGAACCATTTTTGGTGCAATATAGAACCTTTTTTTTTTTAGAGTGTAGATAGATAGATAGATAGATAGATAGATAGATAGATAGATAGATAGATATTTTACAGACAGATAGATAGATAGATAGATAGATAGATAGATAGATAGATAGATAGATAGATAGATAGATAGATAGATAGATAGATAGATAGATAGATAGATAGATAGATAGATAGATAGATAGATAGATAGATAGATATTTTACAGACGATAGATAGATAGATAGATAGATAGATAGATAGATAGATAGATAGATAGATAGATAGATAGATAGATAGATAGATAGATAGATAGATAGATAGATAGATAGATAGATAGATAGATAGATAGATAGATAGATAGATAGATAGATAGATAGATAGATAGATGGATAGATATTGGATTTTGGAATGATTCATTGTGTATTTCTAACCACTGAGGTATAATCCACAGAAACTAAAGCAGTCTCACTGCTAAGCACACACAGACTCTTCACACTTCAGAAAGTTTAGATGGAGCGCTCAGAGCTGCTGCAGTTCTGGGTTTGACAGCTAAAGAGCACATAATTTGCATCAGCGTTTATGTGTTCTTGCAGAATACATAGACAATTACATAATGTTCTAGAAGATGGTAAAAATCAATGTGTTATTATGGAACACATCAAACCCGCTAACGTCAGGAAAAGAACAAGTCACAGCAGCGAGGAGCTCTACGGGGTGGGCTGATTCACTGAACCACACTATAAAACCACACGCCAACAACCATAGCAGCAATTACTCTCATAATAGAATTACACATGGTTAACCTTAAATAGGTGATATATCCTAACCGTTATGTGTATTGTTTGCTTACTGTTACTATAGCTAAAGTAGAGAAGACTTTTATTAGTTGTTACTTTGGACATTATTTACTCGCCCATGTCAGTCCAAACCCATATGCTGTGGAATTTTTGTGGAACACTTTGTTACATAGCTCTTGCCATACAATAAAAGCATGATGATTACAATGATAACTATGATCATACAGCTTGAAAAATCATTGTAACTCTGAGCAAAGTGGAAGTCTAGATAACGTATACCTTTAACAAAGCCGGAATCTTTACCTCGTCCGGCATTAGCTCAAAATATGCATTTATTTAAATTCTTTCATTTGGGATGTGAACATGGGCTAGATACAATCTTTGGGGGATTCAATCAAATTTCCTCACTTAAAGTATTACTTCAGAAGACCTGCAATATAGTACAACAGTCATATAGGCTAAGTATAGGTTTGTAAACATTCGGGATGCGTGCGCATCATGGTTGCAGAAAACCTGATCGCCTCGGCTAGAGAATTGCATTTATACGGTATACAATATAGTTCGATTTAAAAAGATTATAGTTTATATTGATCCATGGGCGTCGGCAGGGGCGCAGCTAAGGGGGGGAAAGTTAGGACGATTCTAAGGGCCCACACACTTTTGGGGCCCCCTGAGATGATCTTGGATAGCTAGGTTGGTGTGGTAGAGGGCCCAACATCAAATTTTTTCATAGGGCCCAAAATTGCTAGCGGTGCCCCTGGGCGTCGGTTCCTCCCCGAGAAATGTTTTACTGGAGTATATGCCATTTGCATTAAAGTTTTAGTTCACCTCAAAATGAAAATTTCCTAATAATTTACTCACGCCAGTGCCATCCAAGATGTCCATGTCTTTCTTCAGTGGAAAAGAAATTTAGTTTTTTGAGGAAAACATTTCAGGATTTTTCTCCACACAATGGACTTCAATTGCAACCAAAATGTTGAACTTCCACATCAATGCCGTTTCAAAGGGCTTTGAAGTGCTTCAAATGGCATTTATTTTAAATAAAAATGAAGAGAATATTTGTGTTATCTGGTGCGATAGCAGGGGTGCGATAGCAGATACCAGATAACACGTCACAGCGTCTTACGTCAGCAGCGTCACTGTGGCGCGTGATCGCGGATTCAAACTAAACCGGAAGAGAAGACAATGCTTAATAAAGTCTTAGTTTTTGTTACTTTTGGACCAAAATGTATTGTCGACGCTTCAAAAGAGTCTAACTAACCAAATGATGTCACATATGGACTACTTTGATGATGTTTTCATTACCTTTCTGGACGTGGATAGCAAAGTGTGCTTACACTAACATTCAAAGGACTGAAAGCCCTCTGACTAAATCTAAAATATCTTAAACTGTGTTCCGAGGATGAACGGAGGTCTTACGGGTGTGGAACAACATTGGGGTGAGTCATTAATGGAAGAAATTTCATTTTTGGCTGAACTAACCCTTTAAAGGGCGTCTTCAACAACGGTCACGAAAACAATCTTTTTCATAGAATATACACTCACCTAAAGGATTATTAGGAACACCATACTAATAGTTTGTTCGCCTTCAAAACTGCCTTAATTCTATGTGGTATTGATTCAACAAGGTGCTGAAAGCATTCTTTAGAAATGTTGGCCCATATTGATAGGATAGCATCTTGCAGTTGATGGAGATTTGTGGGATGCACATCCAGGGCACGAAGCTCCCGTTCCACCACATCCCAAAGATGCTCTATTGGGTTGAGATCTGGTGACTGTGGGGGCCATTTTAGTTCAGTGAACTCATTGTCATGTTCAAGAAACCAATTTGAAATGATTGGAGCTTTGTGACATGGTGCATTATCCTGCTGGAAGTAGCCATCAGAGGATGGGGACATGGTGGTCATAAAGGGATGGACATGGTCAGACACAATGCTCAGGTAGGCCGTGGCATTTAAACGATGCCCAATTGGCGCTATGGGGCCTAAAGTGTGCCAAGAAAACATCCCCCACACCATTACACCACCACCAGCAGCCTGCACAGTGGTAACAAGGCATGATGGATCCATGTTCTCATTCTGTTTACGCCAAATTCTGACTCTACCATCTGAATGTCTCAACAGAAATCGAGACTCATCAGACCAGGCAACATTTTTCCAGTCTTCAACTGTCCAATTTTGGTGAGCTCGTACAAATTGTAACCTCTTTTTCCTATTTGTAGTGGAGATGAGTGGTACCCGGTGGGGTCTTCTGCTGTTGTAGCCCATCCGCCTCAAGGTTGTGCGTGTTGTGGCTTCACAAATGCTTTGCTGCATACCTCGGTTGTAACGAGTGGTTATTTCAGTCAAAGTTGCTCTTCTATCAGCTTAAATCAGTCGGCCCATTCTCCTCTGACCTCTAGCATCAACAAGGCATTTTCGCCCACAGGACTGCCGCATACTGGATGTTTTTCCCTTTTCACACCATTCTTTGTAAACCCTAGAAATGGTTGTGTGTGAAAATCCCAGTAACTGAGCAGATTGTGAAATACTCAGACCGGCCCGTCTGGCACCAACAACCATGCCACGCTCAAAATTGCTTTAATCACCTTTCTTTCCCATTCTGACATTCAGTTTGGAGTTCAGGAGATTGTCTTGACCAGGAGCGGAATTTCCTTATACGGGTCCTAAGGGCACTTCTCCCGAAAGGGCGAGCACGCACCCGTAGACCAGAGCGAGAGAGCGAAAGCAGTACGCCCATGAAAGCGATTTGCTCGGACTTCACGACATGTCACCAAAGAAGTGTGTTTTTGGTTGTCAGGGCAGGATGGAGTTTGTTTTTACGGAGCAGCAACAGAGTTGTGCAAGTGTTTTGTTTGTTCCCTGCATTTCGGCGATGATTGTTTTGTTAACAAGGCCCAGTTCGACGCCGGATTTTGTAGCTCGTCTAATGCTGAAAGATGGAGCGGTCCCAGCGATTAAGGTTCACGGTCGTGACTCGTGTTTTGGAAGCAGGCGGTGAGTAAAACTGCTTCAAATGTCTTTGTGTTGTTAGCTATTGACTCATTCAAATGCGTTACTTTTCCATTGTTTTTCTATGTAAACACGCACTAGTCTGACGTGCAAAACCATTACGCTTGCTACCACTAACATTAAATCACATATAATAGTCAATAAACCAAGTTATATCATCATAAAGCATGAGTAAACGCAAGCAAATGTTGTAAAACTCGCGCATGACAAGCCGCTAAGCAAGTATATAAGTTACAGTTAGAGTACATATCATTGAGACGTCCTGCTGTAGTCGTTGTTGCTGCTTCTCCTGTTCAATTTCAGCCTCTAGATCTGATTCTGGATTATATATGAATGGCTAAATCTGATTGATCTCCATGGTTTATTTAGGATAAAGTTTTTTTCCTCACGTTTAAGGATGTCACAGCTTTCAGACGCTCTCAACCAAATCGCAGCGCGCGCTTGTGACTCTTTAGCTCCGCCAACACGATACGCCTCCAGCCACTCGTTTTTTTTCCGGAAAGACTAGGTACAGTGTATCTTTCTTTTATAAATATAATAAAACTAAAGACTTTTCGGAGAAATTAAGGATACAATATTACTCTATAAGTACACAAGATTGACATGAGATGGACTGAAACGGAGTGTTTCACCCCCCCACCCCCTTTAAATAAAGCACATAAACATTACCTGAGATTATCATTGCCATGTTTAGTGTTGTTGTTCCAGCCGCGACGTCGCAGAAATAGAAACCGTTTCTAAAATAGAATCATCACGTGTTGCCGTCACAGCTGCTTAGGACAAAAACTCTAATTAACATGGAAAAGATGCCTTTTATCACACTCGTCACGGCGTTGCGTCGCAGTTAGGAGACGGTGTAACAAAACAGCTGATTCGGGGGTTTTCTAGCAACATAAAAAAAGCGCACTGCTCTTTTCTAAATTGAAAAACGTCAACCAAAAAAAGGCAGTGCGGTGCGCCTCGCGTTTTCAAACCTGAAAAATCAGTTCGGGGCCTAAGACTATATTTTTGCATTCCGATTCTGACATCCAAAGACACAGCAAAACATTTTTTTCTTATTCTGTGGATTTTGTCAATTTTTTTTATTATAATAATATCTGCTAACACATTATTTTGATGGTTGTCCAACAGACATTCAACGGACTATAAGAAACTTTGCAAGTACGTCAAATATTCTATTAACCCTAACCTACTAGTCTATTAATACTCAACTAATAAATGTTAGTTGACATGTAGGTGCAGTGTTACTTATGGTCCACAGAATGTCTAAAGGGGACCATCAGAATAAAGTGTAACTAAACTTTTATCAAATCAAACGATTTATTGAATATGTATGTGAAATTTAAAGAGAATGTGCAAGTAAGTGGATTTGACCATTATGATTCATGATATTTTTGTTGTTTTATCACTTATTATTCAATGTCTAAACATCCTTAAAAACAAGATATATATTTCTTAATGGTCTCAGACAATATATTATGTATTAAGTGCATCTTTTATCTATACAATTTTGCTTCTGCTTCTAAATGTGTCTTTAAGGATGTTTACACATTCTTACTGGAAAACAAAAACACTAATTACATATTTTTTTTCAGTGTGGGGAGGAAGTCACACAAAGAGTCTATTGCAATATCAGACTGATTAATGCTTTGACTATTCTAAAGAAGCACAAATACTCTCTAAACATTCCCACATCATCAAATGTTCACCGTAGCTGGTCGGATTCGAGAGAAAAGCAAACTCAGCTAACAAGAAGCTTCTGCCAAGGGCCTTTGGTTTAAATAAAGGGGTTTATTTTGGGAAGTGCCTCACAATGCACTGTCCTGCACAATCGCTAATGAGGCAGCTTCTCGCAATCAGCGGCACGAAAACATCCTCTGAGCCCTTTTCATTCTCGCTCTCTGGTGCCTTAAAAAAGCCGGACGATGTTTCTTAACATGCATTCCTGTAGTTTCCTCCACACAGGCTACTCCTGCGAATACCTGGTCATTAGTAATTTGTCGTTTATGTAATCCGATAACCTTCATTGCGGTCCGATTGTGTCGTAAAGCCATTTTGGTCTCATTCAGTGCACCCCTGACATCCATTGCACAATACTTGCTTACAGTCGACCGGAGCTAATGGCCAATTTCGCGCCTATGTTGTTCGGGACTCCATTTTTGGTTCTTTAGAGCCTCGCATTTGATGTGAAGAACAAAGTTGGGGTTTAGAGGGAATAAATAGCGAGGTACCGACTGCTGTGCTCAAAAACCAACAGCTTATCTACTGTGAAACGTTTGATAACATCACAAAGTCACCGAAGGCGGGAAACGTTTCACATGTGCAGCTGCTGGTGAGAAAAAAGTCCGAAAACATGGACAGACAGGGGTTTTATGTAAATAGCTGTGCAAGATTAGAGGCCTCAAGTATGCGTCGTGGTGCTATAGCAAATTTATGGGTCAGGGATGAGGAATGCGGAATGGAAAAAGGTGTTTGTTGTGGTTTCTGCCCCTTCTTTTCTGAGAAATTCTTGACAATCATCCTTGATTTGGCTCGGATGCAGACAAACATGCAAACAATGAACTGGTAAACAACTGTTCGTGGCCATCAAAGGACCCGCCTGATTATCCCGGTATCACTCCAGAGACAGTTGACACAAAATGCATTTGTTTTGTGGTTGTGGAAGCATGCCGAATTCACTGAAGCTCTTCGTTCAAAAACATTTTGGCGCACGTGTAAAAGATAAAATTGGGTGGACGGATGGAAGGATTAAACTTTAAGGACTCTTTGTACGCATAGACAAAAGGATGAACAAACTAGCCATGACAAAACCATTAGCAGTCCTTTCCTGCCAGTGTTTGCTTTTTGGTCACTGAAGGGACAAAGCATAGATCATTAGCAGGGGTCGTTCACTGGTGTCTACGTAAGTGGCGTGTATTTGTGTGTTTACAGAGCTGCAAACCACAACTAAATTCACTGTTAGTAAAACCACCTGTCTGGAGTGAGTCCATCAGAGTCTGACATTTGAAGCGCCACGAAAACAGCAGGAATCAAGTCGTTGACAGAAAAAATGACTGTACATTGTCTTGGCGACAGCCAACATCTGCATTTAACCTTTCTAAAAATGTTGTCTCTCCGTTCAACATTCTTTTCTAGGGGCCAAAAAAGCTCACCAGACCGCAGACCTGTCCGTTTTGGGGATCAATGATGGCTTGTTTTAAATATGTGGACGATCAAACGAAATGACGAGTTCAGAAAGCGTCTCTCTGGGACTCTCACACCGAAGAATGAAAGAGCATGGGGTGATTTTTATGTCAATGGAGAAACCTTTACTTCATTGAGCGGACAAAGAAAAGTCAAAACAAAGCATCAAATAAATGATTATCCACTGTTCGATACAAGAGAGTCGCTGAGGGAAGTCGACCTCTTCAAAGTCCAAGGGTCTGGATGATGAGACTAGAGATAGTATAGAAACGCAATAGGAAGTTCAAGTGGAAAGAGGTTAAAGGAAGGGTTAACCCAAAAATGCTTTTATTTACAACAACCTCATGTCGCTCTGAACCCGTTCGGTTCAGAAGACTTACAGAAAAAGTTCAATGGGGTTCTATATAGAACTCTAGGGTTCTTGACTCAAATTTAAAGAACGCTTTATGCCCTAAAGGTTCTATATAAGAAGAAATGGCTTTGCATTGCAAAATACTTTCATGTTTAACTCTTTCCCCGTGTTTCCACTGTTATACAGTAGGGGGGTGCGATTACGCATCTTCTGAATGAGTTCAGAATCTCCTGATCAAAACACAGGCGAAGAAGACGCAGAAACAAGCAATCTAATCTGTAAGCAGATGCATATGTAAAATAACGCGATCATCAACATTAAACATCATATAAATCAAAATGTCGACCCAGGACGAGTTATAGGACTGTGAAGCTTTGGGGTGTTGATGGACTCGATCTACTCCATCTGTGTTTTGATCATTGCTCTGAATCTGAATCTGGATGTAGTCTTTGACAAAAACAATTTTCTCAGCGTTTTGCTTAAAATGTTGCTTTTTTATGAAACTTACCCAGATTCAAGTGTTGATTAAAAAAAAAGAATGCATGAAGCTAGAATAAAACACGCTCTTTCTTTTGCTCAGATATTCATACAACAAAATATTCTGTCATTTGTGAACACTTTTTTTAAACGCTGGCGGGGAAAGAGTTAATGGGATATTCCTTTTTTTTCTAGTGATAAAGTGTGTTTACGAGCTGTTTAATTCATAAAATCTAATTAAAATAAAAAATTAATTGAAACAAAATGTGTTAAAACCGAAATCCATAAAAAGGTTCTATATTTGAAGTGCCTGACAGAGCCCTTTAAGGTTCTACATAGAATATTTTCTTCTAATAGGTGCATGAAGATTCCTTTTGTGTTCCAACTAAAGAAGTTGCATACATGTTTTAAATAAAATAACCAAATTGAAATGTTTGCGTGAACTATTCCAGAAACTGAATGCGTTCCTGATATGTAAGAATACCAAGTTCCGCCTGAGAAATAGGTGCTTAAAAGTGATTGAAATGAAGGACTGCATGGAATGTTTTGCACTTCACCAACAGCAAATTCTATACTAACCTGGCACTGCTATCCTTCCTGATGTTGGGTGGTCCATTTCCAAAATAAGGCCATTGTGAGCAACCTGGGAATGGAGACAAAAGAACGTGAGCCAGAGACAATTACTCATGCCATGTTTTTACACTCCTTTTCTTGAAGCTATTAACTCACTGTCTTCTCAAAGACCACACAAATTTGCCATCTTACCTTAGACGTTTTTTTAACATTGAGAAATCTTTGAGTTTACCCAGCAAAAACAAAGTTATACTGACAGACACGACAGCTCAAGATTTACGAACCTTGAAAACACGTATCATGGTTTCCACAGAAATATGAAGCAGCACAACTGCTTTCAACATTGATAATAATAAGAAATGTTTCTTGAGCAGCAAATCATCATATTAGAATGATCTGAAGGATCATGTGACACTGATATCTGGATAAACAATGCTGAAAATACAGCTTTAAAATATATTTCAATAGAACTAGGGCTGCCCCCTAATAGTCGATTGTGTTAGTCGGTTAGTCGCAGAAAAAGAAAAAAAAGTGGCAAAATCCCGTAGACTGTGACAGACAGATTGTTAATAGCAGGAAATCCAAACATTTGCCTATCATTAATTTCTGTAAACTCACAATAACAACTGTTGTGCTTTTGTGAAAAAATTATGAAAACTATCAGGATGTGCTTTCTGCCGTCACAGTCTCTGTGAACTTGAGTGTCACAAAAATGAACCGAAACTCAGCTTATACTTGCCTCACAGACATGAGAAATATATCTATAGATATATTAAAGGTCCCGTTCTTCGTGTTTTTTTGAAGCTTTGATTGTGTTTACAGTGTGCAATATAACATGTGTTCATGTTTCGCGTGTAAAAAAACACAGTATTTTTCACACAATGTACTTATCTGTGTACCGCTGTTTCCACAGTCCTAAAAACGGCTGGTGATTTCCTCTTTCTATGAAGTCCCTCCTTCAGAAACACGTAACGAGTTCTGATTGTGCAAGCGCTTACCGTGTTGTAATTCGACCACAGCTTAGCGCACGTGAAAGCGGTCCCTGTGTTGTAATTTGACAGCAGCTTAGCGCACGTTGGAAAGGTCACGCCTCTTAACGGAGAGATGTATGCGTTCAATAATCTCTACAGCGTCCCTGGGAAAGCCAAACAAAGGTGATTTGACTCCTGGATGAAAATAACAGCGTCTCGATGACATGGCGATAAACACACTCAACGCAACAGTTCCTTTTCTCCACGCGACACGTCCGCTTCTCCACGTGGGACAGCAACAAGACCGCGCCCCCTTTTTCGCGTTTCTTTGTGGGCGGAGGTTAGTCTGTTCTACTGCTCTACTGACGTAATTAAAGAAGGAAGTACCAGGATGTAGTCCAAGCCAGCCGTTCGCTGTAGGCTTTGAAAGGGAACTTCTGTTAAATAAAATATCTCGCTTGGCATTGAACTTTGAGCTTTATAATTTTACAGGTATTATTTATGCTCTAACAGCAACATTACACACTAACTAAAGTTTGAACAATGGGATCATGCGGAATGGGACCTTTAAACAAAAATTCTCAGATTATGTAATAGGTATGAAACGCGCATATAGGCGCGTGTCCTCTACTGTGGACAAGTCAGCATCGTCGACTTAATCTCTGCAGCCGAAAACATTATCAATAAATGATTAAAATGTTGAAACAGTCACCAGTTTTTTTCACAACACACTCCTAAACATTATGTTTGCCGATGCGCATGCTTTATGCATGTGTTTGAGCGCTGATTAGCCTATGTATTGAATATAGGCAATTAAAGGCTCGTTTTTATGATTTGTGGCTTATTAATATAATCGCGCAATTGGTCGACTAATCGCTTGATTGAACGACTACTGGTCGACTAGAAAAATCTTTAGTCGAGGGCAGCCCTAAATAGAACAGTTAGAGTAAAATTTTTGTTCACCCAAAAATGAAGATTTTCTCATCATTTACTCACCCTTATGCCATCCACAATGTATATGACTTTCTTTTTAGGAAAATAATAATCTCTGTGAGTCCATACTATGCCACTGGAATGGCTGCCACTCATTTGACACTTGAAAAAAATCACACACGGCGATTATGACGGTAATCCACATAACCTCAGTGGATGAATCAATGTCTTCTAAATCAATAGTCTACTGTCACACGAGCGATCATGAGGCGGACATTGTGGCTCGTGACGTATGTACGTTGTGAAGTTTGTTCGAGAAGTTACTGCCATTTCACGCATGAGCGGCCCTGTCTCACATGGCACACTTCATATGCACTTTCGGTCTTGTGGACTTATGAAAGTGCGGACTCAGAGGAAGACTGCGAGTGTTTAGGGTGCCATTTGGGACAGGGCCAACTTCACAACGCACTTCCACAACATCCCCCTCGTGATGACAGTAGACTAGAAGCATCGATTTAGAAGACATCATACATTCTTTGGACTCACAGAGATTCATTCAGTTGTGTTTAGATGAAGAAAAAAAAGTCATGTACATGGTGCATAAGGGTGAGTAAATGATGAAAGAATTTTCATTTTTGGGAGAACTATCCCTTTAAATTGTAATAACAATGACCATTTTTCTTTTTTTAATTGTACATGATCAAATAAATGCAGCCTTAGTAAGCATAAGTGGTTTTTGAACGGTAGTGTGTCATCATTTACTCTGATCGTCATTTATTCTGATCGATCCAAACTGGGTTTTTATTTCTGTGAAATGCAAAAGGTGAAATTTCTAAAGAATATTCTTTTCCATATAATGAATATAAAGGGGAATGGGGCTGTCAAGCTTACAAAGGACAAAAACATTTATTCACTCATATTTTTATAGCACTTTATACAGTATAGATTGTTTCAAAGACAACTCACACAATACACTCCAAGTCTTTTTAAGCCATGCAAAAATTAAATGAATGCCATTATTTCCTGAAAATCTGCTGTATCTCTCAAAACAACAAAAAGCCAACAAAAGTCACTGTCCCGTGACCAAATATCATCATTGAAATTACTGTATGGCTTCAGAATACTTTGAAAAGTGTTCACAAGTCATATGGATAATGTTGTGGTGCTTTTTTGTCAGTTTACAGCTTGTCCCATTTCATTTTCATTATGGGACAAACAGTGGCCAGGGTATTCTCAAATTTCAGTCTTGTGCTCTATGGAAAAACAAAATCATAAAGGTTTGGGAATGACACGGGAGTGAGTACATGATGACAGTCGTTTCATTTTTGGCTAAGCTATTCTTTTAATCTACTGAATTGTATGTGGTTGAAGATGAAAGGAAATGTATATGAAAACAGATGATGTGCCTGAGTTGGCATCTTTCTTTGTTGTTCGGTTTCGCTCATGAGACTCCAAATGCCACTCAAAGTCTGGCATGGGTCCCAACAGAATCCAAGGCTCTATGTAGTCTGTCAAAGCGCATTAGTGTCATTAGTGCTATAGGTTCTCATGTCACTGAGCTGAAGCCAGACAGTTATGTAAGATGATGTCCAGACCACCAGACGTGGATGACACCTCCCTCCCTCTTTTCTATTCTCCTCCCCAATGTTTTCCCTCAATGCTCTGTGTACTTTTCTGACCCTTCTGGGGAAAGTTCCAGAATGTGAGAGATAGAAGCTCTGCACCATGTCATGCTTTATTTAGAGGCAGTTTGGATGTGTGGCATGTATGCTGTGTGTTAAGCGGCTCATTGAATGATGCTTTCATGGGTAATGGTAAGGTTGAGGATGTGGCCATCTCCTTCTCGCTCATCTTTTTCATCCAAACTTCTTTTCTTCAATGCCTCTAAATGATTTTTGCTGGATAAGATTGTAACCTTCGACACCAATGAGATCTTGGGTAAAGCTCATGACAGACTGTGGAACATGTTTGCCTTGATTTCAGACTGCCTTGTGTTTTTGACATCCGCATTGATGCACAAAACTGAAATGGTGTTCTGTAAACCAAAGCTTGTCCTTGTGCTATTTTTGGTAAACGATTTTCCTGGCAAAACTTTCTTGTAATTAACTTTTGTAGCAGCCGCTATTGGGAACTTTTGCCTTTTTAAAACACACTCTTAACACTTTCATGCATTTATTTTTCTTTGTCCACAAACAATGTCTAATAGTGGATATACAGTGTTCATAAATTGTAGTAGTCATTTTTCTGAAAAGCAAGTAAAAATCCCACCACAGTGTCACGTCCACCATCTCAAATCTGTGTTTAATAGATGCTGTGGTGGAATTTATTTAGTTTGTTTTGATTTCGGCAATAAGATTTCAGATCACATTGTACGACATGGATATAATAAACTACGACATGTATGTGACTGTACGATGAAGACACCAAATTAGTATAGAAGAATAAAACGTCATCATCACCATAACCGTGACCCTATATATTAACTCTTTCCTCGCCAGCGTTTTAAAAAACAAAGTTGCCAGACACCGCCAGCTTGTTTTTGATCATTTTCACAAAAAATGTCATACCCCCCAGAATATTTAGTTTGTATGAATATATGAACATGCAATATGTCAAAAGAAAGAACAGACCCTCTGCTATTAAACAAAACCCGTTTTATTCTAGCTTTATGCATTCTTTTTTATCAACACTTGAATGTGGGTAAATTTCATTAAAAAAAGAAACATTTTGAGCAAAAATCTGAGAAAATCACATTTTTGTACAAAGAGTACATCTGCACCATATTCAGAGTGATGATCAAACACACATGAAGTAGACCGAGTCCATCAACACCACTAATGCTTGCACAGTCCTATAGCTCGTCCTGGGTCGACATTTCATTCAATAACATTAGGCAGTTTTAAATTATATAATGTTTAATGTTGATCAATATGATGTTTGACAAGCAGGGCATTCGAGAGCCGCGAGAGAGCAGTCGAATACTTTCACGGAGGAGCTCGGAAGCATAAAAGGAGGAGCGGCGACAGTGAAGGACAAGAGAGGATTTGAGACCAGTTTGACGTGCATCTGTGGTAAATTCAGTTGATTGGACATGATTTGGAAAGGCACACACCTGTCTATATAAGGCCTCACAGTTAACAGTGCATGTCAAAGCACAAACCAAGCCATGAAGTCCAAGGAATTGCCAGTGGACCACCGTGACAGGATTGAATCGAGGCACAGATCTGGGGAAGAATAATTTCTGCAGCATTGAAGGTCCCAATGAGCACAGTGGCCTCCATCATCCGTAAATGGAAGAAGTTTGGTACCACAAGGACTCTTCCTAGATCTGGCCGCCCACTACGTTTTCTGGTCTGATGAAAAAATGACTGAACTCTTTGGCCTGAATGACAGGAGGAAACCAGGCACAGCTCATCACCTGGCTAATACCATCCCTACAGTGAACCATGGTGGTGGCAGCATCATGCTGTTTGGATGTTTTTCAGCGGCAGGAACTGGGAGACTAGTCAGGATCAAGGGTAAGATGAATGCAGCAATGTACAGAGACATCCTTGATGAAAACCTGCTCCAGAGCGTTCTGGACCTCAGACTGAGGCGAAGGTTCATCTTCCAACAGGACAACGACCCTAAGCACACAGCCAAGATAACAAAGGAGTGGCTACGGGACAACTCTGTGAATGTCCTTGAGTGGCCCTGCCAGAGCCCAGACTTGAACCCGATCTGAAAATCGCTGTGCATCAACGCTCCCCATCCAACCCGATGGAGCTTGAGAGGTCCTGCAAAGAAGAATGGGAGAAACTGCCCCAAAATAGGTCCCAAGCTTGTAGAATCATACTCAAAAAGACTTGAGGCTGTAATTGGTGCCAAAGGTGCTTCTACAAAATATCGAGCAAAGGCTGTGAATCTTTTCATTTTTTATTTTTTATTAATTTGCAAAGATTTCAAACAAACTTCTTTCACATTGTCATTATGGGCTATTGTTTGTAGAATTAAGGGGGAAAAAATAATGAATTTAATACATTTTGGAATAAGACTGTAACATAACTACATGTGGAAAAAGTGAAGTGCTGTGAATACTTTACGGATGCACTGTATAAATAATGACTATAAAATAATAATACATAAAACGACTATTTAAGAATTTTTTTTTTTTTAATTTTACAGTACAACTGTACAACAATTCTAATATTTAGGGTTGTCTTAATTTCTTAATTTTCAAACATTAAACCATGTTTAAAGTTTTAAAGTTTTTATTTTGGTGGAAACTGCAGAGAGCACATAAAGCTTCTCTTTTCATTTATTGTACTAAATTGCATTTCTTTGCAATCAATTGATGTGCTTCCATTAGCTCCTGCTGCATTACATGAGGGCGTATGAGTGTCACACTGCAGGAATGTAGCCAAAACATTTAGACAGAAGTCTGTCAAATGACAAGAATAATTGCAAAGGCAGTTAACTTGCCGTCAGTGAGCATGCCACACTAAAACAATCCAAGACTTTCAATTTTTCCTTTGAAAACAAATCACAAGGATCTACAAATATAATCTCAGATGGCAAACATCACAAAAAAAAGTTAAACATGTGTGCATAATGTTTTAGTCAGCCTGATCATATTCATCACTAAATGCTCAGTTCTGGGTTCTGAGAAAGGGTTTGCTCATTTTTCGTATCAAACACTGTAATATGGGAACAGTTAAATCAAGCTGAATCATTGAGCTCTTGGCCATGGAATCTTGAGGGTCCAGCCACCCGCCATACATTAATCTACCTCAGTCAGTGTGTACATCAGCCAACATATCCGCCTTTGCCTTTGAAATGCAAATTGGTGAAGTGAGGAAAGAGAAGTGGAGTAGACACGCGGCAGCAGAGCTATTTTGTGGGGCGTTTGGATGATGCGCAGCAGGAAGAATCAGAGCGCGGGAATGGACACAAGCGGCTCTGTTACACAACTGGAGGGAGAGATAATGGGGTGGGGGGTAGAGGGGTTGGCGCATAGAGTCAAAAAAGAAGAGAACAAGATGATGATGATGAGTTTTCCAGGGAAAACTTAGTAATGGATCTGGTGGAATGACTCCTTTCAGGAAAGAACACGGGGAGTCTCCACAGTGCCATACTGATGAAGGTGACCCTATGACCAATGAGAGAAATAAGCCAAATAGACTTCAACCTGACATCATCTTTATGTGTGTGTGTTCTACTCATTACGATCAAAGCATACACAAATACGTGCGTTTACACAAACATATAACATGCTAAGAACATAATAATCACTCCAATAATGATCCAACCATAGACTCTTAAGTTTAAATCCAAACAGCATATGTTGGGGCAGAGCTGTACTGCTCCTAACCATGTCCACAGGTGGCGGATAGTGGGATGATATCCAACCTAGAGCTTAGCTGCGATATAAGGCGGGCACCACTCGTTCGAATAAGCAGTTGCGGACCAAAAAACGACAGTGCCACAAGGGTGTGGTGGAATTAGTTGGTGGCTTGACCAATTTAATAAAAAAAACACACACAAATCTACTGTGACATGGTGAATCCGAGCCATCAACAAATAAGCTTGTGCAAACCAGAAGACTGGGCAGCAGCGGCCTCTTCCCCACCGCAGGCAGACATACCCAGACCAACGAGTGAACGGCAACTGTGGGCTACAGTGTAACGGACTGCTCTAAGACAGAAGGTAGAGGATCCAAACACAGCTTTATTTTAGAATAATCCACAAACGTAGTCAAAAACAGGCAAGAGGTCATAAAAGGTAATCAGTCCAATCAGGCAAACAAAACAGGAGAGACAGGCAAAAGGGTAATCCACGGAACGGGCAAGTAATCCAAGACCAAGAGACATGAAACCAGGGAAAATGCACTAGACAAGACTTTGCAATGAATGACTGAGATAACCAGGCTTATATAGGGTGAAGAGAACAGGGAAATGAGAGACAAGTGCAAACAGTGAGTGCTAATGAGTCCGGGCAAAGGATTATGGGAGATTAAGTCCTTGATGGAGTGACAGTCTGGGGTGGAGTGCCCTCTGGTAGTAACCACGGGCACTCACACTGGTGAATTGTGACATACAGTGGCAGGCTCCACGTACCAAATTTCTTTGGGAACAAGGCTGTCATTACTGTGCTTGCCATCGCCCCTGCCCCAAGGCGATGAAGTATCCGGGGGCTACCGATCTCAACATGACATGACAGACACAAACAGAACCCTGGTTAAAGACATCATTAGATACAGCCAACATTCAGTGTGCAAATGCTGACAGACAACCTCGAGATGGGGTGATCTTTCAGAAGATGTAGAGACTGGAGGGGCAACAATCAGCGACACTATCCGCACAGTGGCTATAGAAGATCACGTCGGAAGCCATGGCTATCCGACGAAGCATTGGACACAATCGATGCAAAAGCTCGAGCCCACTTAGCTAGTGACAAGGTAGAGTACAAGCGCCTCCAGGGTATCTTTAGGGCTAAGGCAAAGCGCGACCATGAAGCAAACTACCAGTCCCTAGCTAATGAAGCGGAGGATGGGCTACATCAGAACAATTTAAAGGCAGCATACAGGACCATCAGTAAGATAAAGGGTTCATGTAGGACTCAAGGCACCACCCCGATCCTTAGAGCAGATGTCTCAATATGCTCTAGTCAATCCGATATCTTGCATCGCTGGCGAGAATACTTCTCGAATGCACTGCCGGCCCAGACGGACTTTCACCAAAACTACTGAAATGCACCTCTACTCTATTAGCAAACCTCTCCACAAACTATTTTTGCAGGTGTGGCCTTCTGGGCATGTTCATTCTCAGTGGAAAGAAGGCATTATCATGGCTCTGTACAAGGGTAAGGGGCCAAGGAACGAATGTTCCAGGTATAGACCCATTACACTTTTGTCAGTGCCAGGAAGGGTGTTTGCTCACGTCCTGTTCAAGGAAGGATTCAACCTCTCCTTGTCTTGACACTGCCCTCAACAATCAAGTTTCACCTCAGGTAGATCTATAACAGAAGCCATCCTCGCCCTTAGGCTCCTATCAGAAATACACAGCAAGTTCAACCGATGTCTATCTTAAGGCAATGTTTGACTCTGTGGATCGTCAAGCACCGTGGAGCGTATTGTGGGGCATCGGCATTCCAACTTTTCTGATAGATCTCATAAAAGACCTTCATTCAGGCACTACTGCCAGAGTGAGGGTTAATGGCTCACTCTCTGAGGAGATTACAACCACCTCTGGAGGCTGGGCTTTGTTCTGGCTTCAGCACTTTTCTGCAGAGCCATGGATTGGACCCTTGAGCAAATAACATCACTGATCGGGATTAAGCTGCCAACTGGCAACATCTTTTGAACATCTCGAACAAGATGCTTCCCACCTGGGCCTACATGTATATGTGTATCACGGCAAAAAAACGAATTGCAGAGCTTGGGCAGCGGATCCAATATCGGGAACATCACTGTCAGGGGTCAGCAGGTGGAAAATGTCACACAGTTCACGTATCTGGAGAGTGCACAAAACTCAGAAGGAAGGTGCACAGCTAATATTGCATGCCAAATCGGTCTGGCTGCTTCAGCAATGAGGTATTTTCCGAGCCTTTGGCATCATCAGAGGACCCAGCTTAGCACAAAACTCCAGTTCTACTCCACCTTTGGTTGCCAATCCTTCTGTACGGTTCCGAGACTTGGACTTTTCAATCGCAAAATCCCAAAAGGCTACCGTCATTTCATATGCACTGCCAGCGTCAAAGCCTGCATGTTCGCTAGTTCGACCTCATGACAAACGCGGCTGTGACCCTACGCACTAGTCTGTTAACAATCACAGACATAATTGCTCATCGCCGCATGGCTCTGTTCAGACATGTGGCTCGGCTTGAAAGTCATACTCCTGCCTAATGTGCCCTAGCCTGCGCTGTTGCCCGCCGCACAGAAAGACACGCTCCAATTGGCTGGAGCAGACCACCTGGTCGGCCTGATCGGACATGGGTTCAACATATTGGGGATGGCTCCATCTCCTCCCTTCTTCATGAATGGAACCTTTCCATTGGCAGCGGTAATTAACTTCGCACTACAAGATAGGAGTTACGAGCCACCGCTGTTCAGGCGACTTGATGATGATATATAGTATAAATATATAGCAAACAGGGACCCACTTTATTTAGGTGGTCTTAACTACTATGGACTTACATTTCAATTAATCATTTGATTCAATGCACTTATTGTGTACATACATGTTTTTAAATTGTACCTACATTTTAAAAATTACCTGCATGTAATTACATCTGCAATTAATTTTGTAGTTACATTTATAATTACACTGTTGACCCTTCCCTTACACCTAACCCTAACCTTAAACTTACCCATACCACCGCAGCTATCCCTAACTTTACCCGTATCCCATAATCAATAGCAGCAAAAGTGTTTTGCAATACATTATGAACACAATAAGTACATTGTACTTATTTTTTGATGTACTGTAAGTGCATAGTAGTTAAGGCCACCAAATATAAAGTGGGGCCGCAAACATTATAAACAAACAGTATCAAAAAGATATTTTCTCCCACAGAAGTGCCGCTCACTAGATATTTTCTCTTTCTGACTCAACTGTGGTTTAGCTGCTATTGAGTAACTTATAGTTTAACCAGCTACAGTTTCTAAGAAGCCTCCAACCTTGGTCAAGGTGTAAACTGACTTTGATTACAATGTGCAAGCATGTTAATAGTCATATGATTCACTGCACACAATATTAATAGTAAATCTCAAAAGTCGGACAAAAAAATTTAACCAGTCATATTCCCAGTAAACAAAAAAAAAATGGAAAAGAACTCAATAATCACACATGCTCACACATTACAAGCTGAAATTATTTCAAGAAAAGGATGTGATTCTGTCAGAGTTCTAAAAGATGAATGGTTGGAAAGTTTCCTTCTGACGCGCTGATGTGCCTTCTTTCAGTCTGTGAGAAACAACAAGATTGCTTGCCACATCCTCCCTTTGCAGATTTGGATGAGGCTGGTTGGGTAACTTATGGCTTCTTCTTTATGAATTATTCGGTCAGTGTGACTTTGCGTAAGTATATGATGACCTGAGTGACGTCAAAAGCTCTGCAGATTGACATGTCAGCCAGAATAGAGAGAGATGAGAAGCCCTCCAGAGTCATTTACTCTATGAGAGCACACAGACAGATCTAGATCAGGTGTTGATGGTTAATGGATGGAAGAACAGAGATGGAAATGGAAATAAAACACAAAGTTTCCTTGCAAGATGTGTCACTTTTTTTCAGCAAAAAGATACATTAACATTAGTGGTGTTTGCAAAACAGTGGCACATTATAAGTATATACACATATACTTTTAACAACTAATAAGAGCTGTATTTTTACTAAATATTATTATAATAATATTGTTTAGTAAATATAAACCAACTTTTGTCTTCCAAGTACATGTCTGTCATGTGACTTGGGTGATCGCTCAAGCTTCATGGTGGAAGAACAAAAGAAAGCCAGTTCCCCTATTTAGCCAGGTAGGCTAAATGCTAACTTGGAGTCCCAGCAACATTGTCATTTTCGTAGCTTGTTAGGAAATAAAAAAAAATCTCTCACCTCAGAAAACCACTTTCCTTTCATGTCAGCTGTTATACTGTGCTCGTAGCGCACACTCTTCAATTAAATGCGCAAAAATGGTGGTGCATGCTTTATATCACTTCATATATAAAGCGCAAGAGAAACAAAAAGTAAAGTACCAATAATTCACGTAACTGGTTCGACATGTGTTAGCTGGGAAGGCATGTAGTTTATGTTGGTTTTGTGTATTTGCCATGGTAACTGTTGTTTCCATAACCCCAAAATGCCAATTTTTTAATTAGTGTGGTGGCTACTTTATAGTATTATAAAGTAGGGGCGGCAGTGGCTCAGTGGTTCATGTAGGTTGTCTATAAACCGGAAGGTTGGTGGTTCGATCCCCGGTTCCACCTGACCAAGTGTCGAGGTGTCCATGAGCAAGACCCCTAACCCCAGCTGCTCCCGACGGGCTGGATGGCGCCTTGCATGGCTGACACCGCCGTCGGTGTATGAATGAGTGTGTGAATGGGTGAATGTGAGGCAAAATGTAAAGCGCTTTGGATGGCCGTAGGTCTGTTAAAAGCGCTATATAAATGCAGTCCATTTACCATATTAACGAAAACTGCTGTTATAGCTTTACCTTATAGGCTTATTTATTCATCAGTATTAGTCATATTCATACAATTAGGCTAAGAAGGCTAAGTGGGACATTACTTGTCTGTGTCATCGGTTTTTATTAAATAAATGTGCTTGTTTTTTAACATTATGGTAAATGGTAAAATTAGTAGATTTCTGACTAGTCTACAGTGGAGGCATTTATTTCATTTTAGTTT
Organism: Gobio gobio; assembly: GCF_949357685.1. Taxonomy (NCBI): domain Eukaryota; kingdom Metazoa; phylum Chordata; class Actinopteri; order Cypriniformes; family Gobionidae; genus Gobio; species Gobio gobio. Next base: position 6,136,237 of record NC_137119.1, read on the forward strand.
ACTCAGGTATGCTAACTGCTCTAAAGAAAACGTGAAGCTAATGTATAAAGTTAATAAAGATAAAGTTAACAAGTTAAATTATTTTTGTTGTTATCAGTCAAAAGTGAATCTAGTGTTATTATTGCTGGTGCCCTGCCATGAACCCTGCCTCCACAGCAAATAGAACCGAACCGAAACGAAACCGAGGCTCCGTCCACCGTGGCATTGGTGTATCGTTACACCCCTAATTATACGATTTTTATGGTGGGTTGCCACAAGTTTTTCTACAAAGGCGTCATGCCCATTCAAACCAAGGACACATGCCCCCAATGGATTTTGAATGCAACGTCCAAAAGACAAAAATATAAATTTTTACAAATGACAGTTGAGCTCCACAATTATTGTA